>NC_047085.1:409031334-409334364 GCF_902459505.1 Geotrypetes seraphini
GTTCCTTTGCCAAATCTATATAAAGGACTTAATGTCCTTGAGTAGAAGGGTCCTTAAATATCATAGACCAGTGGGGTACAAAGGTCTTCAGGAGTGCCCACAGGAGATCCTGCCTCCTACTGAAAAACAGTGCAAAAGGGATTAAATGTATGTAATGGAATCTATATATAGCACTCTGGATTATTATGCATATACTATACAGTATATTTATGTCCCTCTGTAATTGGATCTAAGTTCTAAGCTCTTAAACAAAATGGGCAAGCAATGAAATAGGCCCAAAATTATGGAAATAAATGCAATTTATTTAAACAGGTGGCAGCAACAACTGCTCATAACAATATGAGAATATAAGACTTTTGCATTAAACAATTATGATGCTCAGGAAAAATACAATATATCTTTTTGCTCTATTGCATAAAAAAATTATTTTAGAGTAAACCTTGTTATACTTGTTATACCTTGTTATACTTGTTATAATCTTGTTATACTTAATTTGTAAAACCTGTCCCCCGCCAGGATCAGGTTATCAGTTAGCTTCATTCTCAACTAACCTGCTGTACCTAGTTATATTTAACAGTTGGTATACCTTGCTATACTTAATCGGTTGGTTTTAACTTGTAATATTGTATATTACCTTGTAATATTACCTTGTAATATTGCTATACTTAATTTTGTTGGTTGTACCTTGTAATATTGTAATTGTTGTATTCATCTCACACTATCCTGTTTAAACATCTAAGAGCACTAAGAACAACTCTCACCACTCAGGCATAGGCAATCCAAAGAGACAGATAACACCAATAGAGCAAAGAACTCCAGAACCAACACCCCTTTTTACACACAAAAATGGCAACACGCACATTTAAACTCATCCTAGTCCTACTACTGCTCTCCCTACTCATAGAGAAATGGAAAACTGCAGGATACCACACACATTCTATACCCATCCTCACAACAACACACAGACTGGTTCAACCCAACAGGAAAGTCCAAACCCCCAGAACCCTGACACCTTGTCCATCATCCAACCACGAAAACATTCTCACAATCTGGGGAAAAAGACCCCCAACAAAACCTAAGACAAGATCACAAAAACTTCAAACACCTTCCAGAACACTAATCAACACACTAACTACTCACCCTCTCATAAAATTCACATCAATAGCATGCGCATATATGAATATACGATCTATCAACCCAAAGACAGAACTAATCAAAGACTGGTTGATCAAAGATAATCTAGGTTGCCTCTTCCTAGCCGAAACCTGGCTCACTTCTGACTCAGACCCTAGCATTACTGAATTCTGCCCAAACGGATACAAGCTAAAGCTAGTATGTAGAGAAAAGAGAAGAGGAGGAGGTCTAGCAATCATTGCAAAAAACAACTTCAACATTAAAGTCCTAGCCATGCACTCCACCCCCCACCTAGACCTTCTAGCCTGCCAACTTTCTGACAACACTCTCACAGGAACTCTGAACTGCCTTCTCTGCTATGTCACACCAGGAAAATGGAACACCTCTAAACAAGAACTCGAAGAATTTATCCTCCAGCATTCCCTCTCCTCCACACATAACCTGATCCTAGGAGACATCAATCTCCACTTAGAAGACCACACCTCCAAACAAGTAGCGGACATTCTTTCATACCTCAACACCCTATCTTACCAGATACTCAATCCCGAACCCACGCATGAAAAGGGCCATCAACTTGATATAGCCGCTTACACTTTCCCCAACCTTAACACACAAAACATCCACATCACCAACGGCTCATGGCATCCCACCTTATGGTCTGACCATTACAAGTACACCTTCACAATTAACTGGGTGCAGAATAACAACAAACCCACGCCACACACAACAAGCTTCAAGTCCAGAAAGAAAATCAATCCTACCACATTCTGGGACACAGTAGACCCAGAAATAGACCTAAACAATCCCAAAGGATTCATAAACACCTGGCGCTCCACAAGTGAATCCGCTTTAAACAAACTAGCACCACTAAAAACAAAAAATAAAATATGCAGACCATCAGACAAATGGTTTGACGCCGAACTCCTACACCTAAAAAGACAATGCAGACAATTAGAAAGGACATGGAAAAAACAGAAACAAGACCACACCAAAACAGAATGGAGACACCAAATCAAACAATACAAAATCAAACTGAAGGAAAAAAGAACAGACTACTACTCCAAACTCATTGGCACCAATAAACCGGACACAAAAAAACTTTTCAACCTTGTCAGAAATCTCACTGATACCAAACCCCACCTCGCCACCCTAGGAAACCAAACTCCAACAGCCTCCCAACTAGCGGACCATTTCAAACACAAAATCATCACAATCAGATCCACATTTAACAACTCTCGAAACATCTTAGAAGAGATACTAACAAAACCCACAAAAGACGAAGCCACCTCAGCAAATAGGATCTGGACCGACTTCCCAACGACACAATGGTCAGACCTAGACCGGCTGTATAAAAAATACAGCAAATCTTCATGTGATTTGAACAATTGTCCTCCTTATCTACTAGCTACAGCGTCCACTAAATTCACAGCTGGTCTCACGCTATGGCTGCAAACTACCCTAAGGGAAGATCAGTTCCCCCCGGAACTTGGCGAAATCATAATTACTCCCATACTAAAAGACCCCAAAGGCCCAATAGACAGCCCAACAAATTATAGACCAATCGCTTCTATACCTCTATACGTCAAACTCATAGAGGGTCTAGTAGCACAATATCTCGCCAATTACCTAGAAGACCACCACATCCTACACCCTACTCAATCCGGATTCAGAACCAATCACAGTACTGAAACACTTCTGGTTTCCCTACTAGACTTAGCCCGTCAGCACCTCAGCAAAGGAAATAAGTTACTAATCATCCAACTCGATCTTTCAGCAGCATTCGACTTAGTTGACCATTCCATACTACTCCAGATACTAGATGCCATAGGAATATCAAGTAATGTTCTCAACTGGTTCCAAGGATTCCTCAAAACAAGATCATACAGAGTCAAGTCAAATGATCTTCTATCCGACTCATGGTCAAACCCCTGCGGAGTTCCACAAGGATCCCCTCTATCGCCCATACTTTTCAACCTCTTCATAGCATCCCTAGGCACGGCCCTAGACGCCCTAAATATTACATCCTTCAGCTACGCGGATGATATTACCATCTTCCTCCCCTTCGACATCTAAGACCCCACCTCCAACGGATGCCTGAAAACAACATTAGAAACTAGAAAAATGGATGACGAACCATAAGTTAAAACTGAATGCGGAGAAAACCAAATTCCTACTACTAGAGAAGGAACAAAAACCATCCCTAACAGAATTAGATGTAAACACAATCAAATATCCAATACAGAATACTCTCAAAATTCTGGGAACACACCTAGACAGAGGCTGCACAATGCAAACACAAATACACAAAACCATAAAAAAAGCATTCTTCACCATGCGAAACCTAAGAAAAATAAGAAAATTCTTTTCCAAAGAACACTTCAAGATCATTGTACAATCCCTCATACTCAGCTCCTTAGATTACTGCAACAGCCTCTACCTACCTTGCCCAAATACTATGATAAAACAACTACAGACCGTTCAGAACACAGCTATCAGACTCATCTACTCACTCAGCAAATTCGACCACGTCACACCCGCCTATGTAGACTCTCACTGGCTTCCGATAAAAGCAAGAACTCAATTCAAACTCTATTGCTTACTTTTCAAAGTAACCCATGGTATGGCCCCAATTACCTGAACAACCGTCTTTGCCGCTACCGACTACCCAGATCAAGAAGAACTCAGAATCTTTTCACCTTCCCCCCTCATAATGGTACCCGACGTAAGAAACTTTACGACAGCCTTCTAGCAACTCAGGCAGCGAAAATTGACCCCACCATCACCAAACTGATGATCAAAACAACAGACATCAAAGTGTTTTGGAAAGAAATCAAAACATTTATTTTCAAAAAACACGTCCTTACTTAATATTCCCCTCCCCAATTGCACATGCACTCTCCCCAGCAAATAACACACTAGTCATCCCCTTGAACCTCATTTACGAAAAATATCCAAACTCCTAAATAAGCATCTCCCTTAGGTATCCATTTAACCTTCTCCTAAAAAAGCATCTCCCTTAGGTATCCACTTAACTGATTCCTTCAAAGTTAGGTATCTTTCTTCAGTTGCCTATATTGTTTTCCCCACTGAACCTTGTAACTACTTGAATCCTGTCAAGTTATTCTATCGATAAATCCAGATATCTTATACTTGTACTTCTATACCACAACATGTAATTTACTTAAATCGTTGTAATGTAATTCTCTCGATAATGTCCTGATCTCTTTTAACTGTAATCCGCTTAGAACCGCAAGGCACAGGCGGAATAGAAATCACAAATGTAATGTAATGTAATGTAATGTAAACCCACATTACCCTTTAGGCCATGAAATGTGCCTCTGAGATTCCCCGCTAAGTATATAAGAACATAAGAACATAAGCAGTGCCTCCGCTGGGTCAGACCAGAGGTCCATCGTACCCAGCAGTCCGCACACGCGGTGGCCCAACAGGTCCAGGACCTGGACTGTAATCCTCTATCTATACCCCTCTATCCCCTTTTCCAATAGGAAATTGTCCAATCCTTTCTTGAACCCCCAGTACCGTACTCTGCCCTATTACGTCCTCTGGAAGCGCATTCCAGGTGTCCACCACACGTTGGGTAAAGAAGAACTTCCTAGCATTCGTTCTGAATCTGTCCCCTTTCAACTTTTCCAAGTGCCCTCTTGTTCTTTTATTATTCGAAAGTTTGAAGAATCTGTCCCTCTCCACTCTCTCTATGCCCTTCATGATCTTGTAAGTCTCTATCATATCCCCTCTAAGTCTCCTCTTCTCCAGGGAAAAGAGTCCCAGTTTTTCTAATCTCTCAGCGTATGATAGATTTTCTATCCCTTTTATTAGACGTGTCACTCTTCTCTGAACCCTCTCGAGTAACGCCATATCTTTCTTAAGGTACGGTGACCAATATTGGACGCAGTACTCCAGATGAGGACGCACCATCGCCCGATACAACGGCAGGATAACTTCTTTTGTTCTGGTTGTAATACCCTTCTTGATTATGCCTAGCATTCTATTCGCCTTCTTAGCGGCCGCTGCGCACTGTGCCGTCGGCTTCATTGTCATGTCCACCATTACCCCCAAGTCCCTTTCTTGGGTACTCTCCTTCAATAATATCCCTCCCATCATATAGCTGCACCTTGGGTTTCTGCTACCCACATGTAGTACTTTACATTTCTTTACATTGTGACTTTACAGGTCACAATGTTTCTTGTCAACAGTAGCTTAAGAAACACCCAGGTATTGCTCACCGATATCGATGTGGGCTTTTGCCAACAGCAGCAGGAGTAAGGAATGTTTGCTTTATACATAGAGTGCTATATTTTTGTCTGAGGTAATTAAAATGGCATTAAAAAAAGCTCTAAGTCAGATTCTTACACAGCCCAATGGTACCACATCAACCCCACTATGCTTTATGTCAATCACATGGCAATTTGTGGCACAAGTGTGCAAGTATTTTCTCTTCACCTCCTTAACCAGCCTTTGTCTGACCTTCTTTTCATCTCGTATTTAGCATGCATACATGTAAATACCTTCATTTTTATTGTTTAGTTTAGTTGGGGTTTGTTTTTTGTTTTTAAGTAGAGTCATTGAACAAAAGCATTCAGCAGGTTTGTACAGGCACAAACACATATAAAGAAGAAGACAATTATATCTCGTAACTCAAATAACAGAGTTCTACTTTCTCCAAAGATGAGGCGAGAATAAAGAAAAATAGTGCTGCCAGTTTTTGGGGAGTGGGTTGTTAATCGCGCTCTTTTTTTTTCTGGCAACAGCAGCCAGTGATCATTTTCCGTGCTCCAGAAAAGAAGAGTTCATTTGGGCAGTTGCCCTGCTCTCTATGCTTGTTGAGTCTTTGAGGCTGTCTTTCTACCGTGTTTCCCCGAAAATAAGACAGTAGCTTATATTCATTTGGGGCCCAAAAAAGAGATGTATACCTTTCAGTGAATAGAGGTCTTTCAGAGGAGACAGGCTTCATAGGAATTCTGAAGATGCAGTGCAGAGTAGAGTCAACTGAGAGAGCCAGACAGTAGAGTATGAGCTGCAGAGGTCAGGAACTGGAACACCGGAGTTCTTCACAACTTAAGTCAAACCCCTGTCAATCAAAGGCCAACCCCTATGCTTTCTGGTCATGCTTCCTTTTGTACTCCTTGTCTCTGAAGATAAGATGTTTTCTCCATTTCTTGTCCTTGGTGTCCAGGAAAATTCCATTACATCACCTAAGGTTGCAGTCTTATGATCTCTTGCTCCTTTCCCAGGGAACTTGAGGTTTACCTGACTCATTAGTGGCTGAGGTTATCTTGCTCCTTGTAGCTGGAGGAACTTGAAAGCCATCTGGCTTTTTAGTGGCTGGAGACCATCAGGCCTCATTACCATATTTTTCGCTTCATAAGACGCACTTTTTTCCACCCAAAATTGGGTGGAAATTTCGGTGCATCTTATGAAGCGAAGGTAACTTTTTAAAAACTCCCCCACCCACCCCATTGTACCTTTTCAAAATGTCCCACTCGGGGGTATGTGAGCTGACTGCTGCCTGCCTGCCTGCCACCGCTGCTCTGTGCTGGTCGCCACTGCGCTGCAACTCCAGGAAGGGAAGGTAAGGGCCAGCGTGCCGTGCTGGACACTGCCTTCCTCCCTCCCTGCCATGCTGATGAAGCCTGCCTACCCTCCACCGATTCCTCCTCCTCTGGCCCGGGTCTGTCGCCGCTGCACCACCACTCAAAGAAGGGAAGGGAAGGGCCAGCGTGCAGTGATTGCACATTACCGGCCCACAAGCCTTCTCCCGACATCAGAACTGACATCAGTTTTGACGTCGGGAGAAGGCTTGTGAGCCGGAGATGTGCAATCGCTGCATGCTGGCCCTTCCCTTACCTTCTTTGAGTGGCAGTACCACGGCGGCATACCCGGGCCAGAGGAGGAGGAATCGGTGGAGGGTAGGCAGGCTTCATCAGTGCGGCAGGGAGGGAGGAAGACTGTTTGCTGTGGTAGGAAGGACAAAGGCTTGGAAAGCAGTTAGGGGGAGGAGGCATGAACTCGGGACATGGTAGGGAGGGAGAACGAAGGACAAAGGCTGGAAGGCAGTGAGGAGGCACGAACTTTTGACATGGGAGGGAGGAAATAGAAAGGGAAAATTGTTGGGCCTGAGTGAAGGAAGGAAGGAGACTCATGAAATCACCAGACAACAAAGGTAGGAAAAATGATTTTATTTTCAATTTAGTGATCAAAATGTGTCAGTTTTGATAATTTATATCTGCTGTGTGTTTTGTGTGTATATGAAAAATGAAAGAAACAGCCTGGCAGGGAATGGGAGACAGGGTGCAGAGCCTGGCAGGGAGTGTGGGGTTGGGTGCAGAACCTGGCAGGGAGTGAGGGGGGCTGGGTGCAGAGCCTGGTATATATTAGTACACAATTTGGTTCAGAATGTTTTTTTTCTAGTTTTCCTACTCTAAATCTAGGGTGCGTTTTATGGTCCAGTGCATCTTATGGAGCGAAAAAATATGGTACTTTTCCAAGCAAGGAGTTCATAATGCAACACCAGTCAAATGCTGCATCTTGCTAAAGCAGACAGGCTGAAATTCACTCACTCTAATGCACAATCTGTTGAATAGTGCAGGAGGTTGTTAAGTTCTATATGGGAACTATATGTCCTACAGAGCTGTCATAAGTTTGGGTTTCTAAAGGTGACAAAGATGCAAATTACTTTTAGTATTCTGAAAGTTATCTGAGTAAGTGGGACTCCCACCTATGCCCCATCCATGCTGTGCCCCTTTGCAAGTCCCCTTGCAAATATGGATATTTGCAGAATATTGATATTTACTCATGAATGTGCACACATACATGCATATGTCATTATGCTAAACATTTACACATGTAATATACTGTATAAATTTGAGTGCCTAATGTATAAATTATTATTTAAGAAGTGGATCCCTAATTTCAAATGAGGACAATTGCCATGATAATTCTAAAGTGTATGGATAACGCACACAAGATTCATATAAAACTCAGTGTCAAATTTAGTCTTAGGCCCTCTTTTACTAAGGTGCGCTAACCAGTTAGCGCGCGCTAAACGTTAACATGTGTATGTTAGTCTATGTACACATTAGCATTTAGCATGGGTCTCTTTTCCCTGGAGAAGAGGAGACTTAGAGGGGATATGATAGAGACTTACAAGATCATGAAGGGCATAGAGAGAGTAGAGAGGGACAGATTCTTCAAACTTTCGAAAAATAAAAGAACAAGAGGGCATTCGGAAAAGTTGAAAGAGGACAGATTCAGAACAAATGCTAGGAAGTTCTTCTTTACCCAACGTGTGGTGGACACCTGGAATGAGCTTCCAGAGGACGTAATAGGGAAGAGTACGGTACTGGGGTTCAAGAAAGGATTGGGCAATTTTCTGAAGGAAAAGCGGATAGAGGGGTATAGATAGAGGACTACTACACAGGTCCTGGACCTGTTGGGCCACCGCGTGAGCGGACTGCTGGGCACGATGGACCTCTGGAATGACCCAGCGGAGGCATTGCTTATCTTCTTACCTTAGTAAAAGAGGGAGGTTAGACTGGTTGATAAGATGCATCATTTGGAAATTGTAAGTTCTGACAGTATCTGAGCAGGAAAAGCAATCAACTGTGAGTTATATTTGCCAGATCAGAATGAAGAACATAAAAATGATGACAAATGTTGTCAAAAGTCATATGATATAGACCAGAAACCAAATCTAATCAATGTTCGATGTCATCAGTTTTCATAGCAAAGATGTATAAATAGCTGGTGTCAACAATTAGACATCATCACATAAAAAGAAAATATTTAGCAATACAATTACCAGTATTTAAATTTTGTTAATGGTGCTTTATTGTTCTTGTCTATATTTTGAATTGTTACCATTATTGTAAATGAAAAAATTAGCACTGCCTATAGTTCCCATATAGAACTATTCAGATCTGGTACAGATCAAAGCCAGCTGATTATCAGATTTATTTTTTATAGTCAAGATTTTTGATTTACAGAATGAAATATTTAAATGAATGTACTTTTCAAAGGTAATTCTAATTTCTTTTAAAGACTTGCCTCCTCTTTTACTGAGGTGTGCTAACCGATTAGCGCGCGCTGAACGCTAACGCGTCTATAGACTAACATGCACATGTTAGTGTTTAGCGCGCGCTAATCGGTTAGCGCACCTCAGTAAAAGAGGGCCTTAGCTTATTACTTTTCAATGGTAGTTTAATGAGATTTCTATTCTGTTACAGTAGGTAACTGATATTCAAAGAGACTTTTTCACAAAAAGTTATTAAATGTAATACATGTGTGTAAGCCTAACACAGACATGTTACAATTAATGCAGGTAGCATGATCCTTTAAACCAGTGGTCTCAAACTCAAACCCTTTGCAGGGCCACATTTTGGATTTGTAGGTACTTGGAGGGCCTCAGAAAAAATAGTTAATGTCTTATTAAAGAAATGACAATTTTGCATGAGGTAAAACTCTTTATAGTTTATAAATCTTTCCTTTTGGCTAAGTCAATAATAATATTGTAATTTATAGCTAAAGAGACATAGGATCAAGAAACTGTCTTATTTTACTTTTGTGATTATGATAAACATACCGAGGGCCTCAAAATACTACCTGGTGGGCCGCATGTGACCCCTGGGCCACGCTTATGAAACCATTGCTTTAAACGGTCTATCTTAAATAACAGATTTTGATAACAAAGTTACGATGATATCTGGATGACCCATCTGTAAACTCAGAAAAGCCTTTAATGATGGAATTTTAATAAAATTCTACTTTTGTTCCTGTTGGAGGTTTTGGGGGAACATGAGTGAGTAAGGCCAAAGGATGTGCTGTGTATGTAGAGCTGTTTAGTGCTAAGGGTCATACACAGGGGTGGAGCATTTGTGGTGTTTTCAGGAAATAGCATCTTGTGTGGATTGTCATGCCTAATTTGTATTTTAAGCCACTGGAGTGATTTTTATATGTAATTGATCCAGAAATCAGTTTGACAGTCAGACCACTATATTACCTGATGCAGACAATCTTGCTGAAACATGAGTTATGTGGAGTCCTTAAATATACAGTACCGGTATATTGTTTCCTCATCATTTATTTATTTAATTCCTCTTCTATCTCACACCAAACATTATTCTGGGAGGCTTACAAGAAGAATACACACTCTTTTAGCACAGCACAACAATAAAATGTACAATTGTATTTTATTATTGTAAACAAAGTTCTCCACTCCTTCAGATCAGTACTCATGAATATGCTTGCTAGAAAAGGAAAGCCTTCACTTGCTTCCAAAAAGTACTAATTACATCAATCTGTCTTAGTTGTTGTAGCAGATAATTCCAAAATACTGGACCAGCTATCATGAAAATTGTTTCTCTATATATACATCCAACTTCACTTCCCCAAAAGAAGACATGTCAAATAGGCCCTTCTCAGAAGATCTCAAACATCTCACAGGTTCTATAAATACTTGAAGGAGATGTTAAACATGACAGGGAATAAACATTCAATGCCTTAAAAAACAACACTTGCTTAAAATGGCTCCTGAAAACATTGGCAGTCAATGTAATTGTTTTAGAATTGGGGTAATGTGTTCATGGTGAAGCGAACCAGAAATTAACTGTGCCACCACATTTTGGGCTACTTGAATAGTTTTGATCAAATGCATAGGCTAACCCATCAACAAACTGTTACAATAACCAAATAAAAGAAAAATAAAAGCCTGAATTACCATACAAAAATTGATACTACTTTAAAAATCACGTACATTATGCTAACATGGTGATAATGTGGTGTCCAGAATCACTGCCGAAGTTTTGTACAATTATTGTCCCCTTCTTTCCTTCTTGTAGCTGACTAGAGTCCCTTTCATGTTCAGCTGTGTTGGCGTTTCTCTCTCATTTGAAGACATGGAGCATGAGCAAACATAGGGCAGGATTCACTAAATCTCCAAACCGTGTGTGATCCGATTCCATTTGCATGCCGGCTGACCAGTTCAGTAAAGGCCTGCATGCAAATTGGGACAATCGTTAACACGCCCCCCTACCCACGGCCAGAGTGATCCCCACTCATGCACACACCCTGACAGTAGTGACAGGAGAAGCAGCCTCCTGTCACTGCTGTCAGGGCTCAGCCCAGCCCAGATCTCTCTTGCCTGCTCCCGGACTCTCCTGCTCTTTGCCGCCATTCCCTGCAGTGCAAGCCCGTGGTTTTAAAGCGGGCCTGCACTGCGGGGAACGGTGGCAGAGAGCAGGAGAGTCTGGTGAGCAGGGAAGAGAGATTGGGCACCGATCCGACAAACCGGCCCTGCTCGACTCCCCCACCCCCCGCAGGCCCTGATCTCTCCTGCCTGCTCTGCCCAGATCTCTCTTGCCTGCTCCCGGACTCTCCTGCTCTCTGCCACCGTTCCCCACAGTGCAGGCCCGCTTTAAAACCACAGGTTTGCACTGCAGGGAACGGCGGCAGAGAGCAGGAGAGTCTGGGAGCAGGCAAGAGAGATCTGCCCGACATCCCCACACACATACAGGCCCTGATCTCTCCTGCCTGCCCTGCTCAGATCTCTCCCTTCCTCCCTCCCTGTGACCGGCATGGCACGGCCCTCCCAGGATGGCCCCTCAGCACCTAAAAGTTGGGAGCAGGAGGGGTTCTCAGTCCCTCCTGCTCCTAGGCCTCCCACCCTCAGGCCCACCCCTGGTAGGCCCAGGCAGTTGGGCCCGGACCACCCACCCCGGTACCTTTTAAATAGTTGGGATCAGGAGGGGTGCCCGGTTCCTCCTGCTCCTTCCGACAAGGATAGCCATCTTCGGGAGCAGGAGGGGTGCCTGGACCCTCCTGCTCCTATTTCGATCTTTGGGAGCAGAAGTAAAGTCTCCTGAACCTGCACCCCAGGCCGCCGCCGCCGCCCAATAGTGGCCTTATGCCCCACTCCGGTGCATCATCTGATGCACGGGGAGAGACCTAAGGCCCTGATTGGCTGAGGCACCTCAGGATCCTCCCTTTGGAGAGGCCTAGGGCACCTCAGCCAATTAGGGCAGAGTCTAGGGAAGTCCCTGATTGGCCATTGTAATTACCATTTGAACATTTGTCTTGCCAAAGGATCTGGCTCTGTGACCATGTCACATAGCAGATGGCTCACAACAGCTCTTGGGTTCATGAAAATATGGATTTCTAAGCATTATCTGAAAGGAAATCTGAAAAACGTAAGAATTATTGTAGAGTTCTGTGTTGAGGTTTAAATTGGTTCAATAAAAAAATAAATAACAATTGGACACAAGGTCCCAGGTATCTTCTCTTCCAGCTGCCACTGTTAAAAGAAGAATGTTCTTAAGAGGTGCTGAGTGAAGATCTGCTAAGGAGAAGAAAAACTCCATTGAAATATCTTATCTTCTGCATTCAAACTTCAAAAAAGGTGTGAGTACTTCTGGGTGGGAAACATTGTGTCACCAAAGCTGTTGCTCAGGTTACAGCTTCTGTCTCTGTGCAGAGGGAGTAGTTCCATGTGCAAGCTTGAATCCCTCATTCAGGAAGTAAAGGAACTGAGAGAGGAAGTGGCAAGGCTGAGAAGCATTCATGATAATGAGAGGTACATCAATTAAATGCTTTATGAGGCATCAAAGATTTCCAGCAGTGGGAAAGAAGAGTCTATGCTGAAGGAGAACAGCTGGAATCAGATTATGGGATCCATAGAGATTTAAAGGGCTTGTTGCAATTTTATAAAGATGCTTATGCAAATCTTTTATCCCACAACTGAAGAGGAGGCATGACCATGGGAGAGGTATAGAAAGGTCAAGGGCATTCACCAAAGATGCGTGCAATGTTACAAAATTTGGGGGCTCCATACCTCACTTGTGTGAGGGTTTACACTAGGTTTCAGCTCCCAAAGTCAGGTGTCAGAGCTACACTGTATTCTATAAACAGAACCTAACTTGGAGCACCATTTTAGCATGCTTTATTTTTTTCAGCACCCAAATTTGGCACCATTTACTGAATCTAGTCCAATATGCCTTAGATATTGGAGTGGATCAATCTCCCCCCTTCTGAAAGTCCATGCCAGATTTTTCCTGTAGTCCAAAAGAGTATTGTGAGTCCTTAGTATTAATTGAGTACCCAGAGAAAGGGATTTAGAATTGGATACCTCATTATGTACTTTTCTATTACAATCAAGCAGGACTCAGTTTGTGAAGCAGAGACAAAGTAAGGGGCAAAGGTTGTGTCAGTAGTTCACTCACTTGCATTTGATTAAAAGCATGTTATATCTTGTTTTATATACTACTAGCTGATGACCCGGCGTTGCACGGGTATTTAATTATAGCAATAACACAGTAAATGGATTGAAATAAAGATACTTTATAGTGGTGAATGAAATTATTTTTTTACAGCTTTATAAAAAGTACAATAATCAAATTATAATGTGAAATATTTGACAAAATGAATACAATACAACTAACACAAAACTTGATTATAAACAACAATTTTAGTTTCACCTCCAGGAGCAAGAACATATAAATTCTTGGGTTAACCCACCCTTGATCAAGCAACATAGAGTTATCCATGGGAAAAACAGGGGGATCTTAAATCCACTCCACAGTATGTAATAGTCTGTCCCTGTGATTTGTTGATTGTGATAGAGAATGCAAATCTCACTGGAATTTGCAATCTCTTAAACTGAAAAGGAAGATCTGTTGGAATAAGTGGCATCCAAAAGTTTCAGTATTGATTTAAACAACTCAATATGTGGAAACTCAGGTTGAAAAGAAACTCCATGTAGTTTGTTCCCGGTTCAGAATGGAACCTGTGTTCCTAGTTCAGGATATGTGAGTACTCATGTAATGTAATAACATTATGAACTGGGGTGCATGAAGGAAACAGTTGCAAACACAGTTAGAACACACAAACTCTATATGTATGGTGTCCGTGGTAGAATAGAAACGATGTCCCTAGTGGTTATAGTGTCATAGAAAGTGTTTTATAGTTGGAATTACAGTGAGAATGGCAGCTTTTTACATTTTTTCCATTGACATGAATGGGTGAAATCTGATTTTCTGTTTGTAGCTCCGCCCACGTGTGCAGGTGGGCAGCGAGACCCCCAGAACATATCACCCCAGGTAGTGAGGGATCTGCATACCAAGTTTTGTTCAAATCGGTCAAGCCATTTTTGAATTACTGTGAGAATGGCAGCTTTTTACATTTTTTCCATTGACATGAATGGGTGAAATCTGATGTTATGTTTGTAGCTCCGCCCATGTGTGCAGGTGGGCTGCGAGACCCCCAGAACATAGCACCCCAGGTAGTTGGAATTACTGTGAGAATGGCAGCTTTTTACAATTTTTCCATTGACATGAATGGGTGAAATACTATTTTCTGTTTGTAGCTCCGCCCACGTGTGCAGGTGGGCCGCGAGACCCCCAGAACATATCACCCCAGGTAGTGAGGGATCGGCATACCAAGTTTCGTTCAAATCGGTCAAGCCGTTTTTGCGTGATCGCGGCACATACACACACACACACATACATACATACATACATACCTCCGATTTTATATATATAGATGTTTGAGGTTTCTTTTTTTTCAGGTTGAGGGACAGAAAATGGTATAGTATACATAAATTGCATTAATAAGTTATACAAAAGGCGCAGAAGACCATTACTCTTTAATGTCTTCTGTGAAAGCACACACTTTCATAGACACATTCAAACTCAGTTAAATGGGTACATGATTTTTGGCTCTGAGATCCAAGATGGCGTTTGGTTCCTGTTGATCGAACAGACGCTGTGAGAGTCGTCGAGTGTTTGGACAAATTCTTACTTTGGTTTTTTGTGATGCCGAAGAGACAGGGTAGGGGCATTGCTGCAGCCTTGCGATGCTCCGTGAATCCCCCTCTCGCTTCAATCGAGCGGTTTTTGCAGCAACTGGAAAGGGAGACAGAGATGTTGGGGAGTCACCCGCTGGAGCCATCAACGCAGAGTGATGCCAACCCGGAACTCCTTGGGCTGGAAACTACCATGAGCCTCAACTTAAGGCAGCCACCTCCCCCGCCGCTGAGTGCTAACTCGTCAAGCAAAGGGAGTACTTTGGAAGGAGCAGCACTCCCTGACCGAGAGGCTGTGTCATCTGGGAGCCAGCAGATGGAGATCTCAATGGATTCGATGAGTCTAGAGACTGCACCAATGGAGAGACCAATGATGGGAAGGAAAATCCAGGACCAGCAGATTGAAAGTGGTCAAGGTGAGCCAAGATAAAGTTTGCATGAATTTTCCTCTCATTATTGTTAATCTGAGGACTTGGTTTCTAAGCTAGGAGACTCACTATCTAAACAGATAAAGGAGGAGAAAAGAATCTAAATACTCAGAAACAAGTAATAGAAGAAAATAAACAAGAAATTTCCAATGTTAAACTAAAAATAGGAGATATAGAGAAAGAAGTAACTGAGGTTAAACAAGTTCAATTGACAATAATTAAAGAAAATAAGATTATCAGAAGGAAATTGGAAACAATGAAAAATTGTTATCGAGTCAACAACCTGCGCTTGCTGAATTTTCCAGGAATTTCCACTATAACTCCAAGGGAAATGATAAAGAGGTACTTTATGGAAATTTTGAACATACCAGAGGACTCAATACCTCCTTTTACTCGGGCATATTATTTGCCGGGTAAATACCAGATCAGCAAGCAGAGAACCAGAATCAACTTGAGCAGGAATCCCAATTAAATTTGACTGCAATGTTGGAAATATCTGACAAGGAATTGGCTAAACCAGCAACTGTTCTATTGTCTGTGGCATTATTGCCAGATAAAGAATAGATATTAAAAATGTTTTTTAAAAATAAATTTAAGGAGTTCCTAGGTTTGAAAATCCAAGTTTTCCCAGATGTTAGTAAAGAAACTCAAAATCGTAGACGTCAATTTCTTCTATTGAAACCTGGTGTTCCTCAGCTAGGTGGTATTTTCTTCTTATGTTTCCCATGTAAATGTGTAATAAGGTATCGATATAATAAATATGTGTTTTTTGAACCTGCTCAACTCACAACTTTCCTGACACTGAAATGCCTGGAAAAGGAAGGAACAACAATGCCTAGTTAAAGTAGGAATATAAGCTCCCTTGAATCAGTCAACAGATACCTTTTTGCTTATTTTGTTTAAAGTTTATTCTTTTGAATCACTCGTAGAATCTTGGATCATTTGAGGATTTGAGAATGTGTGAATAGAGTGAATTTATTTGAAAATGAATTTTCTTTTAGTCCTTAAAAGGCGTTGTATTCATATAATCTTTCTGTACAAAATGTTTGATTTTGTTAAATGTAAAATTGATAAATAATTAAAATTAAAAAATGGGTATATGATTTTTAATCATCTGTTTCTGTTCTCCCTTCCATCATCCTAAGAAAAACAGTACATTTGCTTTCAAAATTGTTTTATGTCTCTTACATGTCACAATCACCCATTTCCACTAAATATGAAGAGATTTCTACTTTTCATGCTCCTCAAGGGAATATGGGTCAATGATCCTGCAGGACCAATGCACTATTTTCAATCTTTACATTTTGTTTGTTCGGCTGAGGAAAACACTCTTCCAGAGTGAAATGAGGCGATGATCCATAGGCAAATAAACTACTGTGGTAGATTTAAAAATTGTGCTACACAACTTGATTACTGATTGTCATTAAAATGTACCTCCTTTTAACATCTGACTTAGGAAGAAGGCCCCTTTGATTGATAATCAGTTTTTATTTTCTTTTTGGACAAGCGTAATCTAATTTGCTCATGTACCCATCTGTGCTTGATTGCTCATGCTGCATTAATTCAGTTGTGATACACTGTCGCTGACCTTTTCTTTTCCCAGGAGAAGAGGTTGACAGACAGCTGTGCAGAGATGCCATCTACCCAGTACCAACTGTATGTGAGGTTCCCTGCCCAAAAGATTGTGTTCTCAGCATGTGGTCTCAATGGTCCTCCTGCTCACACACCTGTTCAGGCAAAACTACAGAAGGGAGACAAGTGCGAGCGCGTTCCATTCTTACATATGCCGGTGAAGGTAAGGTCACATTGCACCCATAAGTCTTTACACTCTACCATGAAATATTTGTAATTAGTATACTGTTTTATAACTTCTCACTTGCAATAGAAGCATATAGCTTTTTTTCTTTTTAATCTACATGGAGATCAGAGGCTGTTATAAAATATCATAAGTTGACTAAAATGTGCTGGTTTTTGGGTAGTGGTGTACTATGACATGTCTACCTATCATTACAATGCGTGTTTGTTTTATATACTCTATAAACAAATCTCAAATTTTGATACGGTTTTAATGGAGATTCTTGCGTGTTCAGTTTTAAGGTTGTAGAACGTAATAGGAATGTAAAGTGGAAAAAGTTTCATTGCAATTTGTAATCATATTAGTTTTGTCTTTTTTTAAGAATTTGTACTAAATGAAAAAGCCCCTATTGTCTTTCTTTTTTTCTGTTTCTTCCTCTCTACGCAAGCTTAGGACAGAAAGAGAAAAGTTAATGGAGGGGAGGGGGGGTGGAGAGCTTCATGTTCTATGAAATGAAGCAAAAAGTGTGGAATAACTTGTAAGTTTCATGGCTTCACATCATTCTCTTCTTGGTTGAGCTGAGAACTTTTCAGCGGCCCTTCGTATATGTGTAACTCATAGTATTCTATAAATTATGCATGTAAGTATAAGCCCCGCCTACACTCCACCCAGATATTGCTCATGTGAACACCCCTCTGCAAACTACGTTATATTACATACATAACTACAGTATACTATGTAGTCAATTTATTGTCATTATAGACAGGCATGTGAACCCATATGTAGGTGAATAAATAGAATACTGACATTTACACAAATCGTGCACTCAGCACTGTCGCTCTTACCCTTCATGGACTAGCGTGGAACAATGATGACACTCAGGCATTTATCGACTCATGTGGAATTTATTTGGCCGCAGCCATGACAGCACAATTACATCAAACTGTTATCAACTGAACATAATAATCAAGCATGAACGGTGATGACCCGTACACTGTAACCACACTTCTGACAATGGCATAACACGCAAGGTACATCACCAGGCAACATATAACCAACCGATGATCAGGCGCACAGCATATGCCTCTCTATCCCCGCACAATGTGGGGTGCCGTACAAGCAACCCCGGCTCACCGGACCCTCCCGTTCAAGGAGGTGTCCCCTCGTCAGCGGTACGTAGCTGTGAAGATCATGGCCTGGCCTCCCTGCCGTCCAAGCAAGGCGACGTGCCCCATGTCTTAACCACTGTAAAGATGTATGCCTTCTATCCATATGCTGTGCTTACCTGCCACTACCCGTGATAGCGAAACCTCGCTAATCGCGGGTTCCCCCCAAGTGTCATGGCTGCGGCCCCTCAATGCCATCCTGTATTGAACTGGTGAATATATCCAGAGCGATGTCGGAGCGCTGTATCCCATCCGGGCGGTACCAACGCGGACCGCTGTCCTATAGCCAACGGGCAGAAATTTTGCCCTGCACTTATTGAGTTTCTTGCAAGTTATCTCCACGGCTGTGTGAGATCTAACCATGGTAAATGGCTCAGGAAAATTGGCTCAGGATAAACAATTGGGATGTTGCGAATTATCTCCACGGCTGTGTGAGATCTCACAGCTTTCCATACTAGCTTTCCATACAAAAACTGGGTATAATATGTGCCGGCTGTGGATAAACCATCGGACCAGATAAGGTAGCATGGGGATGCCAGCTGGCTGAGGATAAAACAATAAGGTAGCGTGGGTAAGCCTGCTGGCTGAGGATAAACCATCGGACCACATAAGGTAGCGTGGGTAAGCCTGCTGGCTGAGGATAAACCATCGGACCACATAAGGTAGCGTGGGTAAGCCTGCTGGCTGAGGATAAACAATCGGACTGCCTAAGGTAGCGTGAGGAAGCCTGCTGGCTGCGGATAAACCATCGGACCGCATAATAATAATAATAATAATAATAATTTTATTCTTATATACCACCATACCCCGTGAGTTCTAGGCGGTTTACATCAGTTAGATTAGGATCTGCATAGACAAGCATCAGAATTACAGCTGTAATCGAACTAGACAGAGGATGTGTAAGGTAGCGTGGGGAAGCCTGCTGGCTGAGGATAAACCATCGGACCAGATAAGGTAGTGTGGGGAAGCCAGCTGGCTGAGTATAAAGAATAAGGTAGCGTGGGGAAGCCTGCTGGCTGAGGATAAAACATCGGACCACATAAGGTAGCGTGGGGAAGCCAGTAGGCAGACAATCGGTCTGCCTTTTCTTGCCTAACTGCACACTGGTTGTTGGGGTGGACAGATGAGCATATTCCAAGTACTGATGAGCATATCCTGATGAAAGCATTCGGAGGAAACATAAGGAACTTCCGCAAGTAGCGTATGCAATAGCCTAATATACTGATAAGCATATAGTGATGAACTTCCCAAACCAAGCATTCTGATGAATATATCCAACATACTATAACCCTAATGTCGCCAGTCATCAGGGACTTGAGGTAATGTAAACCCTAATTGTGAAAGTCATTCAGCATCTCTTGTTGTGTTGTAAAACCTAAAGTAAACCCCGTTATGTAGGTCCTTCAGCGTTCCATGCGGTACTGTCGACCCAAAATCGAGGCAGCATCCTTCCTTATCCCTGATGTATAAACCGAATGTAGATCCCTGGTTTAGCACTAATAGTAACATCCATAAACCGGGTGTAAATCCCTGAATTTTGTTACAACTCTAAGGTAAGGACGCTCTTGAGGCCCAGGGCATGTCGTCCCTCGGGTACTATTTTGAGGCTCTGGGCATGTCCATCACAATCATAAAAGCAAAACAAAACAGCCTATTGACCAAATGTCTGTCTAGCTAGAAAGCACAACATTATCATCGAGGCTTAGCCAAAGGAAAGATGCATAAACTATGAAGTTTTACCTCATTCAAAATTGTCATTGCTTTAAGTAGACAATAACTACCACTGCTCTTGAGGTAATGTAACCTAATGATAAAGGTACTTCGGCCTGTAAACCATAAGGCAAACGATGTAAACCCGCATTGCAACATCCATGATCCGAATGTAGAC
Source organism: Geotrypetes seraphini (assembly GCF_902459505.1). Lineage (NCBI taxonomy): Eukaryota > Metazoa > Chordata > Amphibia > Gymnophiona > Dermophiidae > Geotrypetes > Geotrypetes seraphini. The sequence goes on from NC_047085.1 coordinate 409,051,556, forward strand.
CCAGACCGGTTTGTGCTCCCTCCATAAACTCAAGGTCTCATCCCTCAGAATCGTACTGTACCGCCTATGATATAACTCCATTCTGTATCGTGCTGTATCCGTAAATCCCAGATCTCGACTCTCCTTTTGAGTAAGGGAATCTTCACGTTCTTATCTCCTTGATGCTTGTGAGTGATGTTATCTGGTCGCAAGGCTAAGGTCTCCGGTAATAAGGTCGTCAGCGAGGTGGTAAGTGATGATAGCCTGGCCGTGTAGGTCATGAAGAGTGAGTGAGGCAAGAACACAGTTAATACACGAGGTGCTCCCACATATGTTGTCAATAGCATCCCCGTATAAGGGCCTGGTATGGTCGAGGAGAAACCTCATGGAAGGCAAATGTCTTACGTCCCATTCTGCACTGGCTACTAGCTAAGGAGGAAATTATACGCATGTAATAAGGTCGTAAGTAAGGTGGGAAATGATGATATCATGGCCGTGTGAATACATGAAGTACACATGAAGTGAGGTCAACACATCCTTCGTCCGTAGCATCAACCCGTCATAAGGGCCCGCCCTGGGCAAGGAGAAACCGCAACTGTAAGGTCTACGTCTTAATCCTGCTCACTGGCTAAGGAGGAATTCATACATGAATGGAGGAGAAAAAACATGATACACAGGATACGAAGTCTTGTTGAAGAGGGATTGATAATAAGACTCGTAAAGCGGGCGTGGTTACAGCACATGTGATATCATCCTTTCCTCTGCTAACCAGGAGGTCTGTTTAGACTAGGGGCCATGTGTTACTAGCTGCCGAAGGAGGTTGAGCCCTAGACTGTTCAAAGAGCGACAGTGCCTGCCGTCTACCTCGTGCTAGTGTAACCTGGTCCCCCGCTCGCCCAGGAGCAGAGGGCATGGTCTCCCACGTGAGACGTAAGGGCGTATTATGTGATGAGAGAGGGTCCCGTAGTGTAGCGGTAGCAATCTCAGGTGCTGGAGGTAGGTGTGTCGGTGTAGGAGCAGCTTGGCTCACCTGGGACGAACGTCGACCGCACCCTGTGCTGCTCTATCTGCCTCTGGAACTCAGCCATTAAGTCGGCCAGTTCTTGTTGAGGCTGTGTGGCCGTAGCAGCCGGTGCCGCTGTAGTGGCCATAGAAGCCACCGCTGATGTTGTGGCGCTTGTGGTACTCGTATTTCTTTGACTCCTAGCCGTGGGCTTTTCAGCACAGCTGGTTTTGATCGCGGCTTACGTTGAGCAGGCATGGCTATAATAAGTACTAAAAGAATAAAGACTGTCAGTACCGTCCTACGTGTATTGGAACCCGAGACAGGCCCTAGTATTAGTAAAGCACTCCTTCTGGGATCACGAATAAAATGCGATATAGGACTCAAGCCATCAGAAACTCCAGCTGGAGAAAGAGCGCAGTGCAGCTAAGTTGTAGGTATTGCATATGATGGGATCTGATTAGAATATAATGGCAGCCAATAGCAGATAATAGCCTTAAATAGCATATAAGAGCCTTTAAATCTCATACAATAGCCTTAAATAGCATATAAATAGCATATAATAGCCTTAAATAGCATATAAGAGCCTTTAAATAGCATATAAGAGCCTTAGAATAGCCTATAAGAGCCTTAAATAGTATATAAATAGCCTTTAAATAGCATATAAGAGCCTTTAAATAGCATATAAGAGTCTTTAAATAGCAGATAATAGCCTAAATAGCATATAATAGCCTTTAAATAGCATATAATAGCTTATTAGCAGGGCCTTTAAAAGCATATAATAGCCTGAAATAGCATAAATAGCCTTATATAGCCTATAATTGCCTAAGAGCATAGCAGCTAAAAGCATTTAATGAAATAGCATATAATTGCGTAATAGCATAGCATTTAATCAAATAGCATATAATAGCCGTGGATAGCATATAATTGCATAATAGCATAGCATGTAAACAAATAGAATATAATAGCCGTGGATAGCATATAATTGCGTAATAGTATAGCATTTAATCAAATAGCATATAATAGCCGTGGATAGCATCTAATTGCGTAATAGCATAGCATTTAATAGCATATAATCAAATAGCATATAATAACCGTAGATAGCATATCATTGCCTAATGGCATAGCAATCAATAGCATGTAATGTTATCTAAAAGCAAGGAAGGTTTTTTTTTTTTTTTTTACCCATCGAGAACTCCTCAGGCAGGCTCAAGCAGAGAGGGGCCACGTGGGTGGTCAACTCTCTCTCTGGTAGAGCCCCAGAAGCTGCCTGCCGGATCCATGGGGAGGACCAGGGCCTACCCAAAGTCTCCAAATGGCCATAGTCCTGCCGGGCCATGTGGGGGAGGGGCGCCAACCTCTCCCAGCAGCAGCGGCCCCCAACAGGACCGGTCGGCCGTGCGCCAAGACCCAGCCCCCAGACCCGATCCAAAGACCTTATCACCGTTAAGGAATGTTTTGCTTTTCCCCCCTTCTTGATCTGCAGGGGCAGGCGGCAGAGACTGACCTTGTTCTTATTATGGGGTGTTCCATTTGTATTGTAACTATGATTGTTGTTAATACAAAATATTTCTAATAAACATTTATTGAGAAAAAAAAAAATTTCAAATGAGCCAAATACATTATTCAGTTAGAAAGGCTGGGAAAAACTACTTAATATTATTATGCAAAGTAACTTTATAGAATTTATTATGCAAATTTGCTCTACAGGCCAGAAGTGCCCCTCCCAGCGAGCGAGCGGAGGCAAAGGCACGCCGCGACCAGGGCGGGAGGGCGGGCCGCCCCCCCTCTCCCTATTGGAAATTGGACGGAGGGACCGGGTGAGAGGGGCGGGACGCGGCGGCCAGGGCCGCAGAACACCACCGGGCCCGAACCGGCCACCGCAGCGCAGAAACCGGGGGAGCCCGCGTCCGCCGCTGGCCCCCCCCACCCAACAATGGAGACCATCCAAAACCCTCTCTCACCCGCAGCAGGAGGGCGGCGGCGGAGCTCCGGAGGCAGACATGCCAAATCGGCCAGTTGGCGGCAACGGAGGAGGACGAACTCCGGCCACGCGGGCGCCACCCAAACCACCCCCCCTGCCATCCACGTGGCCGTGTGCAGGGCGGCCCAAACGGCCACCAAGCTCCCAGCGTGCTGAACAGCCAGGGACGGCGGCGGCACCGCGAAGCCGCTGGAGATGGGCCCCCCCTTTTTTTTTTTCCAGACGAAATTCTCCAGCAGGCGCGACCCGAGCACGTTGGCCGATCCTGGCCGGCGACTCCCCGCCTGACCGCGTGTGCAGCGGCCCAACCCCCCCTGGATGCGATCCCCCCCCTCATGCAGGCACCGGCGTGCAACCGTCGGAGTGAGGACTCAGGAGATGTTCGCAAAGGTAACGGAACAGCAGTAAAGGGTGGGAGGAAGGGAAGCCGCGTCTCTCTCTCAGGATCGCTGTATCGAAAGGGCGACCTCCTTTCCGCTCACCCCTGTCCCCTACCCCCCCCCCCACCCACTTCATTGATTGGCCCTTCCTTCTCCTCCCTTCCCCCTCCCCCCCTCCCATCGTTTCGCTCCGGCTTCGGCCGATTTGGCCACACTCCTCCCTAGGCGGGATCGGAGCTTGTTCTTTGTATTTGCCACCTAATTTTCGGCCGCCGGGTGTTTATAAATAAAGGCTGGAAAACTATGCTTTGTCTAAAACAAAATAGGATCAAACCATTATTTTGTTTGGAAAAAAAAGAATCCTAACTTTAACAAAAAGATCAGATGAAATCTGATTTAATTAGAAGAAGGTTCAAATTGATTACTCGTTGTGCTCTGATTTGTTTGTGGTCTGAACTGCAAATGAAAGAACTTTAAGATGTTGCTTTTGTGCTTAGTTTAACAATGTGCTCATAATTAATGAAAACCTTCCCAAATTTTGCATCTCAGTGACTCAGTAACTCTGAATAGAAATATAATTTTACATGCATAAAAACACATGAAACAAATTTTCTTCTCGATTCTATAAATAGTGCACAAATTTTCATGTGGAACAATTGGGTCCGAACAATCAATTATTATCATTAATTGACAGCATTTTGGATTTGCGCCTGCATTTTGCTAAGCACTATTCTATAACAATATGCATGCAAATCTTATACCCCCTTTTACTAAATCGCGATAGCAGTAAAACCCCTGTCATCAAGGAAAAGGAGAGAGGACAGGTGGAGGAGTTAACTAGCTGGGATGTAAAGCTAAAAAAAAATCTCATAAATGAGCTCCATGGAATGCTAGACAGCAAAGGGTGAAAGGCAGAAGAAGATAAAGAACCAGCTGCCTATTGCTGGAGAAGAGCCTGATCTTGAGATCAGGGAGGATTGCTGCAGGAAACTATGAGCATAATCAAAATACTTCAAAGCTTTAGTCATAGACTGTAAAACTTGTTGAAATCTAACAGCTGGTGGAAAGAGGACAGGGCAGTAAGGTCAATGTAGAGTAGAGAATGACATGGGGACAAATGTGTTCCAATCTCCATCTATCTCCATCTATCTCCATCCCCCATCCTGCCCCTGCCCCATCCCTGCAAGCTCTGTCCTCATCTGTACAAGCCTCGAACACTTTAAAATCATAAGCATTTGAGGCTTGTGTAGATGAGGACAGAACTTGCATGGACAGGGACAGAACTCAAAGAGACGGAAGAGGGATGGCGATAGATCCCACAGAGATGGGGACAAATTTGTCCCTGTGTCATTCTTTAATGCAGAGTACTGTCCTCTGTCCTCCTTCTCACTACTTATTGGAAAGGGCTCAAAATCAAATTATTGCTATTTGGAAAAGAAGTGCTTTTGAACATAAGAACATAAGATTTGCCGCTGCTGGGTCAGACCAGTGGTCCATCGTGCCCAGCAGTCCGCTCACGCGGCGGCCCTTAGGTCAAAGACCAGTGCCCTATTTGAGTCTAGCCTTACTTGCGTATGTTCTGTTCCAGTGGGAACTTATCCAACCTTTTCTTGAATCCCTGAAGGGTGCTTTCCCCTATAATAGCCTCTGGAAGAGCGTTCCAGATTTCTACCACTCTCTGGGTGAAGAAGAACTTCCTTACGTTTGTACGGAATATTTTCCCTTCTAACTTTAGCGAGTGCCCTCTCATTCTCCTCACTTTGGAGAGTGGGGATGCATGAACAATACTCGGACTGGAAAAGCATCAAGAGTGGAGTGCCATAGGGTTTGGTGCTCGGGCCTGTGCTCTTCAACATATTTATAAATGACCTAGAAATTGGCACGACGAGTGAGGTGATTAAATTTGCAGACGATACAAAGTTATTCAGAGTAGTGAGGATAAAGAAGGATTGCAAAGACCTACAAAGAGACATAAATACGCTCGAGGAATGGGCCACGAAATGGCAAATGAGGTTCAATGTGGATAAGTGCAAGGTAATGCATGGTCAGTAACAAAAATCAAATGCATGAATACAGGATGTCCGGTGCTATACTCGGAGAGAGCCCCCATGAAAGAGTCTTCAGAGTACTTGTAGACAAATCAATGAAACCATTCACGCAATGTGCAGCGGCAAGAGGGCAAACAGAATCCTAGGAATGATTAAGAAGGGGATCACAAACAGATCTGAAAAGGTTATTGTGCCTTTATACCGGGCCATGGTACGCCCCCACCTGGAATACTGCATCCAACAATGGTCGCCTTACATGAAAAAGGACATAGTACTACTCAAAAGGGTCCATAGAACAGCAACAAAAATGGTTAAGGGACTGGGGGAGTTGCTGTATAATGAGAGGCTAGAGAAACTGGGCCTCTTCTCCCTTGAAAAGAGAAGACTTAGAGGAGACATGATTGAAGCATTCAAGATATTGAAGGGAATTGACTTAGTAGAGAAAGAGAGATTGTTCACCCTCTCCCAGGTGAAATAATAATTGTCCCCACAGAGCTGGTTATAAAATGCTACAAAATGGCTGATTTACATAAGACTGGATTATGGAGTGAGCCTGATTTGCAGATTGCCCAAATTATCTAACCAAATGTTTTTTCTTGTTGAAGAAGAAAAGCCATAAGGATCTGCAGTCCACAAGTACCAGAACTTGTGTTTTACCCAGGGAAAGTAACAGGAGATTTGAGAATTTACCCTAAGTGCAACAGGTTCCAGTATTTATTACAGTTAGATGCGAGCATCTGGTAGACTTTTCTGGTTAATGTCTGAATATTGTCCTTGATACCTTCAACTCTGAAGGACTGATGACTGTACCTGGGTATGGGAACTGGGTACCTAGCACCTACCCTTCATCCCTGAGAAGTTGGTCTAGGGTCATATCACACAGCACATGGTAAAACCCATATTAGACACCTCACACTGCCTAGTAAACAGTTCCTATGATACATAAGATAAGTTTGGAAGTTAACTAGCCTGAACCACCCAAATTTATTTGCATAGAATCCCCATAAAATGCCTCTGTGACTTCTTTCATGTAAATAGAAATACCACAGCTTTAAAGTCTAGAAGAAAAATACCACAAGAAAAATATTCCCAAATCTTCACTGTCAAGCACTGACAAAATAATATTCTGCTTATGAATCACATATCTAGTTTGCTGTCAGCTTTGTTAAGCCTTTGATCTCCATCACAGCTGAAGTAAATAACCTGCTTATAATGGTACAGGAAAGACTTTAGTTAGTTGAATATGCATTATTATTATTCTATGCTTTGCAATAAAGGTGTAGCTTATTATTTAAGTCTCTTTCAATTCAATAAGAATTCAAAGCCTCAGAGAGAGAGAAAGGGATTGTAGAGCTTAGTGCAGAAGATGTATGTATGGGCAGACTGGCTAGGCTGTATGGTCTTTGTTTTCTATGCTTCTTCCTTATTTATGTAATATCTCCTTTCTCTCAAAAGGAAAAATGTTCTTTAAAAGTGTCTCTGACAAATTTTCTGACAACACCCACTATGCTTTTTGAGTTTGTAGACCTTGCAGATTTGTCAAACCCATACATTTTAGAATTATGTTCAAATTTGATAAATATGGTTGCATATTTTAAAATGACTAAATATTTGCCAAATTTCAAGCAAATGCTATCTTTCCATATCAATGAGATACCTCAGAGAACTTGCATTTTCATGGGTTTCCTTTTGAAAATACAGCTAGCTCACAGAACACGGGTACAAAGTAAATGAGTGAAAATGAGATTTTCAAGCGCCCTCTTGCTCCCCCAACCTAACTCAACATATTTTTGCAGAAAAAAAGTATACAGTATACTCCTTAGACGTTCTTTGTAGCAGATGTAGTACATTCCAATATTCAAATTTCCCAATGAAGATGTTGGTTCCCTGTTTGAAATAAAGAATAATAATCATATGATTCAAAACTTATTGTAAATTAGATTTAGTAGAAGGGTCTCATTCATCCATACCACATAGTATTGATTTGTACTTCGGGTTCCATGCTGTTAGACCCTGTTTAAAGCCTGAATTGGAGTTGTTGCCTCCCTTCATATTTTAGATAGATTGGGCTCTCATTCACTTTTTTTGATATTTGAAAATCAACGGAACACTAAGAACATAAGGCTTGTTGCACATGAATGAAAATATTGCACATGAATGATTGAAAGTGAAATATAATTGTATGGAGTTTTTTTACAAACTGTGATGATACAAGCGGCTTAGGGTACTTGTGTAGTCCCGGCTGCTTGCAATTGAGGTTTGTTTTTCTCCGTTTTTTCTGTATTTATGATTTGTTTCACATAAAACTGTGTTACGCCCGTTTATTGATCTTTCTATGTGGTATGGATGAATGAGACTCTTCTACTAAATCTAATTTACAATACGTTTTGAATCATATGATTATCATTTTATACGATTGTATCCCTTGATACATTTAGTTGAAATAAAGAATAAACATTTGTATCGTTGTCTTGCCTCTCTATGCCCTCCCCACCCTCCCTTTCTCCCCTTTTCATCTAAATGTACTCGGCTTTCTCACATCTAAATGGCCCCTGGTTTAAGACTGTGGTCATTGAGAGTTAAATTACTCTAGTGGCGTTCTGAGGATTCTAGATACTTTTATAAGAAGACCACTGTATATGATTTAATCTGCCAATAAGAGCAAAATTCAGAGTGGCTGTGTTATTTTGCACCCTGTTTTATAATGGCATTTAAACATCTGAACCTCTCCAGTTGCTTAAATACTGCCATTTAAAAATAGGGGTACTTCCAAGATCTATCAGTGCCTTTATTTTGGCTGGTTCATTCTGTTAGAGTCCTTAGCCGGAGTGTGGAAGCTATTAGAAAAAGACTGTAAAGGCTTGAATACTAGACAATAACTAGGATTGCTCAAGCTAAGTTTTAATATCACTGTACCCCCAAGAAGTATGTCCAAAACAAAAAGGGAAATAAGGATTATTGAATGCAAATAGGTTAACAAGAAGCTGAAATCCTGAGGCATCAGGAAACAACTGTACGATGGGACAAGAAAACAAGACAAACATCAGAAATAAGCCAAGAGGTGAGGCAGAAATACCCAAGTCTGCCATGAATTAGTTCCTGCTAGGGCAAACAAGGAACAGGAATGAAGATTACGAGAAATACATTCAAAGTACAAGGTATGAGCTGACTATAGCCAGGCTCCAAAGAGGCAGTACTTCTGGGAGACAAGTACTCTCCTATCCAAGAGTCACAGATTTGAGATTGGCAGATACCTAAGAACACTGGGGAAAAACTAAAATTAGGAGGATTTTCCTGTTGAATCAGCTTATAAATTATATATTGTTTACATTTCCCATATCTTTTTTTTTAGCTCATAAAATTTTATTGAAAAAGTGGTGATACAAAATGGAAAAGAACATATCCAATGAACACAGAGGTTGATCGACATATACATCTCAACACATGAGTCAATCTGCAGCAATGGTTATACATGGAGCATAAGACATATACACGATCATACCCCCAAATAACAAACAGGAAACCTGGAGAGAGAAAAGCGAATGCATTATGCAGTGAACTATAGCATACAAAAAAAACCCCTAGGATCCAATAATAAAAGATAACCTATGGTGTACTCAACTAAAAAGCCAAATGAGAGAACTGTATCCAATTTAAAATAATAGAGGTATATCGTAGTAAATAAATGATGGAATGCCAATGGTCAACCCAAGAAGTTCAGAATAGGGGCCCAAATTTTGTCTATCACATTTTGCCTATTGGAGAAGGTGGTAGCTTTGGATTCATATAAGTGAATTAAGAGGATTGTATTCCACCAAAACATTGCATTAAGAAGGTCAACTGTTATGTAATATCATTTGAATTGTGAGTGCAATGAGGATGTTGAAGAGAGACTGTTGCCATTTATCCAGCTCATCAGGAAGAGTTAGGAATCTAAAAATAATAATGGCGGGCTTGAGTTGGGAACGAATAGGTAGGATCTTGATAATGGACTTCCATACCTGGGACCAGAATTGTTGAATAATAGGGAAGGAAAATATCATGTGTAATAAGTCTCCAAGATCAGCAGAACAATGCCAACAAGAATTATTATCTCTGAAGCTAGCTCAAAACATTTTACTAGGGGTCTAGAAAGCTTTATAATGAAGGAAAAAAAGTGACTGAGATAAACTGGTAGATGCTAGGATGAAGTATCCAACAGAAATATTGAGCCCACTCTGTATTAGAACCTAACCAGGAGATTTCAGAAGACCAGAAGTCCTTAGACCATTTGGTTATAGGATAGGAATTAGAATGTAGCTCTTTATAAAACAAAGACATAGTATGGCCCAGTGAGAAACCCAGTTGGGAGAGCCATATGAAATTGGATGAATTAGAGTAGCTGTAAATAGAAAGGGAACATTTTTTAAGGCAATGATAGAGTTGCATCCAATGGAAGAAATCCGAGGTGGGAAGGCCAAATCTTTCCATAAGTTCTGAAAAAGAAAGAAGTTCACGTTCAGCCATGATATGGTCTAGGGACTAAATGTTCTTGTTAATCCATATCTTTCAGTGAATAGGCCGTCCGCCCACTAATATCTGAGCATTATTCCATATGGGAGATTGAGTGGTCGCCCATTGATTATGGTTGGAGATGGAATCAAGATGCTGTATGGCATGAATGGTGGCAATAACTGTTGCAGACTTAACTGGTATGGTATTTAACAGGGTATATGGAAGGAATGGGATGAACTAAATCTGTTTCAACAGAGAGCCAAACTGAACATCTATCAATGGGAGCAAGTTCTTGGGTCCAAAAAATACTATAACGGAGCAGGGCAGCAACATGATATAGGGAAAAATCTGGGAACCCCCATCCTCCCCATCCTCCTTGGATTCCTTATAGATGGACAAAGCAATCGGGGGGGGGGGGGGGAGTTCGAAAGATATGATACTAGAGTTTTCTCAATCGATTTGTAAAAATCTCGAGGGGCCTAGTTTTGGTACCATAGACAAATAGTAGTTAATAATTGGCATAATTGTCATCTTGATCGCCTCTAGGCAACCCCACCATGAGAGGGACAGTTGAGACCATTGTTTCACATGAGCTTCAACCTTGGAGGTGATAGCCGATAAATTTAGATCCATCATATTGTTTTTGTCTCTATGAAATAAAACTCCCAGGTATTTGAGATGAGAGGAAGCCCATTTAAACTGGGTTGGGCCACAATATGCTAGGGTAGTCATATCATTCAGTGGTAGGAGTTTAGATTTGGACAAATTAATTTGATAACCAGAACAGTCTGAAAATCAGGAGACCAAGTGTAGTAATGCCGGAATAGAGGAACTGGGATCTGTAAGGAATATTAAAAGATCATCAGCATACGCAAGGACTTTGAGTTGCTGTGATGTAGAGGGACTTCCATGTATGAGAGGGTCGTGCCTAATGGCAATGAGGAGGGGTTCCAGTGCTACATTAAATAGGAGGGGATAGCAGACAGCCCTGACTGGTACCTTGATGAAGGGAAAAAGCCTGGGAGAGTGAGTTATTAATACATAATCTAGATGAAGGTTTGGTATACAACAGCTTTACTCAGTTAATGAAACCCTCCCCACATCTGAACCATTTTAGAGTGCTGATCAAATGGGGCCATTCCACCATATCAAACGCTTTTTCCACGTCGAGAGAAATGGCGATAGCAGGTTGATGAAGAGATCTGGCTAGATCAATTATAGAATGGAATGTACGAGCATTGTCACTTATAAACCTATTTCGCATGAAGCCTACTTGATCTGGATGAACAATATCACCCAGTACTTTATCCAGTCTAGAAGCTAATATTTTTGCTAAGATTTTGCAATCTATGTTCAAGAATGATATAGGTCTATAGTTAGCCACATTTGTAACATCCCTATCCGCTTTAGGTATAACGATAACATACACTTCGGTAAAATTACCTTGATCTTGTAGATGTTCAAGAAGATAATTAAAGAGAGTTTTCAACAGGGGAACAAGATCAGTTGCAAATATTTTATACATTTCCATGGGGAATCCATCTAGACCGGGAGCTTTATGATTGGCTAAAGATTTTATAGCCTCCAATATCTCATCACTTTCGATAGGAGCATCAAGCATATTCGACTAAGAGGAAGATAACAATGGATGAGGTAACCCTTGAGAAAAAGTCTCACTGGAAACAGTTAAGTCTGGAAGAGCTGATGAATACAGTTTCATAGAAAGAGGTAAATTCAGAGCATTTTTAAGCATGTAAAGTAAATGAGAATTTATGCAACAGAAGGAAAATATTTAAACTATAGTGCTTGAGCCATATTATGTCAGTATAAGGGTAAAAGATTTTCACATAGAAAAGGGAATATAAAGAAAATAGGAAGAGCAGCTCCTTAGCATGAAAGCAGAATATAGAGAATGAAATAAACAATATAGAAGCACATAAGAGAAAGAGGAAGAAAAATATCATAATTTGATCGTGATTCCAGTATCAGAATGACATGGTGGAAAAGCTAGTGGGAAATAACATAGAAAGCAAAGAGGTCATGAGATAAAGGCAGATGAAGATATAAAGAGTGGGATATCAGTGTAACTTACAGTGCATTCCGAAAATCAATTAAAACCGCCCTATTCAATAAATTCATCGACTAGAACAGTCCTCTCCCTCTCTCTAGGATTTCCCCTGCTGTAAACGCCTTTTCTTTTCTCTCAAGAAGCTCCTGTCATGTATTCTTTACCCATGGAACTCCAAGTAGTATGTAAGCTTTCTATTTAGACTTATTGTTATTCGCTGACTGTCCAGCCTTCTTTCAATGTGAACCGCCTAGAAGTCGCCTGACTATGGCGGAATAGAAAAATAAAGTTATTATTATTATTATTAGTTTCAGGCCTATCTTTCCCATTGGTGCAATTCTGAAACCAGTGCCAATACATGATTGACACATGATTGGTGACTTCTTTTAAGGCAGCTGCCGATATTGGCTCCGATTACAGAATGGGGTCCTAAAGGCTTTTCACTAACCTGTTTAGCATTAACAATCTATGTTATGCAGAACTTCCACATAGATTTACTATACAGTACTTAACATGTGCCTCGTTTGATGTGCTGCCAGATTTATGTTTTTGAGGCAACATTGGCCACTATGGCTTCCTTTCTCCTGCTGCCTCTTCTTCATACATACTGTCACTTCCTGATACCTGCCTGTCTGCTTATATCCCAAAAGACACCAATCTCTCCCTCCTAAGTTCCTCCCCCCCATTGTTTCTCTCCAGTCTCTATAATCTCCCTTTTCATAGACTCTGATGGGGCAATATTCAACATGATTTAATTGGCTAGAAATGGCTCCTGGGTTTTAAATAACTTGTTCAGGGCTAACCACTAATTTTCAGTGATACTTCAGTGGTTAGTGCCACTGAAGATAACTTTAACTTATTAATGCTGAACTAAAAACTGGCTATTATGGGAGCATTCCAGGGGAGATCCTATTTATGTGGTTAACCTGGCCTGATAAGTGCTGAACATTGGCATTAACCCGCCAACTCTACTTCTGGAACGCTTCCAAAATTGCCGGTTTCCACTAATTCATCAACTAACCTGAATTACTCCGGCTGACACTGCATGACATTGAAATGTCTTATTATCAGCTACCTTCTTAAAACGGATCAAATGAGCTACTCTGGTAGCTTAATTTGTCATAGCACTCCCGTTTTCCTGCCTATGTGATATTCATTCTATAGTTATTGTTATTACTTGTTATAGTGCAGAGGTAATAAACTAATGGCAATTGAGCTTGTCACCTTAGGGGAAAAAAGGCTATAGAAGGAAAGATGACATATTATTTTGTTCTATTGTACAAATGTCATCTCTGACACCAAGCACATTTTTTTGGTCTCAATGTGAAACTGCATGCTGCTGAAACAAAATGAATTTCTTTTCATGAGAATGCATGAAATTCTATGGCCATTGATGTGCTCTTTTCACTGGTTTTGAATAATAGATGTTAATCAGTAAAATAATGGTCATATTCAACTATATAATATATTGCATGATATATATCTATATTCATATATACAGATCTACACATATATGTATATATATATATATATATGCATGCAGTACTCCCCTGATATTCGCGGGGGTTCCTTTCTAGGAACCCCCACAAATGTTGAAAAACCACAAATACGGTTTTTAGTGAGGGAGACAGGAGAGGGCAGCTGGAGCACCGGCGAGTGAAGGAAATCACTTGCGGTATGCTCTGACCGCCTCTTCCTGTATTAAAGTCGGGCCTCACCAATCAGGAGCTGCATGTTGAAAACATTATTAATATCCCGTATCTATCAAGTTCATTGTTGTGATGAATTTTCTTGTGTTTGGAGATATTCATTTAGAATCACTCAGGGATCTCTGCTTTCTCCATTATTTTGTAACATCTATGTGGCCTCTTTAGGGAATAAATTATCTGGTCTTAGTATAAATTCTTACATTCATGTCGGTGACATCACCATTGTTATTCCAATTTTTTTCACATTATCTCTAGCTATGCAGACTATTAATATTGTAATACTCAATGTCAAACAATAGATGACAGAATTTAAGCTAAAGCTTAGACAAGACAAAAGTTTTCCTTGCTACTCCAACCAAATTATACAGAAGATAGCTTAATTTTTGTTGTAGATAACTAAGTCTTAGCTCAATAACTATGTTGCAATAGGAGTTGACCGGGCTCCAAATCTTAAAATAGGAACTCATGGACCTGTGTTTTTCCACTATAACGCTTTCATATTTCACTGTGAGGCATACTGTATTCCACTAAGTGGTATAATCTGTCTGGGATAGATCCTTCCAACAATGTAGGATATTTTTGAGGTTATACCAACAAATCAAAGTAATAAGGGAGTTAATAAATAAAAAATAGGATGCTCAACCAATCAAATAATCATTAAAGAGAATCCATTGTACAACACAATTTATATATATATATATTTTTTATAAATACTTATATATAGTACAAATAATAAATAAAATACACGTACATATACAAAATCCAGAGGACTAAACTGAAGATGTCATAAAAATTGGCACATCTGTCTCTACTAATCCACGCTTCTGAAATAAATAAATAGAGTTCAAAATTTATCTGGAGCAGGTCCCAGGATCAGCAATAGGTCCAATATTTGTTGAAGATTAATTATAATCCAATAGAGGTGGACGAAAAGTAGAACTCAGTCAATTACAGCAATTTAATCCAACTGGAAAACCAAATATCCACGTGTTCTCATATCCTAAGCAGTTGAAGATGAAACCATAAAGTGCAAGTGCTAGTGCAAATTCATCCTAAAAGTGGCAGGTGCAAGTTCATCATATCAAATATTACAAATTCATGCATCATCAATCCATAATACATTTGTCTCCCAGAAATAGGAGAATGTTAAGCAATTTCACATTATGATCCGACAACAGTTGTCGGAGGCCATGATGTCCCAATATAATAATGCATGGTTTTATGGGCTCCTGTATATTCAGGATTGAAGAGATGGTTGATTATATAACAAAAGATCTTATATTGGCCCCCTGGTCTAACCCCTGTGGAGTTCCTCAAGGGTCACCACTGTCGCCCATGCTCTTCAACCTTTTTTTATCCTCCCTTGGTACTATTCTAGACAACCTAGAAGTAACTTCATTCAGTTACGCAGATGACATAACCATACTCCTCCCCTTTGACTCACCAGACTCCACTTCAACAGACAACCTGAAAAAAATACTAGAAGCAGTGGAAAAATGGATGTTAGACCACAAATTGAAGCTCAACCTGGACAAAACAAAATTTCTATTGCTTGAAAGGACAAAACTCCATCCATAACCGAACTAGAAATAAATGCCACCAAATACCCCATACAGCCCGCTCTTAAACTCCTAGGAGTAACGATAGACAGATGCTGCACCCTGCAGATTCAAATCTACAAGATCACTCAAAAAGCATTCTTTACCATGCACAACCTATGAAAAATAAGAAAATTCTTCAAAAAAGAGCAATATAGACTCATAGTCCAATCCCTAATCCTAAATTTAGTGGACTACTGCAATATCCTCCACCTACCATGCCCCACAAATCTAATAAAACAATTACAGACTGTACAAAACACACCCTCAGATTGATCTATTCACTTGGAAAATTCGACCATATTACCAATGCCTACCTAGATTCTCACTGGCTACCTATACAAACTCGTATTCAATTCAAATTTTACTGCCTATTATTTAAAACATTAAATGGAACTGCACCCACCCATCTAGCCAACCGCCTAAATCGGAACCTCTCATCCAGACAAAGGAGAACCAAGTCCCCATTTTCCTACCCCTCTTTCAAAGGAACTCAACGCAAAAGGATGTATGACTACCTACTAGCAACTCAAGCAGCAAAACTGGACCCCCTAATCTCCAACCTGCTGACAGCAACAAGTGACTTTAAATCTTTCCGAAATGAAATCAAAACCCTGTTATTCAAAAAATTTATCCAGATATCTTAACCCCCTCTTCCTTCCCCCCCCCCGAGTTCTCTCCCCTCAACTCTCCTCTCTTCCCGTAATATTCCCCTATAACTCATCAAAGCTTCTAGCATCCACTACGTAACCTCTCTGAAACGTAATCCTTATTCTTCTACTTATCTTTTAATCCCCCCTCATGACTCTATTATGTAACCAGCTCTTTAAATTGTAATTTTTCCTGGAAATGTCCAGTCATCTTTTGATGTAATCCGCCTTGAACTGCAAGGTACAGGCGGAATAGAAGTCAGTAATGTAATATTCCTCTGGTCTCTCTGTACTTTGGATATTCTAGATGCTTATGGCTGCAAATTGTGTTGATATTCTTCTTCTAGATAGGCTTGGAACAGCTTGTTGTATTACATGGATATTATTGTATGACTCTTTTTCCTTTGTACAACTTGTCTGTATCTTGCCTCGTTAACATTTCTCTTCTTGTACTTCTTGTATATTAAAATCAATAAAATTTTTGAACTAAAAAAAGAAGATAGCTTAATTTTGAATGCAATTTCTTATCTAATCAACTCTACTATTAGCATTTGGAGGGAGTTCATTTGGATAGGAATTTGTCAATGAAATAATAATAATAATTTTATTCTTATGTACCGCCAAAGCCATAATAGTTTGAGGTGGTTTGCAAGAAGTGCTTGACAATCAGGGAATAAAACACAATATAAAATCATCAGTAGGTACATACAATGTGAAAGTAAAAAACAGTAAAACCTTAACTTACAAATCAATTAAATAATTTTGTTTTTACTAATTTTCTAAAACTGAAATAGGATGAGGATTGCGTAATGAGGAAATGGCTGCTGTGAGTTCCCGTAGTCTCTCGAGACTACGATGGGAACTCCCACAGCCATTTCCTAATGGCGATCTGCACGGGGCAGGAGCGTAGGAAGATTTCTCCTGCCCCGAAAGCCCTGGTATAAATCCTGGTACACAAATTGGGCATGGATCCCTGCTATTTTGAAACACTTTGAGCATCTTTTATGAATGCTCCCAATCTACCCATACCACTCCCTTGGACACACCTCCTTTTCAGTTGTATGCAATACAATTTAAATGCCCATTGTTACAGAAGAGCGCACAGCCAGTTAGGCATCTGGCATCCAAATCATTAGTGCCAAATAAGTGCTTGTTAGCTCCAATAATTAACCAATTTTGTGTGTCCAAATGTTGATGACCTGTATAGAATCTGGCTGCTTATTCCTAGTTGACTTATTGAAAATTAACAGAGAAACAGAGAATAAAGGCAAATAATGTCCATATGGCCTATCTAGTCTGCCTATCCATGCACACTATAATCCCTTTTTCTCTCTTAGAGATCCAATGTACATCTCCAAATCTTTCTTGAAGTCAGATACAGTCTTCATCTTCACAACCTTCACCGGGAGGCCATTCTACACGTTTGCCACCCTTTCCGTGAAAAAGTATTTTCTGAGGTTACTTCTGAGTCTATTCCCTGTACCTTCATCCTATGCCCCCTCATTCCAGAGTTTCCTTTCAATTGAAAGAGACTCACCTCATGTGCATTTATACCACATAGGTATTTAAGCATCTTTATCATTTCACCCCCCTATCCTGCCTTTCCTCCAAAGTATACCTATTATGATCTTTAAGTCTGTCCTACACTTTGTAATGAAGACCATTGACCATTTTAGTAGCCTTCCTCTGGACTGACTCCATCCTGTTTATATCTTTTTGAAGGTGTGGCCTCCAGAATTGTACACAATATTCTAAGGGCTCCTTTTACTAAATGGCACTAGAGATTTCTACCACGGGAAGGCAAGTTAAATGCTCCGATGCTCATAGGAATTTTATGAAAATATCAAAAAACTGGACTAGTGCACAACCATTTCACATGACAATACTTTCAGTTTTTCATGAGTATGCCTCAGCCCCACCACTCCACCGCTGTGCTATCTTGTGACTCCCAGACGTTGGCTGATAAGAGCTAAGTATTTATATCACCCTTTATATTAAGCAAAACATTTTTTAGAATATACATATGAAGGATTTTTCACGATTCTACAATAATATAAAAAACTATGATGATGAAGCGCCACATAAATCTCCACGCAGTCACAAGATAGCACAGCGGTGGAGTGGTGGGGCTGAGGCATACTCATGAAAAACTGAAAGTATTGTCATGTGAAATGGTTGTGCACTAGTCCAGTTTTTTGATATTTTCATTCATTTCTACATTTGGGACTGGTATAAACATTCATTACTTTGGCCATAGTAGAGGAAGCTCATAGGAATTTTATGAGCATCAGAGCATTTAACTTGCGGGCTTGTGAAAGAAACCTCTACTAACATTTAGTAAAACCCAGCGTAAATGAAGTCACATCAGAGTCTTATACAGGGGCATCATTACCTCCATTTTCCTACTGGCCATTACTCTCCCTATATGCCCACTGAAGGAAATTTTCCTTGCATTAAAAAAAAGTCAAGTAGCGAAAGGTCCATACAATACCATTTCATTGAAAACATTTTCTATATTCAAAGTCAAGATATTTTTACATGTCTGATGAATACTATACAAGTGCATGAAATACTATACACGTACATGAAAATTACATGCCATGTGAGATTCCAGAATTTAACTTTATTTTTAAAACTTCTTTTCATAAGTATATACTAGAATAGATGACATGTGCAACGTTTACACAAGAGTCTGTCAATCTTATGAGCGTCTGTGTGTGTAAGGATACAACCGCTCAGACAAGTATCATTCTTTGATGTGATTGGTCAAGTTTCAAGTTTATTTAAAATTTCTTATACTGCACAAATTTGTAAAAACAAAGGACAAACTTTAACTAAAATACAAGTTTGAAGTGACAATACGTCACCAAACTATAACTATAAAAACTTTAAAAAACAATTAAAAACACAGACAAACAAGAACATAAGGTAAAAGGCAAGAACTACATTAGGCAAAGTAAAAGAAAACAATTAAGGAAAAAACAAGAGGGAGGGCTGCTGTTAAACTCAATAGTATTTTCGCTCAAATGCCCTTAAAAGGACAGTTAGGCCTCAAAGGCATCAAGGAAGAAAAATGTCTTTAGCTTCGTCTTAAAGTTATTAAGATTTTATTCTTCGCGTAAATAATTTGGAATATGGAATACTATTCCAGAGAGAGGGGGCAGTGACAAAGAAAATGGTAGACCTCATCCTATATAATAAAACGCTAGCCGTGCATGCGCCTTCAGACCTGCGTGATCTGTAATCCCTGATCCGTGATCTGTAGGTCCGTGGCCAGAGTGCGTATTGTAACGGGGCTCTTATCCATATCCCCGCGCCATACAGCGCTACTCCGACGTGCTTCTTAAATGTAAGAAGTCCTGCTGGGTCTTTCTCAAAGTATGGAACAAAACAAAACAAAAGTCAATTTTCATAATCATTCAAACCCACTTTATTCAGTGGTACTGGTGTTGTTGCTTTACCGGAAGTCCAGGATCTGAGCAACCCAACACAATCCAATTCAAATAAACAAAAATAGAGTTGAACCGTAAGACAAGGTTCCCACTCTTACCTTCATTCAGGCAGTTCAGGTAAGTAAAGTTCAAACATGAAACAAAAACTGAAGTGCAGTTGCCTAAGCTTTCATCTAGGTAACAGAACCAATAATCACTTTGCTTCACTCTGTGTCCAAGCCCTACAGACTTCCAGGCTTGTCTCCAGCCAGCTCCAAGAGGAGTTGGTGGGGGAGGGGAGTAAATGAATTCACTAATTATCTTTCTGATTAACAGAATGCCAGTAGAGGCCCCACAAACCCAACCTAGTTGGTAAGTGAATTCTCCCCAATTACTTCCCTCAGATATTCATACCAATCCTGGCAAAAAAACTCCAGTCAGCCTTACTCTAGCTAACTGAAACATAAGCACAAAAAAAAAACGTTTTTTTTTCTTCACACAAGCAGAGCCAGCACAAGTCCTGCAAGGGCATTCAAAAACAAACCCTCTTTCTCACAGCTTGTGCATTTAAACTACAGAAGGATTAACCAACCTTCCCACCTCTCAGCCCTGCCACTTAGCTGATGTCCATTTCTGTGTCTTCAGACAGATTGGCAAGTTCTCCAAACTCCATAGGTTCTTCCCCAGGGTCTGTGTCAAGTTCCTGCATTTCCCAATCTGGCAGCTCTGAAGCACTTTGGTGAGGAGAGATCCTTCCACTGGCTGGTCCTGGGCAGACTGCCTTTTTCCTACTCAAAGCAGCTTCTAACATACTCAGGTGAACCTGCCCTGCCTTTTTAGTGGGAGGAGCTTTCAGCTTACTTTGCCTGCTTGGCTTGGGAAGCCTAATTATTCCCTCCAGCTGGGAGATCTCCAGGAAGAGGAAGGTTCTGCAGGGGCTGTTCTCCTGCCAACCCTCTCTTCCCTGAATATCAGCAAGGACTAATTTAAAGGGAAAAGACAGTTTTTCCCTAGTCTTAGTCACAATCCTATCCCCGTGATTTGCCCTCTGAATCACAGGACCAGGCTTGACAATAGCCTGCCCTGGCGAAAGCTGCATTTTAGGGATAGGATTGTGACATACCCTCACCTTTAAGGGCTGCCCCTCCTGGGACTCTCAATCCCCCTCAAAACCGTTTCCGGGGTTTATTTCCCCTTCTTTCCTGACTTAGGAGAGGAGGGTCTGGGTCTTCAAAATCTTGCGGCCATCGTAATAGGGCAACCTCCCGCTGCCCTCCTGCCGCTCCACCACTATGATCTTTAGGACCCTCTAGCCCCTCCACCCTCTGGGCTAATGCTGCGACCACCTGTGTTATTCCCCCCAAGTCCTCTTTTCCTAGCTGGGCAATTTGTTCCCTCAATTCATTCATATCCTGGTCCATACCTTTAAATGTAGCCAAGACTTTTTGGAAATGCTGGGCATGTTCTTCCAGTTGTTCCTCTTGTGCCTGCTGTTTCACCACCCAGCTTTCTGCCTTCCCCGTTCTATTAGTTAGTTCCCCGCACGTGTTTTTTATTTCTTTAACGCTGTGCTGCACAGCTTGTTGCTGGGCTTGCCCTTCTTTTACCTGCCCCTGAACTACCTTGAGCTGTGAGGAGACTTGTTCCATTAAACGGGTCAGTTTTTCGGACTCTTGTTGGCACTGGGTAAGCACCTGTTCCCTAGACCTTTTCTGTTCTGGGTCTATAGGAACTTTCCAGGACTGGAAACTGGCCTCTGTACATGACTTCAAACCTGTCTCCCAATCCTGGCGAGCAGAGGCTAGCTCTTCTTTTATCTTATGTACCTCCGCTTTAAGTTCGGCCAAGGAAGTGGCCTTCCTATCCCCCATTGGGTTATTAAGGGCTTCTATCTGGGGACTGCTTTCTGGTACCCCTACCCCTGTAGAGCCAAACCCCCGCTCTCCTCTATCTGTCTCCGGGAGACGGGACCATTGCATTATGTCTGGGTGCCAAATTCTCTCACATAACAACTGAGCTATTCGATCACCCATCTGTACCCGGTATTCTGAATTTCCCTGGTTTACGAGGAGAACCGCTACGTTTCCCCTGAAATCCGGGTCTATCACCCCAGCAGCTACATCAATCGATTGGTGAAGAGCTAACCCTGACCTCGGAGCCACCCGTAGATAAGCCCCTGGGGGGGGTGATACCTGGATATCGGTCTTTATTAATGCTCGCCCCCTAACAGGTATGACCTGATCTTGTGCTGCATACAAATCATATCCTGCGGCCTTACTGTAAGCCCGAGTGGGTGCCCTCGCCTTATCAGAGAGTGGAGCCCACCGAATAGTTGGCCTCCAACTCTTGGGTCTGGTAGCCCAGGATCCTCGTCTCCCCTCCGGTGTGGCGAGAGCCTTCCTACCTATGTGGCTCCCAAACACCCACTTCCCCGGGTACTGATTCCCTTTAGGCCTCTCTGCCTGAGCTAAAGCAAGCCAGTCCCTTCCTAAAATTAAGGGATATGGGGTGGAATTCAGCACGGCCACCTTCATGTGGATTTTCTTCCTACCGTGCTCTATGACCAGAGGACACACCGAGTATTCTTGGGCCTCCCCGTGAATGCAGGTGATGGGCACTTTGCTCAATCCAACCTTCTGGTCATCACCTACCTGCTCCCACAACTGTCTTGACACTACCGACATCTCAGCTCCTGTATCTACTAGGGCTGTGATCTTTTTCCCTCTCACCGATACCTTTATCTGATATTCTTTCGGAACTTTGGCCCCGGGGTCCTGGGCTATTACCAGGTCCCTGGTAACCCTACAATAACGCTGGGTATGTCCAGCTTTTCCACAGCGATAGCATCGGACAGCCTCCTTGTGTAAGGACCTTTCCTGCTTGGACCACCCTATCCTGGGGATCTGCCCCTGGGATCCCATACTCTTATCCCCCCGGGCCTGTTCCCCCCTTTCTTCAGGGTACTGTACGGAGATATCCTTCCCTGATCCGGCAAGGTCCAAATATGTTCCCCCTACTGGTCCCGGTGGCCCACCCGTGGTGCTTGTAGCTGAGCACTGTAGTAGCTGAGTTAGCAGCTTGGTCTGCTCACCCATCGCCCTGACCAGTTCGTCATGCTGTTGTTTGGCCTGTTTCTGGCTGCGGTCCCACAAGTCCCGGTTTGCTTTTAGAACCGCCTGCAGGTTCTCGCCTTGCTTCTGCCGCTCCTCCGCGAGGAACCTCAATAGCTGCTCCTGGTTCATCGTCCCGGAGACTGGAACAAAGTAAACACAAAAGACAAACCCAAGTGCGGCACCAAAATAACTGGGTAGCCAATCCCCTCACCCCCCCTGGTTTAGTAGCTTACCAGAGAGCAAGATGAGTCTCCGCCTTTGGTTTGTAGGCCTCCTTGGCCCCCAGTCGCTTACTGCGTTTCTGTCCTCTTATTCTGGTCTCCATGTGGGGGCGTGGGTTCAAATCCCACTTCTGACACCACTTGTAACGGGGCTCTTATCCATATCCCCGCGCCATACAGCGCTACTCCGACGTGCTTCTTAAATGTAAGAAGTCCTGCTGGGTCTTTCTCAAAGTATGGAACAAAACAAAACAAAAGTCAATTTTCATAATCATTCAAACCCACTTTATTCAGTGGTACTGGTGTTGTTGCTTTACCGGAAGTCCAGGATCTGAGCAACCCAACACAATCCAATTCAAATAAACAAAAATAGAGTTGAACCGTAAGACAAGGTTCCCACTCTTACCTTCATTCAGGCAGTTCAGGTAAGTAAAGTTCAAACATGAAACAAAAACTGAAGTGCAGTTGCCTAAGCTTTCATCTAGGTAACAGAACCAATAATCACTTTGCTTCACTCTGTGTCCAAGCCCTACAGACTTCCAGGCTTGTCTCCAGCCAGCTCCAAGAGGAGTTGGTGGGGGAGGGGAGTAAATGAATTCACTAATTATCTTTCTGATTAACAGAATGCCAGTAGAGGCCCCACAAACCCAACCTAGTTGGTAAGTGAATTCTCCCCAATTACTTCCCTCAGATATTCATACCAATCCTGGCAAAAAAACTCCAGTCAGCCTTACTCTAGCTAACTGAAACATAAGCACAAAAAAAAACGTTTTTTTTTCTTCACACAAGCAGAGCCAGCACAAGTCCTGCAAGGGCATTCAAAAACAAACCCTCTTTCTCACAGCTTGTGCATTTAAACTACAGAAGGATTAACCAACCTTCCCACCTCTCAGCCCTGCCACTTAGCTGATGTCCATTTCTGTGTCTTCAGACAGATTGGCAAGTTCTCCAAACTCCATAGGTTCTTCCCCAGGGTCTGTGTCAAGTTCCTGCATTTCCCAATCTGGCAGCTCTGAAGCACTTTGGTGAGGAGAGATCCTTCCACTGGCTGGTCCTGGGCAGACTGCCTTTTTCCTACTCAAAGCAGCTTCTAACATACTCAGGTGAACCTGCCCTGCCTTTTTAGTGGGAGGAGCTTTCAGCTTACTTTGCCTGCTTGGCTTGGGAAGCCTAATTATTCCCTCCAGCTGGGAGATCTCCAGGAAGAGGAAGGTTCTGCAGGGGCTGTTCTCCTGCCAACCCTCTCTTCCCTGAATATCAGCAAGGACTAATTTAAAGGGAAAAGACAGTTTTTCCCTAGTCTTAGTCACAATCCTATCCCCGTGATTTGCCCTCTGAATCACAGGACCAGGCTTGACAATAGCCTGCCCTGGCGAAAGCTGCATTTTAGGGATAGGATTGTGACAGTATGCGGCGGCTAGACAAAGCGGGAGAAACAGACTTGAGCGCTGTGGCCGACTCAGGATGGGAGGATGCGCCGCAGCAAAGTGCTGCACAGGTACTGGAGGGGGAGAGACATATCGCTTCTGCACATACCGGCACAAACCTCCCTCCAGCGTTGGCAGCCGCAGCACGTTAAACAGGCTGCTTCGCGACTTTCTCCTGCAGTTGAGTCCCTCTGCCGCGTCACTAATGATGTCATCAATGACGCGACAGAGAGACTCAACGGCAGAAGAAAGCCGCGAAGCAGCCTGTTTAGCGTGCTGCGGCTGCCAACGCTGGAGGGAGGTTTGATATTAAAGTTATCTTGCTGGGAGGGTCGCAGAGTCAGCGGGGGTTGGGCTGGAAGGGGAGAGAAGCATCTGCCTCGGGTGCTTCAGGCAGCCACAGCGTTTACAATTCGCTGCTGTTGCTGGCTTCAGGCCTTCCTCTCTGCCTACTTCCTGTTTTCATGAAGACAGGACCGGCCAGAGAGAAAGACCTGAAGCCAGCAACAGCAATGAATTGTGAATGCTGCTGCTGACCAATGAAGTAGTTAAATGAGGAAAGGGAGCAGAGGGGGAGAGAATGGCTTGCAGGGAAGGAGGAAGGTATGCCAGACCAAGGCAAAAGGAAGGAGGAGATGGAGAGAGGCCATATGGGACAGAGAGAGAGGGCGGACACTGGATGGAAAGAGAAGAGAGGGCAGTGAATGGAAGGGGCAACATAGAGGGTGAACAGTATTCTAGCACCCGTTAATGTAATGGGCTTAATGACTAGTTGTATATATAAACTTCAGTGACTGTATAGAGAAAAGGTTATTAGCTGTTGATCTTAGGGGTAAGAAGATTATTTATAAATTCCGGTTGATTGTTTTGTCTAGTCTTAAATGTTAACAAAATAATTTTGTAAGTGATTCTGTGTTCCACTGGCAACCAACAAGGGGGTGACATGGTCAGATTTCTTTGCATTGAATATGATTTTTACAGCGGTGTTTTGTATTATCTGAAGTCTTCGTATTTCTTTTTTGGTTATACCTTTATAAAGGGCATTACAATAGTCAATGCACGAGATCATGAGGGAGTGAATCAAAATGTTCAAGGATGCGGCATCTAGTAGTTTTGATAATGATCTGATCATACGTAGCCTATAAAAGCAACGTTGGACCACTATACTGATATGAAGATGGTAATTAAATTTGTGATCTAAAGTTACTCCAAGTCATTTAAGTGAAGGTACGGTTTGAATAGGTTGAGATTTGACTGTAAGAGGGGTCTCCAAAGAAAGTCCTTCCTTGTTGGGAAAAATCATTACTTTGGATTTTTCAATGTTCAATGAAAGCATATGTACGTCCAACCAAGAGTTAATCTTTTCCAATTTTTGGTTTATAAACATTATTTCTGAAGGATTATTTAGATCTATCGGGTGTATTAGTTGGACATCATCTGCATAGGCAAATATTATAAACCTGATAGATTGCCCTAATATTAAAAGGGGGGCCAGAAAAATATTGAAAAGTAAGGGAGATAAAATAGAACCCTGAGGAATCCCATAATCAGTTGTAAATGAGTCAGACGATGTAGAATTAAACACTACCTTGGAAGAACGATCTGTAAAAAAAGATGAAAACCAGTCCAAGACCTGTTCTTTAATACCAATTTCACTCAGACGAGACAAGAAGCTTATGATCTATCGTGTCAAATGCCGATGATAGATCTAAAGAAATAAGTAAAACAGACTGGTGGTGGTCGAGGTGATAGAGAATTTTAGTGGTCAACCCAATAAGCGAAAGTTCTGTGGAATGGTGTTGACGGAATCTGGTTTGATTTGGATAGAGCACTTTTGTTTGTTCTACAAAATCTGAAATTTGGTGGAAAACTATCTTTTCTGTAAGCTTTGCCAAGAATAGAATATTTGAAATAGGTCAATAATTTGAAACCTCTTGTGAACAGATTATATGGTCTTTGATAATAGGATGGATAATTGCTTCTTTCCATACTTTTGGAAGTGTACCTGTACTTAAACTACTACAGATAAGATTTAAAATATCGGGTCCAAAGGATGAAAAAAAAAAGTTTTAGAAAAATAGGTGGAATGATCTCTGAATTGGAACCCTTTATGTTTAATGTATTTAAGGTTCTCTGTAGTACTAGAAGAGTGGGTAGGGTACATTTTGAACATTTAGAGAGGGGGAAAAGTATAATTTCGGGTTTTTTAATGATGTCTACTGAAGAGGGGAAAGTAGGGTTTACACTGGCAATACTTGACTGAGAAATGGAGTCTCTAATTCTTTGGACTTTCTTGGTAAGGTAAGAGGCAATTGCTTGAGCTGAAGGAGGTGAAGCTGTCAATTTGGACGTTGTCCTCTATGTGGTTAATGATTTTGTTTTAGAAAATAATGCAGAAGTGTTTTTAGCTTTTTTGATTTGCTTGGAATAGTATTCTTTTTTTGATCTGTTGATCTCAGATTTATAAAAGTTGGCTTGTTCCTTGAATTTATTTAGGTTGTGTAGAGTTTTGTTTCTACGCCATTTTCTCTCAAGGGATCTCAGTTGTTTTTTTATAAGGATAGGATTAGAACTATACCAAGGATTCTTTTGTTTACGTGGAGAAATGGTATAGGGAACAGTGGGCACTAGTGTATCTAAAAGTTTAGTAAGCGAAGCCTTCCATGAGGCAACTTTCTCCTCAATAGATGATTCTGATAATTCTGCTAGTTTGGAATCAAAGTTTGATGAAATGGAAGCATCCTCCAGTTTTGTGAAATCATGAGAAGTTATTGTTTTAGGATGAAGGATTAGGGCATTGAACCTAGTAGACTGAGAGAAACTAATGAGAAAATGATCAGTCCAAGTAAGTTGTGTGCAAGCCGTAACTTGAAACCGATCTTTGAGTGGTGATGGAACAAGAACCATGTCTAGAGTGTGGCCTGCTATATGAGTGGGAGAGTTTACCAATGGGCTGAGGTTTACATCCTTTCAGAGAGTAAAAATATCTGAGGTAAAAGTATTATTAAGATCATCAAAATGAATATTAAAATCTCCTAAAATGATAGGGTTGAGAGTTGAAGTGCATAATTCAAAGATAACAGATTGAAGTAAGATTAATGATTGGTTATTCACCGGAGGGGGAAGATAAAGTAGTAAATAATCTAATGAAGAGTTAGATTTTATTTTAAATTGAATAGATTCTAGGATACTGCTAGGGGAAGATAATTCTATCTTAGAGAGCAAAGAATCTCGGTGAATTATTGCTAAGCCGCCTCCCTTTTTACCTTTTCGGTGATTAAACTGATAACAATAGCCCGAGGGGCAGGCATAGGCAAAATTACTTTCCTCACCTTCCGCTAGCCATGTTTCGGTGATAAAAGCATATCATAATTATTTTGGATCACCATATCATGAAGTAAGTGGTATTTAGATTTTAAAGAATGGACATTGATAAGTCCAACTTTAGATATCTTAACTTGCTCAGTAGATAAGTGACCAGAAGGAGTTTGAAAAATTAAATTACACTTCTGACAAGCAGAAAAACGGTTGTGTTTAGGAGGATTAGGGCGATGACCCCAATGAACTGGAGTTTGTGAGCTTGAAAGTATGTTAAAAGCAAGGGAATTCAATAATATTAAGACCAGAATAAAAAAGTTTATAAAACTTTGTATAGATATGAACCTCACAATAAGACTACTAATAGAGAAGCACTTAGGAGACGCACGAAAGAGTGCACTAAGGAGCAGGACCTGCTCCTTAAGCGCGCTCCTTTGGCGCACGCCGAAGGTGCACGCCTTTGCAGCGTGCGCCGCAAGCTGGCCCAAAATATAGTACCAGCACTTTGTGGGCGGGGGCGGGATGACAGAGCACAAGCGATGAGCTGTAGGAGAAAAATATAACAGTTGTCAACTGCTACAATACTCACAAGCACATGAAACCAATAGGACAAACAGAAAGGATTCAACATTAAGAGTGCATCAGTTAAGGTGCAGTAGTGCAGGGTAAGTGAAAAGGTCCTTGAAAACTAACAGCAAGTCATTTTATTTTTATTTTTTTATGCAGTAGTTATTCTAACTTGAGCAACAAAGCAATCAAGGCTTTCTTACCATTTAGATCTTCTTATCTTTGTGAACTTGAATTTTCAGCTCTGATAGAAATAAAATAAAATAAACAGAAAAACTGCAGATGGTGGATGAAGAAATATGTGTTTGCTTGTCAACTATCGAGCCACATTTTGAGTTAATTTGCACTCAAAAACAAGTACATCCATCACATTGATTAGTAATTCTGTTCTATCTACTTTAGTTTCACCGTTGTTACAATTACCCATACGTAGATTAAAGAACTTTAAATAAATAACTCTCAAATGTCATTTTTTGTTGGTTTTGCAATTTTATAATTTCAATTATAATGTGGCATGAAAAACATTTGCTCTGTTTAGTGTGCTGGAACTAAAAAAGTTTGAGAGACACTGTTATAAGTCATCTACTTCTACTGATCTGCTAATGTTCATGAATGCTTTGTTGCAGGAGGAGCTCAATGCCCCAACAGCAGTGCATTGCAGGAGGCACGCAGCTGTAATGAGCATCCTTGTACAGTGTATCACTGGCAAACTGGGCCCTGGGGTCAGTGTATAGAAGACGTCTCTGTGTCTCCTTTCAACTCATCTACTAACTGGAATGGAGAAGCAACCTGTGCAGTTGGAATGCAAACAAGAAAAGTAATCTGTGTCAGGGTCAACGTGGGACAAGTAGGACCAAAAAAGTAAAAATTAAAAATAAGTCAATTATTATTTTGCTATTAGATATTATTAGACTCTATTTAAAAAAGTCACAACATTTAAAATTGTTTTGTCAAAATATGAAAATGACTATATTTTTCAAAAAGCATGTACAGTTCAAAAGGGGTCCTGGCCATGGAAGGTGCATGGGTGGGTCAGGAGCATCCCCAGAAATTAGATGCCAAGTTATATAATACCTGCTTTTGTGTGCCTAACTGCCATCAATTGGGTGTGAATTTGTACACAGCACTGCATATAATATAGAAATGTTATATGAGAGAACAATTCATTAATTCACCACCTCAAAGATAGTCTCACTGAGTGAGACTATCTTTGAGGTGGTGAATCAATTGGGTGTGAGCATTTATACTTAGTTTCGGTATGGGAAAGAGCTTGTGCTCAAAGTACAAACCCCTGGGTTCCATATATGACGACTAAAGCTGTACCTGCAAATATGGTCACATGGTCAAACATATGTGTTTAACAAACCAATTGGTGCCAAAACCTGACCATTTACAATCAGCTATCAGCACTAATTAGAAGTTATACACAAGGGTATTCTGTAAAGTAAAGAAAGAGGTGTGGGCAGGATATGAGCACATGCATTCTTAAATATATGTGCACTTGTAGAATATGTAGATTTAGGCATGGGTATGTACACCAGGTTTTAGCTGGCGTAAATGGCCATGCCTAAATTTTAGTCGTGGGGCCAGCCATATATTCCGTAAACTGCACCTAACTTTAGGCATGGTTTAACAGACTATAAAGTGTACAGAGGCTAAGTGCATTTTTATTCTGTGCCAATTTTTCTGGCACCATATTTAGAATTTAGACCCTCTTTTACAAAGGCGCACTAAGCGGTTTAGCGCAGATTTAGCGTGCACTAAATCAACGTGTGCGCTAACTGCTAACGTGTCCATAGGATAATATGTACGTGTCAGCATTTAGCGCACACTAATATTTAGCACACGCTAAAAAGCTTAGCACACCTTTGTAAAAGAGGGGGTTAGACTATAATGTTCATTAAGCTAGTATTCCATAAAGGTTATGCCACACAGAGCACCCTAGACAGAATATTATCTTAGCACTTAATAGTGCATAACTTTGGGTATAATTTACTGAATCTGTGCCTAAGTGACTTAGACACACTTTTTATAGGATAGTGCCTAGTGCTTATGCATGTAAATGGCAATTAGTGATATCATTTATCTGACTTTGTGCTGGTATTCTTTAAAGTTGTAAAAATAATTGTTACACACATTTGTTTAATTAATTAATTATTTATTCATTCAATTCTTTAGCCTGTCCTCCCAAAAGAGCCCAGAATGGGTTACAGGAGAACATACACAGCATAGGTCAAAGACAAGACAGACATTACATAGATGGGTAGCAGGTGATAGAACATCTGAGTTTTAGTAGATATGACACCTGAGTTACAGTAGATACATGGTAGCAGGTAATACAACTTCTGAGTTATAGTAGAAACATGGTATAGGTCAGGGCCAGCAAGATAGGTATGTCTTTTGGCACTGGATATTCAAGGCATACTCATATTTCAGCTTTGATATGGATCTAGACATTTGGCAAAGCCGGAGGAGTCTATTTGGGATATTTAAGATGGGGTTTTTAAGGTGCTGGATTCATGAAGAGGAAGGTTTTGATGGCCTTCCTAAAGTTCTATAGACCTTCTTGTGCTCTAATAGATGGGGAGATGAAGTTCCATAGTTTAGGTATGAAGTGCGAGTAGGCATGCCTGTAGGCTGATTCTATTTTGAGGGAATGGCGGGTGTAAGGTCAGTCTTCTTTGTCTTTGGGACCTGGCAGGAGCATAGATTGGTAGTTTGGGGATCATATAACCTGGTATTAACTTTTGGAAGGTTTTGAAGGCCAGAACAAGGGCTTTGAAGACACAGCTTTTCTTGATAGGCAGCCAGTGAGCCTATGCTCGTGCTCAAGTTTTTAAATAGACGGACCACAGCATTTTGCAAACATTGCAGGCGGGATAGGTTTTTAGCAGATGCATTACAGTAGTCAATGTGGGACAACACAAAAGCATACAGTAACTGGGCAATTTATCATTCCGAGAAGTATATGCAGATGTTCCATAGCTGGCGGAGGTAGTAAAAAGAGATTATTTAGGAGATATAATCTGTGAGTGACAAACTTGAAACAAGGAGTACACCTAGGCTTTGGACACTATCTTTGGCTAAGGTGTTATTTCCCCAAGGGAGGGATAGACAGGGGTGGGTACAGTTTTCTTTGTGTATCCAGAGAAGTTATGAATAGATTTGCCCTTATTGTGACTGCAAAGCTTCCATATTAAATTTGGGGACATTCTCAGTGTTCATCCATTCGGTTTACACAAAGTAAATGTTTTTATCACATGTTAACTCAATGGCAGATAATGTGATGCAGCTAGAAACACCTGCTAAGGCAGTGTCCTGCAAACTTTCTCGAGCCACGGCACACTAAACTTAGTGGCTGCGGCTCCAGGCATCCAGAAGTGTGTGGTCGTTGCCATGATGCGTGTGATATCATCGCTTCAACGTCTGTGCATGCGTAAAGGCCCTACTAGTGGAGGGTGCCAGCAGGGAAGAGGGCCAGAGAGGAGAGGCACCAGCACCGGCTGATTGCCTACAGGACGTGCCTCTCGCAGTGAGAGGCATGTTCTGTAGGCAGTCAGATGGTGTCTCTCCTCCTCCCCAGTGTGCCGCGGCACACCTGAAATCTCAGGAGGCACACTAGTGTGTCGTGGCACACATTTTGCGATACACTGTGCTAAGGTGATGTTAACCGTGCCATACTGTCTTCCATGTCAACAGCTAATTCATGGTAACTATTTATACGTTAACTGTAAGGTGCAGTTCCCACCCGTTGTCTACCCGTTTCTCACACTGCATTAGTTAAAAGAGCAACTTCATCAGCCACCACAGTCATGTCCTTCAGTTCTTCAGAATGCTAGGCCTTGGTTCCTCAATACCCCATGGTTTCAGTGACCACTAACTCCTTATATTCTTTGGATGATGGAGCCTGGCTCCATCCTATCCCTTTTCCTCAGTAGTTGCTACAATATTTCCTCACATTCTTTCGCCCACTGCCATGAGACTTGCTGCTTATTTTTTTACAACATTTATATTCCACTCTATTTCTACAGTTCTAAGTGGATCACAAAGCAACATAGATAATCAGTACATGTACAGGCAGTCCCCAGGTTAAGAACAAGTTACATTTTTAAAGTTGTTCTTAAGTCGCATTTGTATGTAACTCAGAACTTGTAGATTTTAAGATTCTTTCTGCTTACCTCTACTCCCAGCTGACAAAAGAGCCAACTGTGCGCAACCAAATGCTTGCCAATAAATAAGTAGAAAAATATTTTTCTTCTAAAACCTCGAGGTCTTCAGTATGTCAGCAGAGTCAATGGACCCTAGCTGGATGAATTCTTCATTAGTCCCGTTGGTTGGTTTTACTTTTTATCTTATTTTTTTCAACTGTATTATAATTCATTATTTCTATCTTCTACTTCATTCTTCTTCCAATTCTTATATTCTCATAAATAATTCATAATTTAATGGAAATAATAATAATAATTTTTATTCTTATATACCACCAAAGCCATGAAAGTTCGAGGCGGTTTACAACAAGAAGTGCTGGACAATCAGCGAAGTGGTTACAGTATAAAGTCATCGAATGTAAGCCATGGTAGTTCAGGCAGTTAACAAGAGGAGCTGGAAAACATCACCATACAAAGACATTGGATAACAAGCTTACAGAATGAAAGAAGTGAAAACTAACAAATTTCTTAGGATACAAATCGGTTAAACAAATTCGTTTTTACTGATTTTCTAAAATTAAAGTAGGATGAGGAATGCGGGATGATGTTACCCAGCCAATCGCTCCATTTGCCTGCCTGGAAGGCGAGAGTTTTGTCCAGAAATCTTTTGTAGTGACAGTCCTTTATTGTCAGATAGGTGAACAGATGAATTTTATGTGTGGGCTTAATAGAACTAGCCAGATTAAATTGAGACACCAAGTATGTGGGGGCCAGGACAAATATTGATTTAAAACAGAGGCAAAAAAATTTAAACAAAACTCGTGCTTCCAGGGGAAGCCAGTGAAGTTTTTGATAATAGGGGCTTATATGTTCCCATTTCTTCAGCCCAAAAATCTGTCAAACTGCCGAGTTTTGGATAACTCGGAGTCTTTGAAGGTTTTTTTTGAAGGATCCCATGTAAATGATGTTGCAGTAATCGAGCATGCTCAAGATGGAAGATTGGACCAATAAACGGAATGATGCTGCATCAAAGTATTTTCTGATGGTTCTAAGTTTCCATAGTGTCGAGAAGCATTTTCTAACCAGTAAATCTGTGTGAGCATTTAGAGTAAGGTGATGGTCCAGAGTCACTCCCAGAATTTTTATGGAATAGACGATGGGGAAGACCTGACAATTCAAGAAAATCGATGAATCTTTAATTTTATCATTTGGGCTTGCCAAGAAAAATTTGGTTTTGTCAGAGTTGAGTTTCAATTTGAAGTCGGTCATCCATAATTCAATATGCTTTAATATGGATGATAGTTGATTCTTTGTCTCCGAAGACAGGGTGGTGAGGGGAATAACTATAGTGATATCATCAGCATAGATGTAAAATTTAACTTTTAAGCTTTGCAGTAGGTTCCCCAATGAGGCAAGGTAGATGTTGAATAATGTAGGAGATGGGGGAGAGCCCTGCGGAACTCAGCAAGAGTTTACCCAGCTGCGGGATTGTTTGTTATCACTATAGACTTGGTAAGAACGTTTGCTCAAAAAACCCTTTGAATAAATACTTAGTTTGCTTAGCAGCAACACTTCTCCAACGGAACATCCGTTTCAACCCTTTCTTCAGGGAGCAGGTGAGCTTTTAAAGCAAGATGCTGCAAAGCCAAGAAGAAACATATCAGCATCATGCTGGCAAACTGGTTGAAATACTGTTAACTTTTCTTCTGGGTAACTATATCAGCTCCACTCTCTTTCCCTCTAATATTTAGCATTTTGAATAGTGTCATACTATCTAAAGGATTACAATGGCTTAAGATCTATAAGTATGAAGATAGAGTTTGAGTCACTCACTGAGAGAACGCTGCCTGAAATATTTCATTAAAGTCTGCTTTAAACATGGCCACGGCGTCTCTCCCTATAAAAAATAGGGAACTGCCCGCCCGCCCACTATGTGAGATCAAGTACTACTACAGGATGATGTTTTATTAATCAGCTACTGTGAGCCAATTAGCTTCCTCATTTAAACCTGCTGGAGCTACACTGTTGACTTCGTATATCCATTTGAGTTCTCTACGTGCAAGTATTCTGTCTATATCACCACCCTCCCACTCTACATTGATGACCCTCCAGCGAATATCTTGCAAAGTATGTTGACTAAGTTGCCAGTGTC
Organism: Geotrypetes seraphini; assembly: GCF_902459505.1. Classification (NCBI taxonomy): domain Eukaryota; kingdom Metazoa; phylum Chordata; class Amphibia; order Gymnophiona; family Dermophiidae; genus Geotrypetes; species Geotrypetes seraphini. The sequence continues at coordinate 409,085,846 of NC_047085.1, forward strand.
TTACTAAAGGGGCATTTTCTTTGAGAGTATGAACTCTAGATTTATGCTTTGGGAGCCTAATCTTAATGGATCTTTTGGTTCGTCCAATATAAATTTTATTGCAAGGACACTGTATCATATAAATTACTCCAGTGCTATTACAAGTGGTATTGTGGCTGGCATAATAGTTTTTACCAGTAATAGGGTGTGACCAGCTGTTGCCTGTCATAGCTGATGGACACCATTGGCATGTGACACATGGTGTTTGTCTGCCAGAATGACTATATGGATTTTGTTCATAAAGAGATGGTTTAATCAGTTCGCCAATGTTTTTAGTGCGGCGAAACGCCATCATTGGTGTCCATACCCAACTTAGCTACATGCCAATGCCTACATATGATTCAATTAATGTGATGGGAAAGGGGAGAAAACTTTTACACAAAAATTATCGCTTCTTGCTCCGAGGATTCTGGTTGGTATTGCAGTAACAGTTGGCGTTGAGCATATTTAGCTCTTCTATAAGCTTTGCTAATCACATGTTTTGGATACTCTTGATGTAAAAATCTTTTTTTCATCTTCTTTGCTTGACATCGAAAGTCATCCAATGAATGACAGATTCTTTGTAATCTTAAAAATTGGCTTATCGGGAGGCTTCTTCTTAAGCGTCCGGGATGAAAACTATGGAACCTTAAAATACTGTTCCTGTCTGTTCACTTTCTAAAGAGTGTTGTAAGTAAAACCTTTTCACTTTTTAAGATTTTGATATCCAAAAAAAGGAATTTCTGTATAGTTTGTAGTAGCTGTGATTGATACATGGGTCTATGTTGTTGAGCCATTGTAAAAAGATGTTAAACTCCTCTAGTGTAGAAGACCAGAGACAGAACACCTCATCTAGGAACCGCTTCTCTAAGATACAACATGCACAACCACACACTGTTCTTAATGTGGCCCTGCATCATTCCTGAATCTGCTGCAAGAGAAGTGTAGGAGTCTATGCTCAGTGAAATCAAATGAAGCCACGACTGCATTCTTAAGTACGACTCGAGGATTGCCAGTAAAACCAATCCTAATTTTAAAAGAAAAGACAAAACAAATTTTGCGTATTCACAGAGGCCTCCTTTTATGAAACTGCGATAGCAGTTTCTAGCGCAGGGAGCCACGCTGAATGGCCCGCGCTGCTCCCGACGCTCATTGAGTTCCTATGAGCATTAGGAGCAACGCTGGCTATTCAGCGCGGCTCCCTGCGCTAGAAACTGCTATCACAGTTTTGAAAAAGAGGGGGATAAAGTAATTTGCTGCCATTGTAAATACTGGTAATAATAATTAAATAATTGTGAATATCTGCTAAAACAATATCATATGGAGAGACAGATGGGCAATATGGAATGACCATCAACAACTGAAACTTGCATTTTGGGAAATATGCCTAGAAATTACAAGATTGCATATTATTTTAGTTCACACATCTTTATTTACAGTATTTTCATAACCCAAACAGAACAGAACCTAAAAAGCCAAGAAAATGCAAAAACCTTAACACACTGCGCTAAGACACACACACATCAATAACATTTTAATGCATGTTTTTAACCCTCACATTAGTTGTAACATAGGTTATTAATAGGCCCTCAGTAAGCCATCAAAAGCATTAATATATGTATCTCTATAGCATTCTCTTCTCCTGTGCTCTTTCTAACTGGTTTCTGCATTGTACAGAATGTTTTAAAGGAAATGCAGCCTTGAAAACATTATAGATCATTCATGATAGCATCCAAAATTGAACTAGATAGGAACACAATATAACATGTCACTATTTCATGACATGATAAGACAAAGATGGGCATCTTTTAAAATCACCTATTTAAATTCCTTTCAAGTAATGAAGTGTAAAAGAAGAGTAAATAGTTTATTAGGAAAGAGGAAAATGAAAAGTATGCAAAGAATCTGTGTCAGTTTTCAGCTGAGAGTTGCATGCTGAATAACTTGAAGCACAAATGATGTGTTGCTTGTAGCATGAGCTGACTGCATGCCCCTGTTTGGTTCTACCATTAAATTAGCTTCTTAATATGCTGAAATCAATACCCATAAAGAGAATGAGTGGTATAACATACTTACAGATTAACCATTGTGTACTTTACAGTCTGGTAAATTAAAGCATTAACCCTATTGCGTTATTATAAATAATAAATGATCAGGTCTTTGGGCTGCCCCATTTAGACATGGCATCTCATTTGGTAACCTTGCTTTGACCTTGTGGGATCAGGCAAAGAGCTACTGTATCAATCAAGTACAGAATTGTTTAAATCAATCCTCAGAAATGCCAAGTTGGATTCTTTAAATTGCCTGTAAACACTTACAATGCACATGTAAATAGGAACCTTGTTTTAAATTCTCTTTAATAAAAAGGATTACTGCGGGGTGATAGAATCAATATTATTGTTCTTTATCTACCTTCCAAGTAACAGACTTCACCTCATGTCACTTCAGTTTAATTTGACATTGACTAGTGTTTGAAAAAAGATCAATAATCTGCTCTCGTAACGCACAGATGCTTAAGACAAACACAATGAAGGGGAAAGAAGCTTTCTGATAAACAATTGACTTTCAAAGGTAACTATGGCTTAGTTCTGTTTCATGAAGATAAGATCTGTGTGGTCTCAAATGTTTATCAACCATACCATTTTTGGACGAGTCATGTTACTCCAATGAAAGTTCCTGCAAACAAAGGGATCCTTTTACTAAAGCTCTATACACAAATGGACATTAGCATACGCTAAATTGGCATATCCTATTTTATACCTACGCACTTTGTATCACTGTTTATACAATGCTGAGTGTGCTTGCACTGTGGTTTTCCTACAACTGCTAAGTGACCTGATGATACGTTATTAAGGACTCCTGAGGAAGGCTTTTTAGCTGAAACATGGTCTGTATCGAGTCTATTGAATGTTTGCGTCGTTGGTTGATAATAAAGTCCACTTGGTTTGAAGTCCTGGTCTTTCCTGCTCCTTTGGTTGCATTGTTAGTGATTTTTAGAACATATTAGAAGTCTACATTTTGAGTTTCTAATTACATATTCATCTTCAACTTCTGAAAATTGGGTTTAATGAGTTTAGTATAGAAATGCATTTATTAGTTATTCAATTGGCAATGCAATAAATAATTCAATACGTATTTTTCTTTTTGAAGGTGTCCTGAAAGCCTTCGACCAGAAACAATGAGGCCTTGTCTGCTTCCCTGTAGGAAAGACTGCATTGTGACCCCTTACAGTGACTGGACCCTATGCCTTTCCTCATGTCAAGAAGGTAGGGACAATCTGTGGCTTTGGTTTTCTAGTACACAACATAACATTTCAAAAGAATGCTTATAAGGACCCTAAAGTATAATATAATGTGAATCTAAGATTTTTTTTTGTAGTTGTTGGATTGGTTTGTGGGAAATATTAATGATGAATTATTCATTCTAAAAGGTTGTTTCCATTTTAAGAAAGATTGCTGACTGGAAAATGAATAATGCTTCTTGCAAACTATCTCACAGCCCAGTACTTCCAGGCAAAAGCATAAAGGGGCTGTTGCTGCCACCTTCCCCAATAAAGCGCCCCAGGATTACATGCCCTACCCCAATAACACATACACATATTTATCCTGACATTCTTCTCAATCATGCATATTCTTGGTGTTTAAAGATTGTCTCCACTTTACAGAATTATCCCCATGTTTTCTGAGCACTTGCTTCTGTGTAATTTTGTAAATGCCTAATTGGCCACTTAAAAATGGTTTCTACCATCTCAATTCACTTAGGGCTCCTTTTATCAAGCTGTGCTAGAGGTTTTTAGTGTGATGGCTCTTAAGATGGTGGAACTCCCTTCCAAAGGAATTAAAACTAGAAAAAGACACCGGAAAGTTCAAGAAAGGGATAAAGACCATCCTCTTTACAGACTACTTTAACTAATAATGCAACAGAGAGGAAACACGATAGGGTGAACACAGTAGAGATACCCAGAATTGCTGAGGATATGATAAGCAAAGTACAAATAACTAGAATTATCAGAATGTATGTAAATCTAAGATGAACATAGAATGCAATACAGGTATTATGTCTGCAAATAAGTAGGATATATGTGTATATATGTAGGATGATTGATTATGGTATAAATGTGTCTATATTGAAATGCATCTCAGAAAATGCTAACTCTGTACTGTAACTCCATACAGAAGCTCATGTAAACCGCTCTGAATTGTCTCCCCTGTCATTAGTAGCAGTATAGAAGCTTTCAATAAACAATAAATGCTCCAACACTCAGAATTCCTATGAGCATCGGTGGACTTCCCTCACCAACTCATGCTTAAAACCTGTAGCACAGCTTGATAAAAGGGGGCCCTTTTACTAAAAGGTGTGAAGGCCTAATGTTTAATTATTGCATGAGAAAAGGTTTACCACAAAATGGTTTAAAGCTTTTTATGATATTTTACATATCAGTGCACACTAAACCGTGCATTAACTTCTTTTTTAGAAAAATATTTTTTGGGACGGTGCATATTCCAATTAGCACATGCTAATTGGATAACAGGATTAATGTGGAAGTTGTTAGTGCCTCCTAGATAGGAGAGCAGCACACGCAAGTGCAAATGTTAGTACATGACTTGCAAAAAAAAAAAAAAAAAAAAAGGAGAGAAACAAATGTTTCCAAAATATGCTACTGGGCTTAGTGAAAAAAAGTCTCATATTAGAATGTGCTAAGTCCAGATTTTACTGCACTTTAATAACAGCCTCTTTCCGTGGGAACTTTATGTTGCTGCTAGAAAATGCAAAGCAACAAAACAAAAAGAAGAGTTCCAACCTAAACTGCAGTAAAAAAACAACCAAGAGCAAACAAAGACAAAACTGCAGATCTGTACAAGACGTAGGCAAAATTTATTTGTGACAAAAAAATTTTTTTAAAACCCTTTACCAATCAGGGGACCCGACATGGTCCATGTTTCGGACAAACCTTCGTCAGGGGTCCATGGAAAAAATAGAGGGAAAAAACAAAAAGTCACAAAAAAACTGTATAGTGGCAGCTCCCGCATGCATAGATTCAATCTAACCCCAATATCTTGTTTTTGTTCAATCTACAACTGTTTGGCTAGGTGCAAGCTGGTGTGCTGAGCTGCTTGTCTGGTCTCTCTCTGGCAAACACATAGGTGATGAGCAGAGTTAACCTAGAAGTAACAGGTTACTTCTAGGTTAACTCTGCTCATCACCTATGTGTTTGCCAGAGAGAGACCAGACGAGCAGCTCAGCACACCAGCTTGCACCTAGCTGCCACTATACAGTTTTTTTGTGACTTTTTATTTTTTCCCTCTATTTTTTCCATGGACCCCTGATGAAGGTTTGTCCGAAACACGGATCGTGTCGGGTCCCCTGATTGGTAAAGGGTTTAAAAAAAAATTTTTTGTCACAAATAAATTTTGCCTGCGTCTTGTACAGATCTGCAGTTTTGTCTTGTTTGCTGCTAGAAAATGATCAGGTAGAATACAATGGGCCTATGATACCATTTAACAAATTTTGAAAACAAATTCTGAACTAACTCTTGAGGTGTATTTCTCACTGTCAAACTTGTTCAAAATATGCAATGATTGGTCAAGAAAACTTTTTGTACCCCCACAGCATCAACATTTTCTAGACAAATGATTATTTATTTAACGTTGTAATCATTGTTATCTACTAGTTATCTATGTATACATGAAGATCCAAAAGGATGCACCAGTCAGCCGATAAAATACAAGAGTTACATTATGCATTCTTTTCAAACGTTGTTAGATTCTGTGGAGGGTCTTTTTGTACTATTATATGGTTTTTGATGACAGATCAATTTTTGTTTTGTTTTTATAGGCACAACATATGTCAGCCTAGGTACCCTAGGCTATTCTATAAAGATGTGCTTTTAGGGTTCCTTTTACAAAGCTGCGTTAGGGCTTTAACACGCGGAATAGCATGTGCTGAATTGCCCCGTGCGCTAGACCTTAATACCAGCATTGAACTAGTGTTAGTTCTAGCCGCGTAGTGTGGGTTTAGCGTGCGCTAAAATCCTGCGTGCATTAAAAACGCTAGTGCACCTTAGTAAAAGGAGCCCTTAGAGAATGCTAGCATGATTGGAAAAGTTTTCTAAAGAGTGATAAAAGGCACCAAAAATCTGACATTAATTAGAATTCTATAATGACAAATTTTCATGTCAAATCCAATATAAAAATGTATCATAAGAATTGCCGCTGCTGGGTCAGACTAGTGGTCCATCATGCCCAGCAGCAGATTCCAGGTGTGTCATGAGATGGCGGTGAGAAGGAGAGGCGCTGGCTGACTGCTTGCAGAAGGCGCCTCTCGCGGCAAGAGGCAAGTTCTGTAGTCAGTCAGCCGGCATCTGCACCTCTTTCCTTCGCTGGCGCCTCTGCTCCTTCTCTTTACATCTCCTTCTGCAGCACACCCCCAGCGGCAATTCTTATGATAATCGGAGGCTCAGGGCCGCGGCTAGAGGACATCCATACATGTGTGGACATCGATGTGACGACATCATGCATGCGGCCATGAGATTAGTGCGCTGCACCTTAAAAAGTTTGTGACACACAGCATTATAGACTACTAGAGCTAAGTCAGCAGTTACCGTATTTTCACGTCGATAACGCGCACCCTTGTAAAACGTGCACATGGGTATAGCGCGCGGGGAACACAAATCTATGTAAAAAAATTATTATATACTGCGCATACGGGTATACCGCGCATGCCACCCCAACTCTCAGTTCGCCGCCCCGACTCTCCGTTCGCCTGCCCCAATTCTCCTTTCACCCGCCCCGACTTTCTGTTCGCTGCCCCGACTCTCCTCTGGCTTCCCCAACTCTCCTTTCACCTGCCCCGACTTTACGTTCACTGCCCCGACTCTCCTCTGGCTGCCCCGACTCTCCTTTCACCTGCCCCGACTTTACGTTCGCTGCCCCGACTCTCCTCTGGCTGCCCCGACTCTCCTTTCACCCGCCCCGACTTTCCATTCACTGCCCCGACTCTCCGTTCGCTGCCCCGACTCTCCTCTGGCTGCCCTGACTCTCCTCTGGCTGCCCCAACTCTCCGTTCGCTGCCCCGACTCTCCTCTGGCTGCCCCGACTCTCCTCTGGCTGCCCCGACTCTCCTTTCACCCGCCCCGACTTTCCGTTCACTGCCCCGTCTCTCCATTCGCTGCCCCGACTCTCCTTTCGCCCGCCCTGCCCTGCTCCCAGCTCTGTAAGCATGCGCAATGGTCTGAGCATGCTTGCCGCTCAGTTTTCTGCGCCGGGTTGTGGGGGCGCGCTTTTGACCTGTCACCAAGGCGGTTTTTCTGGCAGTGTGCTTTACACCACGTGGCTGTGTCCCCCCTTTATCTGGCCTTGTAATTTGCCCAGTGAATACTATTTTGACTATACAACAGCATCTCAGCCTTTGGGTAAGCCTATAAAAGATTAATGCTGCATGTAGAGCCCACATTTTAATTTGATCTCTTCAGATTGGTATTCTGCATTTATCTACCCGGTAGTAGAGTTTATCAATTAAATTTAAATTTACCGCCATAATGGCAGGAATGAGACGAAAGTCATATACAGCAGACTTTAAGCTTAAACTCGTTGCGAAAGCTGAGGAAATAGGCAACCGGGCCGCAGCGAGAGGGTTCGATGTTGGAGAAACATCGGTGCGTGAATGGAGAAAAGATAAGAAGGAACTGGAGAAATGCAATCCGCGCAAACGGGCACGTCGTGGGGCCAAACCAAAATGGCCTCAGCTGGAGGATGACTTGAAGCAGTTGATTCTGGCGAGAAGGGAGCAAAATAATCAGTCTCTACTGTTGTGATTCAGATGAAAGCAAAACTACTTGCCAATGGAAGAGGAATACCCGACTTCAAAGCTGGCTTCACATGGATCTCAAAATTTATGAAAAGGAACGGACTATCAGTTCGAATGAGAACAACTGTTGGCCAGCGACTTCCGGATGACTGGCAGCAAAACTTGATTGATTTCCGTGACTTTGTCGCCAAAGAAATATCTGAACTTGCCATCACTGCAAAGGATGTCATTAACATGGATGAAATTCCAATGGCATTCGACATTCCAGCGACAAGAACCCACAGGTACTAAATCTGTTGCCATCACCACAACTGGGCATGAAAGAACATGTTTTACAGTAGTTCTTGGTTGCTCAGCTAGCGGGGTTAAGTTAAAGTCCATGCTCATTTTCAAAAGGGTCACTATGCCCCGTGAAAAGCTGCCCACCAGTGTGGTTGTGCACTGCAACAAGAAGGGATGGATGGACTGCGACGTAATGAGATTGTGGGTAGATAAATGCTTTAGGGCAAGATAGAGTGGATTCTTTGCAAAAAATCCTTGTTAATTTTTGATGCCATGGCTGCCCACAAAGAAAAAATGTTCAGGCCTACATTAATTCTACTGGTGCCCACATCGTTGTGATACCTGGAGGCCTGACGTGTAAGCTGCAGCCACTTGACATCGCAGTGAATCATCCATTCAAGACTTTTGTTAGAAAGGAGTGGGAGGAGTGGATGCAGAGCGGCATGCACGAGTACACACCCGCGGGGCGGCTGAAGCAGGCAACTTTCACAGAAGTCTGCAAGTGGGTGGTTTCAGCATGGGACAAAATAACACCAGATACTATTGTAAACGGATTTAGAAAAGCGGGCATTGTTTATGAGGCAACAACACGGATATCAGCGATGATGATGACGACGATGACGATATCACTTCGGAAATAAACGAGGATCGTCTGCAAGCCGTGCTCACTTTATTTAATGACGATGATGACAATTCAGATTTGATGGATTCAAGGATTCAGATGACTGTGATGATGATGACTGAATAAACCTGTAAACTTGTTTATTTACAACTTTACCGTAACTACGGTAACTGTATTTAGATTATTTTGTCCTCGATACTTCGTTTGATCTACCGGTTAATGTTATAGTTTATAAGAATGAACATGTGATTTCTGTTCTTGTTGCTGAATTCATACTCACTACGGTAACTCTAGATTAAAAGCTATACGGTTGTTTATAAGAATGAACAGTTTTTTTATTTTGACGTGTTTGGTTGGAGAGTGTGTGAATGGTGCATGAGTTCTCCTATGTCTGGTTGAGGTGGATTGACTTACCGGTATTTAGCTGAAGAAATTATGGTAGTTAACCCCCCCCCCCCCCCATTCCACACACATTACGGTAATTCTCTTCCATTTTTGTTCCCATTATAAAAAACATGTTCCCAGAAAAAAATACATTAAAATAAGAAGTGAAAACAAAGGCCCCTACAGATGAGAACATAACATAAGAATAGCCTAACTGGGTCAGTCCAATGGTCCATCATGCCCAGTAGCCCATTCTCATGATAGCCAATCCAGGTCACTAATACCTGGTCAAAACCCAAAGAATAGCAAACATTCCATGCTACGGATCCAGGGCAAGCAGACGCTTCCCCCATGTCTTAATAACAGACAATGGACTTTTCCTCCAGGAATTTGTCCAAACCTTTTTAAAACGCTATCTGCTTTTACCATAATTTAAATCTTTCCTTCCAAACAAAGACCTTGCTAGATGTCAAATACAGAAAGAACAAGGTAACTTCACAAGGACTTAGCTGTGCAGGAAATGTGAATCTCCTCATACACCCACCATATACCTAGTGCAAAAATGTGCAAAGGTCTGTTTTTTTCTTTCGATCTCTACATAGCCTAATGCCACACAAATATATTCTGAAGGTCAATGCTAAGGTTAACAAAGTTTCCTTCCTTGGACCACAAGGAGATACTGACAAACCACTAGAAGAGATCCCAAAACAACTACGCAGGCACAACACCACTCAGTGTGTGAACCAGTTCAGTGGAGTGGACTACGGTAACTGGGGGGTGGAAATGGACCCGGAGTTTTCTCAGCAGAATTTCCCAGAACATCTCTTCCTCTCAACACATTGACATGCTGGTGGGTTTATTTTATAGCTTTTTCACCCCCTTCGGTCTGCCTGTCCCCCCTTGAAGTCCTGTCCCCCCTTGAAGGTCTGCCTGTCCCCCCTTGAAGTCCTGTCCCCCCTTGAAGGTCTGTCTTTCCCCCTTGAAGTCCTGTCCCCCCTTGAAGTTCTGTCCCCCCTTGAAGTCCTGTCCTCCCTTGAAGGTCTGCCTGTTCCCCCTTGAAGTCCGGTCCCCCCTTGAAGTCCTGTCCCCCCTTGAAGGTCTGCCTGTCCCCCCTTGAAGGTCTGCCTATCCCCATCCTGAGAGCCTGATGCCCCCCCCCCCGACGCCCGATTAATCATCCGGAAGGACCGCTCGCACCCCCACCGCTTGCACTCCCACCCCGATGGACCGCTCGCACTCCCACCCGAAGGACCGCTTGCACCCCCACAGCCTCCCCCCCTCCCCCATGGAGAAGCTGTCTACCTTGTTTCCGGATGCCAGTGAGCTCATCTGCGTCCTCTGCCGGCGGTCCCGCCCCTTCTCTGAGCCCTGCGCTACGCTGCTTCCTCTTCTGGCGGTCCCGCCCTTTCTCTGACGTCAGAGAAAGGGCGGGACCGCCGGAAGAGGAAGCAGCGCAGCAGGGCTCAGAGAAGGGGCAGGACCGCCGGCAGAGGAAGCAGCTGGGCTCACTGGCATCCGGAAACAAGGTAGACAGCTTCTCCATGGGGGAGGGGGGAGGCTGTGGGGGTGCGAGCGGTTCTTCGGGTGGGAGTGCGAGCGGTCCATCGGGGTGGGAGTGCGAACGGTGGAGGTGCGAGCGGTCCTTCCGGATGATGAATCGGGCGTCGGGGGGGGGGTGAAATATGTAAAAAAAAATTTATATAGCGCGCTCACACGTATAATGCACAAGGTTATGCACGGTTTGTAAAATTGTGTATAACGCGCGCGTTATATGCGTGAAAATATTATATTCACCAACCTTTAAGCTCACTCAGGTGAAAATGCCCGTGCCTAAATATGGCATCCTGAACATGCAACTGACAGTACTTTATAAACTGAACATGTTGCTTGGCAATCTGCCCAAATTATGGAATAGTGTCTAAGTGCACTTACAAGTGTACCTATTATTTCACCCATTATGGTGGCATAACTGTCATAGTGAGGCAGTTGCATGTCAATTTGGTGCCTAACCTTTAGTACACTATACTGTATAGGATGAGGGGGATAAAATGCTTGCAATTTTAGGCAGAATAGAAGTTTGTTGTCATTGTTTTTTTGCTTGTTTTTTTTTAAATAAACACCTACAGAAAACCTTGTGTTCTATACAGTATTTACTGTAAATACAGGCATTTGTATGTAGCCAAGCAAATTTAGAAGGATTCCTTTCTGACATGGTAGACTTAGCACGCAGAATAGTCATTATTGTCAGTGAGCTTACACTCTTGATGGTTGGCATTTGTAAAACAGTGGTAGCCAGCAAAAAAAAAAAAAAAAAAATATAACCTGTGTGTGGAATGAAAGTTGAGCCTGGAGAGCACATCAGTTAAGGTAGACATTTTAGGTTAGAAGGTTATCAGATGTTCCATGTCTTAAAGAAAAGCAATTTTTATGAAGACACTTCACTGCACTAGTTCTGTCATTGGAGTAATCCTTCAAAGAAATAAAACATCTAGAAACACACATGTGATGTCCAATTGCTTCTGTGATTTTCACACGAGGTCAGCTCTGCATGCCCTGATATTTTGTGTTTCACTGAGCTTCCCTGGCATTAACGAATAGAACAGTGCAAAGAATTTCGAGTATAAGAATGAATATAGAGTCTATTGCATTATATAGATAGATATAGGTTTATAAACTTGTTTTAGAAACACTATTTGGACTTTAGACATGCATAAACCAGCATTTAGACATTTACCAACTCCCCTCCCCCTGAAACAAAACCACGCAACTGTTTTTTAGCGTTGACCAACGCGGTAAATGCTCTGCGCTGTTCCAATGCTCATAGCAACTCTATAAGTGTCGGAGCAGCGCAGAGCATTCAGCGTACTGGCCGGTGCTAAAAATCGCTTGCACGGTTTTGTAAAAGGGGGTTTATATATTTATACTGCATACTGTAAATATCTGAATCCCACTTTTACAAAACTGGGATATATATATTTAAAGCTGAAAAATGTATATCTGGCAGGAGGACATGGTCTGGGTGTCTTTTGGACAGAATTAGGACAGAAATGTAAAAAATAAACCTATAATCACCATTTCAGGTTCAGAATACACATCCATGTCCAAAAAGGTCAACTTTAGGTTTTACACCTGCTACCAGATATGCCTAGGTTTCAGAAAAACATACTGAGCAATGCTCCACTGGAAAAATTATGGGAGGTTACACCTTTAATTCCACAGTTCTGATGTCCTCCCCCACACCCCATCCCCCCAAAAAAAAATCAAAAAACTGGCAAGGGATACCAGCTGTTATAAAAGCTTCAGGAAAAAAAAATGTTTCTAAGTGGGATATTTATTAAGGTGTGGCAAATGTCAGGCATTTAATGCACCTTAATTTACCACAGTAGTGACTAATAATTCAGGGAGCTTCAGAGGAAGGGGAAGCAGGGCAACTTCTTGTTTTGAGTGCCAGTATAGTGGCCAGGAGCATTGGGTTGTGCCTTTACAGTGGCTTTTTTTGTGTGGATTTGAGAGACATTTGCATGTTTGTGTTTTAAGACACACTAGAAGATTTTGTTGCTATCAAGCTATCATGTATATCATTTAAAAATCATGTTGACCCTTGATACAGTATTTTCAAGAGACATGTGGCCATGTTGGGAGCTGTGTTTCCCAATAGAGAATGACATGGAGACAAATTTGATCCCATTCTTATGGGATCTCAATATCCCCATCCTGTCCCCGCAAGTTCTGTCCCTGTCTATGTCCCTGTCCCATTCCTGTAAGCTCTGCTTTAACTGCACAAGCCTCAAACACTTATGATTTTAAAGTGTTTGAGGCTTGTGCATATGAGGACAGAGCTTGCAGGAATGAGGCAGGGACAGGGACAGAGCTTGCTGGGATGGGACAGGGATAGAGGAATCCCCTGGGGATGGGGACAAATTTGTCCCATTTACTGAATAAACTTCAATTAGAATCCTTTGAATTCTTGGGGTCAGCTCTATAAAGAACACTAAAATTTAGATGTCAAAATGTAGTGCACTCAGTATGACATCGACAATGGCTTCTAGGCACCCAGATTCCATTACATAATAATAAACAATGCTGTCTGTAGCAGGTGCCAAGCTCTGGAATGCGCTGCCTGGTATTCTGCGATTCTGTGATGGGAGACTGAACTTTAAGAAAATGTTGAAAACACAATTATTTGTCAATGCCTTCATAAGCTAATGCTATTTGCTGTTAAAGCTTTACCGTCCTGTAAAGGTTTTTATGGGATTTTGTCTTTCCATCTTGTAGGATGAATTAAAAAAAAAAAAAAAAGTTTTAATAATGATACCATTAGTTAATGTTTTATTGGGTTTGTTCTGTCGAAACATGTTTTAGTATTTTTAATATGTATGCATGTAATTTTGTAATCCGCATAGAGGGGCATAATAAAAAAAAAGTCTCAGTCCCTTTTTGGCCTAAGGCCTTAAACGTTGAAAGCAGAAGCAGGGAAAGTGTCCATAACCAAAACAAACGTCCTTGTTTTGATTATGGCCTGCCTCTACCTTCAGCTGTTTAAACGCCCAGCCAACCACTACGTCTACAAGTACACCCCCACGACGTCTACACTTATACCCCATAATGAACCAAAAAACGCATAAGCCCAAAGCGTCCAACACAAGGGCTTTTAGGCAAAGGAGGAGCCAGTCCTTTGCCTAAAAGCTGGAGTCTGTCAAAAACAACACCGGTTACAGAATCCCCCCAACCACCTCCCCCCACCCCCCCACACACACAACATCGGGGCAGGAGGGAACCCAAGCCCCTCTGTCCCGGGCACCCACGGCACCCCCCGACGACATTGGGGCAAAAGGGAGCCCAAGCCCTCTTGCCCCGCAGCAGCCACGGCACCCCCGATGACATCGGGGCAAGAGGGAGCCCAAGCCCTCTTGCCCCGGCGATCCTGGCCCCCCCCCCGCCAAGTACGATCGGGCCAGGATGGAGTCCAAACCCTCCTGGCCCCGGCGACCCCCCCGACTGGATCTGGCCAGGAGGGAGCCCAAGCCCTGGCCCGGTGACCCCCTACCCCCCACCCCCCACTACAATAAGGGCAGGAGGGATCCTAGACCCTCCTGTCCTTGACAAAACCCCCCTCCCCCAACGACCGCCCCCCCGAAACCCCGATTGCCCACCCATCGACCCGCGACCCCCCCCCACCCCACCCCCCCTTCCCCGTACCTTTCAACGTTGGCCAGACGGACGGGTGCCAAGCCCACCCATCCGGCAGGCCAGCCGGCTCCAGAATGGGGCTGGATTGGCCCAGGCGGCTTAAACCCCACCCACAGGTGGGGCCTGAGGCACCTGGGCCAAGCAGAATAGGCCCGGGAGCCTTAGGCTCCTCCTAAGGGCGGGGCCTTAAGCACATGGGCCCATCCCGGCAAGATCGGGGCACTCACCGGCAGAGAGAGCAAGATCGGGACCCCCACCGGCAAAGACAGCAAGATCGGGATCCCCACCGGCAGAGTCAGCAATATCAGGACCGCACCACCGGCAAGGCAGTAAGATCGGCAATGGCAACTGCAAGCGGTGCGCATCCCAAAGCTTCCCTCCCAGGCAGAAACAGGAAGCTGCGTGAGAGGGGAAGCTTTGGGCTGAGCACCGTTTTCAGTTCGGATTCCAAAGCAGTGTTCAGATTCCAGGGCAAAATTTATTTTTAAAAAAAAGTTTGGATTCCAACTTAAGAACATAAGAATTTGGATATCGATCCAAGATGGCCGCAACTTATTAACAGCTGCTCAGACGCCTGGAATCTTGCTCTTACCTGCGATAAGAAATGCCGAAAAGGAGGGGGAAAAGTGCTGGTGCTGCCTCCCGACGCTCAGTACCCCCGTCGGCTACAATTGATGAATTTCTACGGCGATTGCAACGGGAACCAGGATCGCCAGGGACATCACCGCTGGGAACGCCGCTGGAGAGTATCGCAGCGACGAGTTCCCTAGGGCCCGACATCTCTCTGAGCCCTGACGAATGGACGCCACCCCACCAGCCACAACCACAGGCAGCCAGCTCACCGCGAGGGTCGAGTGTATCCGGTCAGGAAGTTCACTCCTCTCGAGAGGCAAGCATGCAGGAGGGCTCGTTGAATGGGACACCTTTGCCTGTAACCGGGACACCAAGTACTGGAGGAGGACAAGACTTCACGGAGGTAAATCAGATCCAAGAACAGACTCTAATTACACAACTACAATCATTTTCAGTGGTAAAACCCCCATAAGTCACATTAGAAGCTCTTTGGGATTTGGTAGTTAATTTGGGGAACACTTTAAATCCTCAAATAAAAAACTTGGACACAGAAATAAAAGTTCAGAAAGAAGAAATTAATACCTTAAAACAAGATGTATCTTTATTAAAGCAGGAAACCAATAAAGAACTAATAACTGTTAAACAAAATCAAGACCTATTGGTTAAAGATAATATAATCATGAGGAGGAAATTAGAAGCTTTGGAGAACAATACTCGGGCTAATAACCTGCGGATTGTAAATTTTCCTAAGATTTTATCAGTTTCCCCTCGAGATATGATAAAGCGATATTTTATAGAGATTCTCAAGATACCTGAAAATTCTCTACCTCCCCTTACAAGGGCTTATTATCTTCCTGTTAAAGCACAAACTCTTCAAAAAGAAAAAGATGAAAGACCTCAGGAACATCCATTGGATATTTCCGCTATATTGGAACAATCGGACAGAGAAGTGGCTACGCCAGCCACTTTTCTGCTGACTGTGGCTTTGGCTCCAGACAAGGACTGGATCCTGAATCTTTACTTCAAGAATAGATCCAAGGATTTCCTGGGTCTCCATATTCAAATTTTTCCAGATGTCTCAAGAGAGACTCAAAAAAGAAGAAGATAATTCCTAAATTTGAAGCCTGGAGTGACTTAAATTGAGGGGTTTTTCTTTTTAAGATACCCATGTAAATGTGTTATTAGATATGGTTCATTGAAATATGTATTTGTAGATCCTTCTCATTTGATAAGATTTATCTCAATGAAACGCCTTGAGAATGAAGTAACAACAGCTCCTATTGGAAATTAGTTCTCGTTATTAGTACCCTGTTTCCCCGATGGTAAGACACTGTCTTATTTTTTTTGGAAGCCCAAAATATGCTCTAGGGCTTATTTTCGGGGGGATGCCTTATTTACATTTTTTTCTAAAAAGGGGGGGCTGTCTTATTTGACGGCTGAAGAATCGGTCGGCCGAAAAATCGTACCGTGTATGGCCAGCTTTATCCATCATACCATATATTGTACCATTTAATGTCCCCAATGTTCTCCATCAGGGAAACACAGTAAAGAGATTATTCTGTAGTGCAGCATCAGAAGGGACTTGACAATGTGAAACCATTGTTTATATACCGTATGCATTTTAAACAGGCTTTATATACAGTAAGTGGTATTGCTCACAGCAAAAGAAACCTGTCTGCGTGTCTCACTTTTGGATGTTCTGGCCGTGAACAAACTCCTGCAGTCTCCGTTAGGGAGGGATGAGGGAAGCTGCCTGTGTTTCCTTGCGCGGAGTCACGTGCGCGCGCTGCAGTCCTGTCACTTCCTCCTCTTCACTTCATGACGAGGCGCGGCACGCAGCCATGGAGGCAAATACGGTAGACGGAGGGACCACACGGAGTCACCCACCGTACCACCCGATTCGGGTAAGCGCAGGTATCGGTGGGTGGCTTATTTGCGGGGGGGTGCCTTATTTTACATTTTTTTCTAAAAAGGGGGGGCTGTCTTATTTGATGGCCCTGCCTTATCATTGGGGAAACAGGGTAGTAGTTAAAGTGCTTCTTTATATTTGTTTGTATTTAATTAAGATACTCTTTAAATTTTGGATCTAGTTTAATTTAGAGGACTTGTGTGTGATCAGGGAAGCTGTATTTTCTTTTCCTATTATAATTTGAGTGAATTATTTTTCAGATTTGAAAACTAATTTTAACAGAGATGTCTTGATCATACTTTTCTGTACAAGATGTTTATGCTTGGAATTTTATAAAATTGCATAAATAAAAAATAAAAAAAAAGAACATAAGAATTTGCCACTGCTGGGTCAGAGCAGTGGTCCATCGTCATACCAGCAGTCTGTTCACGCGGCAGCCCCCAGGTCAAAGACCAGTGTCCTAACCGAGACCAGCCCTACATGTGTACATTCCAGTTCAGCAGGAACTTTTCTAACTTTGTCTTCAATCCCTGGAGGGTGTTTTCCCCTATAACAACCTCCGGAAGAGCATTCCAGTTTTCCACCTCTCTCTGGGTGAAGAAGAACTTTCTTACGTTCTCCCTACCTTGGAGAGAGTGAACAACCTGTCTTTATCTACTAAGTCTATTCCCTTCAGTATCTTGAATGTTTCTATCATGTCCCCTCTCAGTCTCCTCTTTTCAAGAGAGAAGAGGCCCAGTTTCTCTAATCTCTCGCTGTACGGCAACTCCTCCAGCCCCTTAACCATTTTAGTAGCTCTTCGCTGGACCCTTTCGAGTAGTATTGTGTCCTTCTCCATGTATGGCAACCAGTGCTGGACACAGTACTCCAGGTGAGGGCGCACCATGGCCCAGTACAGCGGCATGATAATCTTCTCTGATCTGTTCGTGATCCCCTTCATAATCATTCCTAATCTTCTCTGATCTATTCGTGATCCCCTTCTTAATCCCCCTTTTTGCTGCCATGCATTGCGTCTACGGCTTCATCGACTTGTCGACCAGTACTCCCAAGTCTCTTTCCTGGGGTGTATCTCCAAGTACCACCTTGAACATCCTGAATTCATGTATAAGATTTTTGTTACTTACATGCATCACCTTACACTTATCCACGTTGAACCTCATTTGCCATGTCGTGGCCCATTTATCGAGCGTGTTTATGTCACGTTGCAGGTCTTTGCAATCCTCCTGCATCTTCACTACTCTGCTCTGGGGCGTTTGGATTCTGAGGTACCACTGTACATTGTTTTAGACATTTGATCCCTGTCACCAATGTACTCTTTCCATTATTTGTGGATATTCATCACTCTTTTGACAAGTCTTCATAATCTCTTATAAGCCAGTAGGTCCTGCCTTTATACATCACATTGCCATTGTGTTGGTTTTTTTGTTTTGTTTTGTTTTCAAAGTCTTCCATAATGCACCTGGCAGACTAAGGATTTTTCTGAGACCCCAAATAGAAAATGTCTTTGATACACACTGGGCCTAATTCATGAAGAAATTTCTATGTCTGGTCAATATTTAACCATTTGGAAATGGCCACCGAATAGTTAAATCATCTGTTCACGGCTATCTGGCCATTTTCAGCAGCACTTAAGTGGTTATCTTTGCTGAAAATGACCAGTTAGCATCAAATTCAAAAGTGGCTAACTTGTGGGTGTTCCAGGGATGGAGTCAGGTTACGTGCTGATACTGAGCCTCTCACCGCATAAGTAAACCACTTAAATTTGGCCACAGAAATAGCAGACCTATCTTTAAGCAGTTTGGCTTATGCAGTCAAGGACTGAAATTCACTTGAGGCTCCTTTTACCAAGGTGCACTAGCGTTTTTAGCGTATGCACAAGATTAGCGCACGCTAGCCGAAAAATTACTGCCTGCTTAAAAGGAGGCGGTAGAGGCTAGCGCGTGGGGCATTTTAGCGTGTGCTAAGCGTGCGCTAAAACCTCTAGAGCGCCTTTGTAAAAGGAGCCCTTAGCCACTTAGCCAGCTATGTATTAGCTGACTCAAAAATAAAACACAACAACCACCTAGATAGTCAATGCCAAAGCCCACAGGGCCTAGCATTGAATATCTGAGAATAATGCCAGCGATGAGCAGCAGAATGCTCTATCACTCTTAACTGAATATTGAGGGGAGTCTATTGTCAGGCAGAAAGTACTGGGGTTTTTTTTTCTGTTTTGCAACCTTCCTCATGTAACACACCTGCAACTGTTTTAACTGTATTGCTATACTATTGCTTTTGTAATCTCCAAGGATTGGGTTAAGAAAATAAAACTCCTGACATTGCTCTCTGCAGGTGACAGTACAGTGAGAAAACAGACTCGTCACCGTGTCATCATTCAGTTCCCTTCCTATGGCGGCCGTGACTGTCCTGATACTTTATATGAAGAAAAGGAATGCGAGTCTCCTAAAATCTGCAATAGTTACAGGTGAAATCCTGTTTTCTTGAATGATTTTGTTTTCTTATCTATTTTTAGGGGGAAGTGAGGGGTTTCTAGCAAATGCTCATGAAATTTGACAGATCAATAACACTGAAAACAACATTATCTGTTCATCCACTGGGCTAGTGCTACACAGATAGAGTTGTGTAAGCTTTCCCCCTTCATTCATTCAATTTTTCTTAATCTTGAACTGAGAGAGCTTTCTGTATACGAAGGATGATCATTTGAAGCTAACATTAAAAAGCCATTTAAAAAGATTTGCCCAAGGCTATCCGGCGATAGTCAGCAACAGAGTAAAGTCTAACAAAGAAAAATTGGAACCTTGGTCTAACCCCTGCAGCATACGCCAAGGATCCCCACTATCCCCCACTCTCTTCAATCTCTATATTGGCCCCCTCAGTGCCTGCCTGGACAAACTAGGCCTAACCTCATATAGCTATGCAGGCGACATCACCATTCTCTTACCTTTTGATCAACCCAAGCCTTCTATGACAAACACACTACACCGAACACTAGAAACAGTAGTAACATGGATGAAAGATCATAAACTGAAGCTGAACACAGACAAAACAAAATTCATCCTCCTCGAAAATAACAAAGTCCCAACCATAACCAATATAGAAATTAACTCAATCAATTAACCCATTCAACCCACCCTAAAACTACTAGGAATGATGATAGATAGATGCTGCACCATGCAACCACAAATCAATAAAACAATACAGAAATCATTCGTAGTTATGAGAAAACTTAAGATAAGTTTGAAAATTCTTTGATAGAACACAATTCTGGCTCTTAGTACAATCCCTAGTCCTAGGTCTTTTACACTATTGCAACATTCTCTACCTCCCCTGCCCAGCAACAATGATAAAACAACTACAAACAATCCAAAACACAGCAATGAGACTTATTTTTTCATTGAGGAAACACGATCACATCACAGAGGCATACCTCAACTAACACTGGTTTCCAATTCCAGCAAGAATACTATTCAAATTCTACTGCCTACTATTTAAAACCATAAATGGTGACAGCCCAACCTACCTGAACAACTGCCTCATCCAAACTACATCAACTAGTCATAGGAAAACCCACACTCCATTCACGCACCCTCCTATCAAAGAAGTCAAACGGGAAAAAGTATATGATGGCCTCCTAGCCACACAAGCAGCAAAACTCGACAACCAAATCTCCAATCTATTGATTATGACACCTGACTACAAAACATTCAGAAAAGAAATAAAGACCCTACTTTTCAAGAAATTCCTGCAACGACTTAATACCGCTAGCTCCTTCCCACTCCCAATACCACTTCCCAATACCTTCCCAATTCCCAAAAGCAACCTCATCCACTATTTAGAAATTACCAGATATTTTCTTCTTGTAATACTTTTTTTGTAATTCTTTTGTAATCCGCCTTAAACCGCAAGGCAAATGGTAGAATAGAAATCTCTAATGTAATGTAATGAATATCGATCAACTAAAAAAGGTTTAATTTAGAGAAAATGTATATCAATTTTTAGTTATTACTTGTTAGTTTTTATATATTTACTTTTGAAGGAAAAAGGATCTTAGAAATCTACACTACAGACCACATTGATGTCCATTAGTTATTCACAAAGGACAAAGATCTTAGGTGGTATTACAAGAGATAAAAATGTTCTTTTATTAGGCTACTCCTAGTATAGATTAACAAAAATAAAGTTAAATAATTGTTCTAAATGTAATTTGGCACAACCAACTTCTCCGGGTCTCCATATCTATATCTGTACTGAGATTCAAATTCAGTTTATTTCTTGAATTCTCTTTATATCGCCTCAACTCTATTGTACTTGACTCAGACCTGCCATGTTATTTACATTCCTATGTTACTTGTACTTGTGCCTTCACCTCTTATGTACGATCCTCTATTTAACTCCTGTTAACCACATCAAACTTCATGGTGTATTGCGGTATTCAAATAACATTTTATATTATGTTATGCTATGTTATGTTATATGTTAAAAGCAAGTGGAATCAGACAGTGTTAATTAAATGTAAGACTTGTGTGCTGAACAAACTAGGATGCTCAGGAAAAATATAGTAAATCTTTTTGCACTATTGCTTAAACACTTTAAGTTAGAGTAAACACTCTATAGGCCTTACATTGTGCCTCTACCAATTATAACAGAGCTGTACTGTATATAGTGAAGAAAATTTTTGGAGTGATGAGACAGCCTGGCAGCCTGACAGAGGACCTCTAAAGTGATGCAGTGCAGGTTGAGATAACCAGCCAATGGAATACGAGCTGCAGGCAGGCACACTTGAACTCTTTGCAGTTCTGATCAGTCCACAGGTTCAGACCTCTGGGGATCAGGTATATTGACCCCTGTGCTCCTGAGGATGTTTTGCTTATACCTTTCAGCAGAGGGCTTATCTCTGGAGATAACATGCAGTCTCTGTCCCCTATCCTTGGTCAGTCCAAAAATATCCACATTATATCACCCAAGGTTGCAGTCCCACAACTCCTTATTCCTTTCCCAAGGAACTTGAAGGCCATCTGGCTCATTAGTGGCTGAAGACTACCATGCTCTCATTGTATTCCCAGGCACTTAGGTGGGCCATAAGCAGCTCTTGCTAAGGAAGGCAAAGGCAGGCTAAAGGTTTAAGGAACAGTCTGTTCAATCAATGTACTTTGTCTTGAACTAATACTGAAAAAGTATAAGCTACTGTACCCACCTACATTGGTGGGTATGTTTATATATTCTACTGATCCAGAGTTATTTTGGTGGATGGTAAGCTCTTATTGGGACATCCTTTCCAAACAAGAGGACAATAGGTCCCCAAAATCAGAGCTTATTCTATAGATTGGTAACCTTAATTACTAATAAACAAAATTGTTATCTTAGAAAACTTTGTGTGTTGCCGAGTATTCAAGTATGACATATTTCCTTGCCTAGATGAGACTTGTAAATAACATGCAATTCCAAAATTCCACGAAACTCTCTCTTTCAGAATAGTGATCAGCCCCAATAGGGATCTTTACAGAATTGTTCTTTGATGTGAACTCAACTACATCTAAACCTTGTAAGTATTCTGAGATATTGGTCCTTTCCTTCCATGCAGGTGGAAGACACATAAATGGCGAAGATGCCAGCTAGTACCTTGGTATGTTCGTCAGGACAGTCCTGGGGCACATGAAACTTGTGGCCCAGGGCTACAAGCCAGAGGTAAGTCTGATTCGATTCTTTTTATAAACTTATATTTTTATAACTGTTTTTTATTGCCTGTTTAACTAATCGAAGGTATTGCCCTAGGAGATGCATGTATTTTGCTCGAAAAAGACCTTAATCCATTCAAAACATTTCATGTGCAGGTGCAAATCATCTAAAAACTATTTTTCATAGAGTATTGAAGGGGTATCCATGTTGGGATACTCACTTTGCAGTATTTTGCAAAATATTCTGCAATTTAAATCCTTCTACTATAACATTAAAGGCTCCTTTTACTAAGCTGTGATAGCGTTTTTAGCACGCGCACTAAACCTGTGCTACGCGCCAAGAACTAACGTCAGCTCAATGCTGGCATTAGCGTCTAGTGGGCGTGGCAATGTAGTATGCGCTAAAACCGCTAGCGCAGCTTAGTAAAAGGAGCCCTAAGGGCCATAGCTACTAACATGTGTTAAGGGAGTAATTCATGTTTTATTGCTAAATCATATTTTATTTGTTCTTAACACACTTTTTTTAGACAGCTAGGTTAAGTAGTAATGAGAAACCACAAAAATGCATGCAAAGTAGCTCATTATTGTGCAAAATGAATAATGGAGCTTGTGTCTAACCTTTCAAGTTGTTATATTAATGTTTATGTTTATTTAAAAAGTTTACTATACCGCCTTTCCAATGATCAAGGTGGTTTATATACTAAAAATTCAGCAGATTAGATTGAAAGCATGGAACAAGAAAAAAGGAAATGAGAACCTGGAGGCTTAACACCTCTGAGAAAATGAAGAGTTCCCATGTTTGGAATATTTGTTTCATGCATTTAATTGCATGGGACTATGCATGATTTTAAATGTTCTTCAGAGAAGCTTTTTGATATTGAGAGGCATTTTCAAAACATTATGACGTCCAAAAATGGAATAAATTGGCACTTGGATATTTTTCTCACCAAAACATCTAAGTGCCAATTTTTGAAACTGTCTTTCTGGACATCTTGAGAGGTATTCTAGCAGCTGTCATCTACTACTAATGGACATGTTGGATGTTTTGGGTGGCCTTGGGTGGGTTGGATGTTTTGGGTTGCCCAAGACATCCAGGATGGAACTTAGATGTTCTGAGTTAGACCTGTTTTAAAAGCGTCTAAGGTATATTAAATATGTTTTTAGGTACATTGAAAGCAAGAAGCCAGAAAGTAAATCAGTTGGACCGCTAGATGACTAAGGGATAAAAGGAGCTATCAAGGAAAACTTGGCCATAGCGGAGAGATTATTATTATTATTTTTAATGTTATGATATTGTCTTTATTTAATATCTTTATTCATTTTAAAGCCAAAAATAAGTGCAACATAGTATACAGACATTTTACACTTTAACAGCACTTAAATTCTATCAAATTATATTTTATAACAAATACATATATCTACCCCCCATCCCATTTCTAAATATCCAACAATTGCACTCAAATTAAAGTATCTCCCCACCCACCCTGGACGTGTATGATCAAAGGGCAAAATCAATAATCACTCCTTACAGAATTTTGTCAATGGCTCCCAAATATCCATAAATTTCCTATAATGTCCCTGTTGTATGGCCATCATACTTTCGATTTTAAAAGTGTGGCATAGATATTCCCACCAGAAAGTATAATTAAACAGATCCCAGTTTTTCCAATTCCTCAAAAAAAGTTGTATGGCAACCCCTGCCATAATAAAGAGAAGCTTATTATTATGGGAAGATATTTGGCTTTTTGCCCTCATTAAAGTACCAAATAGCACTGTGTTGTACGTTAATGCCACTGGATTTTCCAATAATTCATTCATTTGACCCTAGATGGATCTCCAAAATTTAAGTATCAATGGACAATAAAACAATAAATGATCCAAAGTCCCTACATCAAGATGACAATGACAGCATCTATTAAACTTAGAACTATCCAATTTCTATAAACGAACAGGGAGAGATTAAATTAATTCTTTTCCTCGGTCTTCACCGAGAAAGATGTGGGGTAATTACCAGTGCCTGAAATGGTATTCAATTCTGCTGAAACAGAGAGACTAAAACAAATCTCTGTAATTCTGAAAGATTTAATGGGTCAATTTGACAAATTTAACAGTATCAAATTGCCTGGACCAGATGGTATACATCACAGAGTGCTGATAAAATTGAAAAATAAGCTTTCAGAGATATTGCTAGTAATTTATCATTTTTATTTAAAATCCAGTATAGTACTGGAAGACTGGGGGTGACCAATGTGACACTGATTTTTAAAAAGGGTTCCAGAGGTGATCCGGGAAATTATAGACCGGAGAGTCTGATGTTGGTGCCGAGCAAAATGGCAGTCTATTATAAAGAACAAAATGACAGAACATATACTTAAGCATGGATAAGAACATAAGAATAACCTTACTGGTTCAGACCAATGGTCCATCAAGCCCAGTAGCCCATTCTCACAGTGGCCAATCCAGGTCACTAGTACCTGGCTAAAACCCAAGTAGTAGCAATATTCCATGCAGCTGATCCAGGGCAAGCAGTGGCGTCCGCCATGTCTTTCTCAATGGACTTTTCCTCCAGGAAATTGTCCAAACTTTCATAAAAGCAGCTATTCTATTAATGAGAGAAAGCCAGCATGGATTTAGTCAAGGGAAATCTTTCCTCACCAATCTACTGCATTTCTTTGAAGGGGTGAATGAACACATGGATAGAGGTGAGCCGGTTCATATTTTGTATTTGGATTTTCAAAGGGCATTTAACAAAGTACCTCAGGAAAGACTTCTGAGGAAATTAGAAAGTCATGGGATAGGAGGTAATGTCCTATTATGGATTAAGAACTGGTTGAAAGACAGAAAGCAGATTGAAGATTTAAATGGTCAATATTCTGAATGGAGAAGGGTAAATAGTGGGGTTTCCCCAAGGGTCTGTGCTGGGACCATTGGTTTTTAACATATTTATCAGTGATCTAGAGATAGGACTAACTAATGAGAGAATTAAATTTGCTGATGACACGAAGTTGTTAAAAGTTGTTAAATCACAAGAGGACCTTGGAAGACTGGGCATCAGAATGGCAGATGGCATTTAATGTGAGCAAGTGCAAAGTGATGCATGTGAGAAAGAGGAACCCAAACTATAGCTAGGTTCTATGTTAGGAGTTAATCTAAGAATCTAAGAGCTCCTTTTATCAAGCCACGCTAGCGGGGTTAACGCGCACGACTTTTCATCACGCGTTAACCCCCGCGCTGGCCTACAAACTACCGCCTGCTAAAGAGGAGGCTGTAGCGGCTAGCGCGGCTGGCGGTTTAGCGTGTGGTATTACGTGCGTTAAACCGCTACCATGCCATTGTAAAAGGAGCCCTAGCTGTCATTATTGAGGATACTTTAAAACCCTCAGCTCAATGTGCAGTGGCGGCTAAGAAAGCATGTGGAGGGGCATAATCAAAAAAAGCGTCTAAGTCCCCTTTTGGCCTACATAGAAACATAGAAACATAGAAATAGACGGCAGATAAGGGCCACAGCCCATCTAGTCTGCCCACCCTAATGTCCCTCCCCTACCTTTGCCCTGTGAATAGATCCCATGTGCCGATCCCATTTGGCCTTAAAATCAGGCACGCTGCTGGCCTCAATCACCTGTAGTGGAAGACTATTCCAGTGATCAACCACTCTTTCAGTGAAAAAGAATTTCCTGGTGTCACCTCGTAGTTTCCCGCCCCTGATTTTCCATGGATGCCCTCTTGTTGTCGTGGGACCCTTGAAAAAGAAGATATCTTCCTCCGCCTCGATGCGGCCCGTAAGATACTTGAACGTCTCGATCATGTCTCCCCTCTCTCTGCGCTCCTTGAGCGAGTATAGCTGTAATTTGTCAAGCCGTTCTTCGTACGGAAAATCCTTTAGTCCCGAGACCATCCGGGTGGCCATTCTTTGCACCGACTCCAGTCTCAGCACATCCTTGCGATAATGCGGCCTCAAGAATTGCACACAGTATTCCAGGTGGGGCCTCACCATGGGTCTATACAATGGCATAATGACTTCCGCCTTACGACTGACGAAACCCCTTCGTATGCAGCCTATGATTTGTCTTGCCTTGGACGAAGCCTGCTCCACTTGATAGGCAGACTTCATGTCCTCACTGACGATTACCCCCAAGTCTTGTTCTGCTACCGTTTTTGCTAGGATCTCGCCATTAAGGGTATAAGACTTGCATGGATTTTGGCTGCCCAGGTACATAACTTTGCATTTTTTGGCATTGAAGTTGAGTTGCCATGTCCTAGACCATTGCTCCAGTAGGAGTAGGTCGTGCATCATGTTGTCGGGCATTGAATCTTCGTCTGTTGTGCATTTGCCCACTACATTACTCAGTTTGGCGTCATTGGCCTAAGTCCTTAAACGTTCAACCCAGAAGCAGGGAAAGTGCCCATAACCAAAACAAACATCCTTGTTTTGATTATGGCCTTCCTCTGCCTAAACGCCCAATCTCCACTACGTCTAAAAGTACACCCACACCACGTCTACCCTTTTCAGCCATAATGAAACAAAAAAATGCCTAAGCCACAAACGTCCAACAGAAGGGCTTTTAGGCAAAAGAGGAGCCAGTCCTTCACCTAAAAGCTGGATTCTGTAACCGGTGTCTCTCAAAAAAAACACCGGTTACAGAATCCCCCCCCACAACCATCCAGGCAGGAGGGTGCCCAAGCCCTCCTGCCATGTCAAACACGACCCCCCCCCTCCCGACAACAATGGGGCAAGAGGGAGCTCAAGCCCTCTTGCCCTGGCCAACCGCGGCACCCCCGCCGATATCGGGGCAAGAGGGAGCCCAAGCCCTCTTGCCCCGCCGACTCCCTGACTCCCCGCCGATATCGGGCCAGGAGGGAGCCCAAAACCTCCTGGCCCTGGCGACCCCCTCACCGCTATTCGATTGGGCCAGGAGGGAGCCCAAACCATCCTGGCCCCGGCGACCCCCTACCCCCACCCCCCACTACATTACGGGCAGGAGGGATCCCAGGCCCTCCTGCCCTCGATGAACCACCCTCCCCCAACATCCGCCCCCCCCCGAACCCCCAATCGGCCCCCCCGCCGACCCGTGACCCCCCGGCCGACCCCACGACCTCCCACCCCCACCCACTTCCCTGTACCTCTTTAACGTTGGCTGGACAGACGGGTGCCAAACCCGTCTGACCGGCAGGCAGCCCACAACAGAATGGGGCCGGATTGGCCCAGCCCTCCCAAAGCCCTGCCTACAGGTGGGGCCAAAGGCTCTCGGGCCTATTCTGATTGGCCCAGGCACCTTAGGCCCCACCTGTAGACGGGGCTTTGGGAGGGCTGGGCCAATCCGGCCCCATTCTGTTGTGGGCTGCCTGCCGGACGGACGGGTTTGGCACCCATCTGTCCGGCCAACGTTAAAGAGATATGGGGAAGGGGGGTGGGGGTGGGGGGTCGTGGGGTCGGCCGGGGGGGTCACGGGTCAGCTGGGGGGCATCTCTCCTGCCGCAGGTCGTGGCAGTTCGGGTAGAGGAGTGATGGCATCGCGGTAGGGGAGATTAGGCATCTCTCCTGCCGCGATTGTTGCGGTAGGTCGGTTGCCGGGCCGTTGAACTGATCGCGCCAGCGGCCATCAGCTCAGCGGCCCCTTTTTTGGCACTTAGACCTGGTTTGACTACGTTTAATTCAAAAAGGTCTAAGTGCCAACTAGGCAAGCTGTAACTGTTTTGGTTAAACCTGTTGTACGCCTAGGTGTAGGTCGGCCCACCTCCCGCCCACTGCCCGCCCTTTCCCCTCCTATAAACACACCTCTTTTCTCTCTGTGCGTCTAGAGGCAGGGGAAAGGCCTAAGCTGTTTTTAGATACATCTAAAAACCAGCTTTGGTTATGGGTACTTGGACGATCAGGCTTTTTGATCATCCAAGTAGCCATTTAGGATACTTTTTAGATGTTTGTTTGTTTTTTTGATAATTACCCCCATAGCATATTAGGAATTATCAGGAAATAAATGTAAAACAAAGATGAAAATGTTATAATGCCCTTGTATCACTCTATGGTATGGCCACACCTCGAATACTGTGTGTAATTCTGATCGCCATATCCTCAAAAAAGATATAACAGAATTAGAAAAGGTACAGAGAAGGGCGAGGAAAATGATAAAAGGGATGGGACGACTTCCCTATGAGGAGAGCCTAAAGCAGCTAGGTCTCTTCAGTGTGGAGAAGAGATGGCTCAGGGGTGATGTGATAGAGGTCTATAGAATACTGAGTGGAGTGGAAAAGGTAAATGTGAATTGTTTGTTTACTCTTTCTAAAAATACTAAGACTAGGGGGCATGTGATGAAGCTACTACTAGATTTAAAACAAAACAGAGAAAATATTTCTTCATAAAACATGTAATTAAACTCTGGAATTTGTTGCCAGAGAATGTGGTGAAATCAGTTAGCATAGTGAGATTTTAAAAAGGTTTGGATTAATTCCCAAAAGGGAAGTCCATAGGCCATTATTGAGATGGGTTGGGGAAATCCACTGCTTATTCTTAGGATAAGCAGCATAAGATCTGTTTTATTGTTTGGGGTCTAGCTAGGTACTTGGGGCCTGGGTTGACCCTGTTGAAAAGAGGATACTGGGCTTGATGGACCTTCGGTCTCCCCCAGTATGGCAATTCTTATGTTCTTAAGCTAAAAGGTACCGAAACTGACCAAATGACCACTGGAGGAATTAAGTTATGATCCCCCTACACTCCCCTAGTGGTCACTGATCCCCTCCCAATCTTCAAATATCTGAATGAAATAGTACATACCTATCTGTAGAACAGCAGCACCTGGTATGGGAATCCCTAGTAGAGCAGAACCCAGATGTCTTAAGTAGCCTGGTGAGTGAGATAGGGAGCCAGGCTCATATCCCACTCTAATCACTACAATTATGGTGGAAAGAGTGAGTCTACAAAAATCCTACTATACTGCCACATAGGTGCCACCTGCAACCATAAGGGCTATTGGGGTGGTAGGTGGGTATAGAAGGCTTTGGGTGAGTTTGGGAAGGCTCATGATACATTAGAAGGGGGTTATGTGAAGTTCACAGCAGTACCCTCTAAGGTTCCCTACTGCTCT
Organism: Geotrypetes seraphini; assembly: GCF_902459505.1. Taxonomy (NCBI): domain Eukaryota; kingdom Metazoa; phylum Chordata; class Amphibia; order Gymnophiona; family Dermophiidae; genus Geotrypetes; species Geotrypetes seraphini. Next base: position 409,115,384 of record NC_047085.1, read on the forward strand.
ATTGGTATATCTACGTGTATGTGGCAGTCCGTTACAATGCTGGCTCCTCTTATGCCCAAATGGTCTGGATATGAACGTTTTGAACTTGCAACGGTTTTGTGGTCAAAAATGGTGAATAAAATTGCATGTCCTAAAGGTTGGACATCCTGGCAAGCAAGATGTCTAAGTAGGCAATTTTTTAAAAAATAAATGTGGGCGTCTTGTGGTGGTGTTGGTTTCAAAAACATCTGTCTCTCCGCCTCTGACTTTGGACGTCTTGTGAGAAAAATCCAAAGTCGGACTTAGACATCCTATTGAAAATGGCTCTCATTGTAAGGTAGAATTTGTTGATAAAGTATTTACCTTACAAATATTCTTCTTACAAACTTTCAGAGTATCACAATGTTGGCATTGGTGGTGGTGGTGGATGTTAAACTGTCATTCAGTTCAGTTAGACTTTAATAACCCATGCTATTTGATTTAACATTTGATGGTTTACAGCAAGGAACTGAGCTGTAAGGCTCCTGTGTTTACATTTCGTCTTTTCTACTCAGCATGTAAATAATTCTGCGAAAGTTGCTTCACTTTCTTGTGGTTAAATCTATCCTGCTTTAATTGAGGTAATTAAAAAGACCTACAAGTCCTCTTTAAAAGTGTTTTACTGGTATGCTTGGCAATAACTATACTATGCATAGTTATATTGGACACTGTTTATGTACAATGGAATTATATTGGAAAAAATTATCGATATACAACTTTATTACTATCATCATTATTATCAATGTTCGTATTCTTTGGATTTGGGGCATTTTTTAAAAGAAAATACCTCTGGCTGTCGAGCTTAAAGTCTCTGGACCTTGAGAACAGCAAAAGTGCTAGCTTCAGACAGCCAGACGCATGAGTCTATGGAGAAATTGTGGAAGACGGTAAAAGGAAAATAAACCAATTGCGTTTTAGATGGATCTAGAAATGACAACTGAGATTTACAGTGCAATCAGCACTGGTAGATGCGTTTGGAAAAATACACCAAAAGTAAAATTAGCATTAAAGGATTTTACGGACTACTGTAGTGGATAATTGCATGCAGAGAAATGAATTCAATTAATAAAGATCAATAAAATTCATAGTTAACTCATGTAATGAGGAAATCTAAATTAATTATGAGTCAGAATGTTAGTGCCAGAAAATCTCAGACCTTATGAAAAATAAATCAATAAGTACTTGGATAAGAATGATATGTACAGTTTGGAAGTGTGTTATCTCAGTGCACCAGTTCCTTCATGATCCGTTTCCTTTATAATAACCATCTTAATAATCCTGTTTGTATGATCTTTGATAAGGCAAAATTAGAATACGACATTTCTTTTGTTTGTGTGTAATCTTTCTTAGTTTAATGCAAGGAAATACAATTTCCCTATGTAGTTTTCCTGCATTTCAAACATTTATATTTATAGTTTCCTGTCTCTGGCCAAGGCACTGTAGCTAACATGAGAACATTTTAATGGGATCACTTCAAGTTTTAGTTGAATAAAAAAAAAATTCTGAGCAAGAAAAAGAGTAGTTTTAACAAGTAATGATTCTAATTCCACTGCCCATGTATTATAACCAGACATAGTGCTCCTCACTGAAAATAATACCTATATCCTTTATAGCAACTGTAATTGATGTGGAGGGAAATTTTTTAACAAGGCAACTGAAATAAATTTCGGTGCAATGATTTACGCCAACTATAACATGGTGTAAATGCCCATGCCTAAATTCTGTGTGTATTGGTCATATTCTATAATAGCCAAATGCTGCACTTTCAAAGGCTTAGTACTTGCTTTCAAGTCCTTGCACAACATGGCGCCCAGCTGACCCACCTTATGTCCCAAACAGACCCCCTCCGCTCCCAGGAGGAAACATATCTTCAAATAGCCCCTGGTCGAAGCCTCCAACTAGAAAGTGCCAGACAAAGGTCATACTCTCACTTCTTACCAAAGTACTGGAATCAGCAGCCTCCTAACATCAGAACTTTACATTACATTACATTAGGGATTTCTATTCCGCCATTACCTTGCAGTTCAAGGCAGATCACAAAAGAATTATCAAGGATGTATTACAACAAGAACTTACCAAAAAAAAAAAGTTTGGTCATTTTCAAAGAGAGTAAGAAATGAGTTTGTTATTTATTTGGGGTAGTTGGCTTTAGTGAGAGGTGGTGATTGAAACTTGTGGCGTTATTTCTTTTTTCAGGGCTTTCTTGAAGAGTATGGTCTTTATTTCTTTTCTAAAAGTCTTGTAGTCAAGGGATGCCGTCAGTAGATTGGCGATTTGGTTGTCTAGTTTGGCTGCTTGAGTGGCCAAGAGGCCATCATATAGTTTTTTTCCGTTTGACCTCCTTAATTGGGGGGTATGAGAATGGGGTGTGAGTTTTCCTATGTCTGGTTGAGGTGTTGTGGATGAGGCGGTTATTCAGGTAGATTGGACTGTCTCAGTATAAAATCTTAAATAGTAGACAGTAGAATTTAAATTGTATTCTTGCTGGTATTAGAAAAGCAATAAAAACCTACCTCTTCACCTGAGTCCTCAGGACAAGCTAGCATTCAGACTGTTCCTCCCAAACCACTGTATTCTTAATAGATGTTCATCTGACTCCCTCCCTGTGCATGCTTCAGGTTCCAAGTGTCTGCTAATCCAGAACAATTGAACTAAACACGTCCCGCTGTACCCTATCGCCTTAGGGCTCCTTTTACAAAGGTGCGCTAGCATTTTTAGTGCCTGCACCGGATTAGCGCGTGCTACCCAAAAAACTACCGCCTGCTCAAGAGGAGGCGGTAGCAGCAAGCGCACACAGCACTTTAGCGTGCGCTATTCTGCGCATTGAGGCCCCAACGTACCTTTGTAAAAGGAGCCCTTAGTCTTCTGTTCCTTGTTAATTGTTATGTGTATTGTGTGCTAACTGTTATGTATGTTACCTTGTAACTCGTTCTGGGCTCCTCGGAGAGGATGGAATATAAATCAAATTAATTAAATAAATAGTATGTTTTTAAGAATGCCATGCCCACTTTGAGATCCACATATTAGAATTTATGCACACCGCTTTATAGAAAATGCTTAGATAGCTGCATGTGTAAATTCTAATCAGTGTCAGTTAGTGCCACTTGTTTCTTCTTAATGACCGATTATCAGCATCTATTGGCAACAATTAAGCTGCATCCGTAATTTGGCTGCATAGCCAAATTTGTGCATGCAAGTTTAGTCACCATATATAGAATCTGAGGATTTATGCTTATTTTATAAGAACAGACGATAGACAGTCCTTGCGCAGAAGAGTTTACAATCTAATCTAATCTTCCATTTGTGAGTCGCACAAACCTATACAAGCAAGAGGCGACAGGCAAGACATATAGGGATTAGGGAGTTTCTTGCAGAGAGAATGACAGGATGGACATAGGTAATTTTATGGTGAGTGGGAGTTAATCTGCCATCTTCTCCTCTTCCATTACCCCACTGACATATCTCCCTTCATCCTTTCTAACCCTCCACCACCAACTCCAACATCTTTCCCTTCTGCTTCTTATCCTCACTCACTCACTCACACACACACACACACACAAACTCTCTCTCCCCCTCTCACCCCCATATTTAAACAACAATTAAGCTCCTTTCCATTGTCTATAGACATTAGGGTGGTCCACGGTAGTATGCCAAAAAATCAACCTTGTCAAATCTTGTCTCCACAAAGCTTATTTTTGTCCACTTGGTATATCTTACTCGTGTGTCAAATTTCAGCTTGATTAGACAATATTTAGAGGTCACCTCAGCCTGTACTGTTTGCTTCTGTGTTGTGCATGTAGGTGGTTATGCAGAATTAGTTTGTATGGCATCATCTAGTTTGCGATCTGCTCCCGAAAACTGGCTCCTTGGGAAGTCAGTCTGTCAGTTGTCATCTGCTAGACTGCCATGTGAACTGGATGCTCTTCAACTGGTCAGTTTTCATTACTACAACAAAGGAAAACCTTTATCAGAAAGCTATAAGTTGGGATTTGAGTTAGCAATGGTGGTATGGGATCAAGCCAGGATTCCAACGCAATGTATACACTATTGCATTAGGAAGTTGAAGAAACTACACAAAGATCATTTGTCCCTAAAGAAACACAAAATTTGTCAGTGAGAAGGTGATGAACAGAATGAAGAAATCTTTATCGATTTTCAAATAGTAACAGTGCAATACATATGAATCTGAGTGTATAACAAATCAAGAAAATAATAATAATAAATAACAGCTGCAATACCGTGAATAATAATAACAGCTGCAATACCGTGAAGTTCTATGCGGTTTACAAAGATTAAGCAAAGGTACAAATTGATTGACTTTAAGAGGGGAGGAAGAAAGAGGGTTAATAGGACAGGAAATCCATTTTTGAGGAGAGAGTGATCAATAGAACAAGTTAATCGCTATAGAGGGGAGAGAGAAGAGAGGATCAGTTGTCTAGATACTTTAGGAACAAGTATGTTTTCAGACGTTTCCTAAATTCCTCATAAGTAGTGGGCGAAAGCAATTGTTCTAGGTCTTTACCCCATGATGCTGCTTGGTGCGAGAGAAGATGTTCATGGTATTTTTTCAGTTTACAATCTCTCACTGGGGGGGGAAACGAAGTTGGAATGTGAGCTTCTCTTGTGTCTGTTGGCTGAGAAGACGAAAAGGTCAGTTATATATTTAGGGGCAAGTCCGTGTGGTGCTTTGAAGCAGAAGCAGGCAAATTTAAACTTTACGCGCGCCTCCATTGGCAGCCAATGCAGCTGCCGGTAGTAGGGTGTCACATGGTCAAACTTCCTCAGCCCAAAGATCAGTTTGACCGCTGCATTTTGCATCAATTGTAAAGAAAAGCACTTTGAACTTACAAATAATTGAAAGTAATCTTTCCCCCACCCCCTTTACTTAATCAATAATATAAATGTAATTATCCTTCCAATAGCCCACTCTTATTTAAAGTAGTAATACATTCCCATCCCCCTCCCTCCCACAATAAAAAATGTTATGACTGAATTTAAAAATGAAGAAGATCGAGAATTTCTACAGAAGTAAAGGCAGAATGTGTTTTCTTGCTATATGAGTGACGCTGACCTTCAAACAACTGCAAAAGAATGCCGAAAGATGCTGCATGAGGAAATGAAAATCATGAAGAAACATACCACAGAGTGAACTGGTGATCCAGTTTTCCAGGAACTTTGGAATTGGGAATCCAAACTGACTGTTGTTAATGATGCAACAGAATGAGGGATAAGCCTCATTGAAAAATATGATATAAGATACATATACAGTATAATTTGCTGCTTTTAGTATTGAGCATTGGTTGGTAACTCCTACTCAGTGCTGGAACTGGTGCTATTTCTGATACGGGGAGTTTTGTGCATCTCCCCTCCAGATTCTTAGAAACATAGAAACATGACTGCAGATAAAGGCCAAATGGCCCATCTAGTCTGCCCATTCACAGTAACCATTATCTCTTTCTCTCTCTGAGAGATCCCACATACTTATCCCAGGCCCTCTTGAATTCAGGCATAGTCTCTGTTTCCACCACCTCTCTGGGAGACTGTTCTACGCATCTACCACCCTTTCCATAATAAAGTATTTCCTCAGATTACTCCAGAGCCTATCACCTCTTAACTTCATCCTATGCCCTCTTATTACAAAGTTTCCTTTCAAATGAAAGAGACTCGATTCATGCACATTTATATCACATAGGTATTTAAACAACTCTATCATATCTCCCCTCTCCTGCCTTTCCTCCAAAGTATACAGATTGATATCTTTAAGTCTGTCACAATACGCCTTATAATGAAGACCACATACCATTATAGTAGCCTTCCTCTGGACCAACTCCATCCTTTTTATATCTTTTTGAAGGTGTGACCTCCAGAATTGTACACAATATTCTAAATGAGGTCTCACCAGAGTCTTATACAGAGGCATCAATACCTCCAACCTGTGTCCTTCTTGCCCCTCTCATCTTCCTTGTTCCTCTTTATCCATCACACAGGGTCCCTGGGGGGGGGGGAATCCACTCTTCCCTCTGTCACAGTCCATACAGTCTCATTCTGTTCTCCAACTTAGTCCTTCTTTATTATACCCTCACCCCCAGTGGACATCCTTCCCTCACTCCCCCAGTCTTCCTCAATCCTACTCCGCCAGTCTTCCTTTTATGGATGATTGCAATGCTTGTAGCCTCTTCCAATTATTGGATAGTTCCAAAAGCTTCAAGGTTTTTGAATAATATAGGGGAGCCTTACATCTCATGTTATAATTATACATATTTTTCAATTATATGGGTTTTTCAAAATTGTTCTCTAAATTCATAATCGTGTAGTTTATTCTTCTGTCTTCAGTACTTGTTTCTTAATTTTTTGTGTGTTTTGTCTATAATAGTGCATTGCTCTTGCCACTTTGTATTTCAAATAGCAATGTATCATTTTTACCAAGTCTCAAGCTGCACTTGCTTCCAAGCCTTTTATTTTTTTATGGGCCTTTTATCATGGAATTCATTTTTGATTTCATGAAGGTTTCTTTAAAGTTAGCCAATTTTTACATCGGGACCAGTACATCCATTAATTTATGCATATTTTCTGCAACCATAGCGTTTGTAATGGATGGGAATTTTATGTGGTACTATTTGTTTTTGCTGCAGGATCTTACTAGAGATGAAACATTTGTCTTAGTTGAACAATATCCACACAAATCTCTAATAAGTCAAACGTGATATTTGTTGCATTGAAAATTAACAGTTTTGATTGAAGGGAACAATGATGTTGCTGCCTGACCCTTATTGACCGGTGAATTAAGTATATGTACTTTTTTTATTTACAGCAATCACCTGTCGCAGGCAAGATGGAGGACAGGCTGATGTTAATGAGTGCCTTAAGTATGCAGGTCCACTGCCCACTTTTACTCAGGCTTGCCAGATTCCATGCCAGGATGACTGTCAAGTCACACACTGGTCAAAGTTCTCTTCCTGCAATGGGGACTGTGGAGCAGTCAGAACAAGAAGACGTTCCCTCTTAGGTATGTGTTAAAGGGATATAGGCCACACAGAGGTTGATATTTGAAAGAGTATGACCGTAAGGAGCTGACCATCCAATGATATTCAGTGGTACTTAAACTAAACAGATGGTACTAATGACCATTGCCTGTAACTTCTCAAGCACTGACCAGTTAGTGTCAGGGTAGTCCAGGGGCAGAGCTTGGGAAGAGCCAGCACTTAACTAGTTAGTAGCAATATTCAGTCACTAACTGGTTAAATATGCAGATAAGGTTAGGACAGCAAAAAGGCTGTCCTAACTTTATCCACCAAGTTAACAGGGCACCGGTCTGAATACTAGACGGTGCCTTGCTAACTTCTGGGTGACCACATGCACACTGCCAGAGACCAGACGGTGGCCTAGCACTGAATATCTTAAAAATACTGACTGCTGTGGGATGAATATGACCCTCTCCCCACCCCCCTAATTTTATTTTATAGTTTTGTCTTTTTAAACATATTTTGAGGTAAGATGGCCTGGTAGTTATTGCAGCAGTTTTCAAATCTGTCCAGGGTGGACCATCAGCCAGTTGTATTTTAAGGTTTTTTTTTAATGAATATACATGAGATATATTTGCATGCAATGGAGGCAGTGAATGCAAATCTGTCTATTCATTATAAATATCTTGAAAACTTAATTGAATGATGCTCCTTCAGGATAGGTTTGAGAAGCACTGGGTTTGTGTTCAATGTTTTTATTGGTTTATATCAACACAAAACATAACAGCCATGAAAAGAACGGGGTCTTGGGCAAGTCACTTTAGGGCCTTTGTGTAGCCCTGAGGTACCTTAAATTCTGAGCATAAAGTCTGAGAAGGGACAGGGGCAACCATTGCCGCTGGAACCTTGCAAGTGGGGCCATCAAGAGGTGTTCCAGGATCCATAGAAAGCAAAGGGGTTAAAGGGATAGGACTTGATATATCACCTTTCTTTGGCTACAATCAAAGCAGTTTACATAATAAATAAAGATATTTATTTTGTACCTGGGGCAATGGAGAGTTAAGTGACTTGCCTAAAGTCACAAGGAGCTGCAGTGGAATTTGAACCCAGAACTCCCACTCCAAATGCAATCACAGGCATCCCTCCTGCTAATTGGATGTGGGGGGGAGGGTGTCAGGAGTATCAGAGGTTTGAGGGATCAATGGTGTTAGCGGCAGGAGGTAGTGGGCATTCCTCCTGCCACAGACAGTGTTGGGAGGTTCGGAGCTGGCAGTGGTTCCCTGCCACAGCCACTCAGCTGATCACAGCAGTGGGATTCCTGTGCCACAATCAGCTGATGGGAAGGGAGCAGACACGATTCTCTAATTGGCACCTGTGACATGGATGCCGGTTAAAGAATAGGACTGATTAGGCGGAGTTCGGCGTCTGTTCTTTAGGGCAGACGCGATTCTGTATTATTATTATTAAGTTCTTGTATACCGCCATACCCAAAGAGTTCTAGGCAGTTCACATCAATTAAATTAGGATCCGATCTGAACACGGATTTACAACATTTTGTCGGAATTACAAGCAACGAGGAAGGAAGTATTGGGGTTTTAGCAGAAGTTTATCATAGTTGGATTGGAAGAAACGAGGGAGAGAGAAGGGAACCAATGGAGGGGAGGGGGGAGAGAAAGGAGGGGGTGGGGCGGGAGTTGGTTTGTTGCAGGGGAATAAGGGTTAAGGGTCCTGTTCGTGGAAAAGGTATGTTTTGAGAAGTTTTCTGAAGTCGAGGTAGGTCGGGGCCTCGAGCATCATTTGGGCTAGCCAAGGGTTCAGCTTAGCCGCCTGGAAGGCGAAGGTTTTGTCGAGGAATCTTTTGAGCTGGCATAGTTTTATAGAGGGGAAGGCAAACAGCTGAATTCTGCGGGATTTCTTATTGGTGCTGGTGTGTGATTCTTAGCCACTTCTTAGGCGGCTGCAGAAACCAGCATCCTATACAGAATTTCCCCCTTAGCACTCCAATCTGTGGTAGAAACCTTTACCATGACTTAGTAAAAGAGGGCCTAAATTACATAAAATTTCAGTAGGAAGACTCAGGGTCCACAGGATACCATACTGTATTTGGATTCAAGTTCAAAATCAGGACTGGCCAAAATGTTTCTCTACTGGAATTGGATAATTCTGCTATGCTAAGCAGTCTCTCTGTAGGTCTGTGAAAATGTTTTCATGCCACCATATTTCAGACAGAAATACAGCCCCCACACCATGCTAACCCATAGGCACTACACACATCGTTTTCTACAAATTCTCCTTTGCTATGGTCCCAGGGTTACCTTTATAGTACCCTTTGATATTAATGGTAAATGTTCTCTGCATGATTTATAGAAAGCAATGTCCTATTGTGTGGCAACAAAAGAGAAAAAAAAAAACCTTTATAGATCAGGCCCTGTATGTACTAATTTATTCCCTAGTTATTTTATGTTTCTCTTCAGGGAAACAGAAGCACATTAGATTTGTCTGTGAATTCTAAAGCAGCTGTGACCCGCATAGTTTATTATTTCTATACTTAGGCCATTTCCTAGTAAATAACAAAAGTCTATATTACAGCATTATTTTATAACAAATAAATGCACATACACCTGACTGAGTATGAAGATCTCATTCTCTGCAGGAAAACGAGAAAAATAGCTTCTTCAGCCTATGACTGGAAATACGTCACTGGAGCAGTCCCAGACTGCTATTTCTTGCCCGAGTGTGGGCTGACAGGATACTCCACCATGAACCCTGGACTCTCTGAGACCTGTACTTTTTAGTTCATCTCTTTTCACTATTTTTATGGACATGCTAGAAAAATTAGCTTGTTTTACAAATGCTGCTTACTTTCTTTTACAGAGGGTATTTTAATAACAGGGCACCTATTTTATTTATGTATTTCAGTATTTATATTGTACACCACTTAAAAGGCTGAGTCCCTTCCTCGACTTCAGGCTCTACTAGGCCCTCCAGCTACTCTTAGCTCTTTCCTGCTGGTGTATAGGTCCACAAAGACCCTCCCACTACCACCAGACTTCAACAAGCTGGAATCGCTATGGGTTAAAATACCGGAAAGGAAAGGGTCTGAAATAAAGATGGGCCTATATTATCGTCCAAACCGGAGATATCCATGAAGAAATGGAAGCCGAGATGAAGCAAGAATGCAAAAGCGGTAACATGGTTATTATGGGAGACTTCAACTACCCTGGGATAGACTGGAGTCTTGGAAGCTCAAGATGCGCTAGGGAGACAGAATTCCTGGAGGCTACACAAAATTGTTTCATGGAGCAGCTTGTTAGAGAACCAACAAGAGGAAATGCCACTCTGGATCTAATCCTAAATAGGTTAAGGGGACCTGCAAAGGAAGTGAAAGTAGTGGGACCGTTAGGAAACAGCTATCATAATATGATCAAGTTCAAGGTTCAGGTTGGAATACCGAAAGGAAAGAGAACCATAGCGACAACTTTTAACTTCAGGAAAGGAAACTACGAAGCAATGAGGGAAATGGTAAGGAAGAAACTTAGGAACACTTCCAAAAAATGGCAAACGGTAGAACATGCCTGGTCTTTTTTCAGGGACACGGTGAGCGAGGCGCAAAATCCGTATTTCCCCAGATTCAGAAAGGGGTGCAAAAAAAGTCGAGCAAAAGACCCGGCGTGGATAACTAAAATAGTGAAGGAAGCTATAGGCAATAAGAAAAATTCATTCAGGAAATGGAAAAAGGACAAAACTGAGGGGAATTGGAAAAAGCACAGGAAGTATCAAAAAGAATGTCACCGATTGGTTCGAAAAGCCAAAAGAGAGTATGAAGAGAGGCTAACCAGGGAAGCACAAAATTTTAAACCGTTCTTTAAATATGTTAAAGGGAAGCAGCTGGCTAGGGAGGAGGTGGGACCACTGGACGATGGAGACAGGAAGGGAGTGGTGAAGGAGGAGAAAGAAGTGGCAGAAAGACTTAACATGTTCTTTTCATCTGTATTTACAAATGAAGACACAACCAACATACCGGAACCTGAGCAAATCTTCAATGGAGATTAAGCAGAAAAATTAACATCCATGGAAGTGAGTCTTGAAGACGTATGCAGGCAGATAGAAAAATTAAAATCTGACAAATCCCCGTGTCCGGATGGAAACCATCCAAGGGTTCTGAAGGAACTAAAGGAGGAAATAGTGGAACTACTGCAACAAATTTACAATCTATCCCTGAAAACAGGCGTGATCCCGAAGGATTGGAAGATAGCCAACGTTACGCCCATCTTTAAAAAGGGATCAAGAGGTGATCTGGGAAACTACAGACCGGTGAGTCTGACCTCTGTTCCAGGGAAAATGGCGGAAGCACTGATAAAAGAAAACATCGATGAACATTTTGAAAGAAATGAACTTCTGATAACCAGCCAAGGGAAGATTGTGCCTAACAAACTTATTGCACTTTTTCGAAGGAATTAACAAATGGATGGATAGAGGAGACCCCATAGACATCATATATCTAGATTTCCAAAATGCCTTTGACAAGGTACCCCATGAACGCCTACTTCCGAAACTGAAGAACCATGGGGTGGAAGGAGATGTACATAGATGGATCAGAAACTGGTTGGTGGGCAGGAAACAGAGGGTAGGAGTAAAGGGCCACTACTCAGACTGGAGGAGGGTCACGAATGGTGTCCCGCAGGGCTCGGTGCTTGGGCCGCTGCTATTTAATATATTCATAAATGATCTAGTAACAGGGACGAAGTGTGAGATAATAAAATTTGCGGACGACACCAAACTATTTAGTGGAGCTCGGACTAAAGAGGACTGCGAAGAATTGCAAAGGGACTTGAACAAACTAGGGGAATGGGCGATGAGATGGCAGATGAAGTTCAACATTGAGAAATGTAAAGTATTACATGTGGGAAGCAGAAAACCGAGGTACAATTATACGATGGGAGGGATGTTATTGAATGAAAGTACCCAAGAAAGGGACTTGGGGGTAATGGTGCACATGACAATGAAGCCGACGGCACAGTGCACAGCGGCCACTAAGAGAGTGAATAGAATGCTAGGTATAATCAAGAAGGGTATTACTACCGGAACGAAAGAAGTTCTCCTGCCATTGTATCGGGCGATGGTGCTTCCGCATCTGGAGTACTGCATCCAATATTGGTCGCCGTACCTTAAGAAGGATATGGCGTTACTCGAGAAGGTTCAGAGGAGAGCGACACGTCTGATAAAAGGTATGGAAAACCTTTCATACACTGAGAGATTGGAGAAACTGGGACTCTTTTCCCTGGAGAAGAGGAGACTTAGAGGGGATATGAAAGAGACTTACAAGATCATGAAAGGCATAGAGAGAGTAGAGAGGGACAGATTCTTCAAACTTTTGAAAAATAAAAGAACAAGAGAGCATTTTGAAAAGTTGAAAGGGGACAGATTCAAAACGAATGCTAGGAAGTTCTTCTTTACCCAACGTGTGGTGGACACCTGGAATGCGCTTCTAGAGGGTGTAATAGGGCAGAGTACAGTACTGGGGTTCAAGAAAGGATTGGACAATTTCCTGCTGGAAAAGGGGATAGAGGGGTATAGATAGAGGATTACTGCACAGGTCCTGGACCTGTTGGGCCGCCACATGAGCGGACTACTGGGCACAATGGACCTCAGGTCTGACCCAGCGGAGGCATTGCTTATGTTCATATGACAAAGCCAGATCTCCACTAGTGTATAGGTTTTTACAGACCCTCCCATCACCAGGCTTTCTACTACTGCACCATTCCCCCCTGTCAGGACTGGTCAGCCTAGCAACCCTACTCTGCTGCACCAGGCCCTCTGTGCCAGTCATCAGTGGCTTTCAAGACTTATCAGAAGTTAGGCCAGAGACCAACCTTCCTCCTCCCAAGGGTCACCCAGCTCCCAAAGGAGCTTCTTGCTTTCTGAGCTTTCTGTGCTGGGAGCTGTTTTTTTCAGCACTACAATCCACTCAGCTCCCAGCAGCACTTGCAGCTCTATGCAGATTAGCTCTTCACTCAAGCTCAATGAGCTCCACTGCTCCGGCTCCCTCTGCTGGCCTGGTAGAGGAACTTCACTTATCATAGCCATCCCCCCCAAAAAAGAGTAACAAAATTCAAAATTCACATTAAAAAACACGCAACAATGTGCCACACATCAAATAAAGAAACAATAAAAGTAATTATATTGGATTATCAAAAGTAAGAATAATACAATATATAACATAGCTAAGGTTATGGCCAATTCACTCCCATTTTCATCATGTGTCCAAATTAATTAAAGTTCACTCACGTAATTGTGAAAAAATATATATATATATATATATATCCAAGAAATATTCTCACAAAAAAATGCAGTTCTATAAACTAGGCTCCCACATTTATACGCCATTTGTACATATGTTAGCACTTATATATATATATATATATATATATATAAGTATACATTTACTGGCCAAAATGCCAGAATGGTGCCTAATGCTGTTTGCAATTGCATAGGTAAGTGGCAATGAATATAAATGCAAGGGTACAATATAAATCTTTGCACAGAGAATAGAATCTGTATTTATATTTTGAATATTCTGAGCTCTTCACAACCTCTAAATATTCAATTTTAAACTATTTTATGAGCCTCAGCCCCACCACTCACCGCCTCAAAATCCTTTCATCACGGCAAGCTTTACGTGATTATTTCCTCATCGGCTCCTTTTAATTTTAATTTTTTCTTTTCTTTTCAACTGTTTTAAAAATGCATGTGTGCCTAAGGCACATTTATTAAGCAATACTCTCCCACTATAGAAGTACTTCATAACTATATTCTATAGTGGGAGAGTATTGCTTAATAAATGAAGATCATTATATAAATTAAAATAAGACTTGTAAAGTATTTAAAACATTGAAAATATTTAAAATACTAAAAGAAAGATTTTTTGATAAAAACTGAAGAAAAGGAGAATATACAGGACCGATGATAGCTCACTTTGATGATAGCTTGAAAAATATATCAGGCTTATAGCTGTGAGCGCTTGAGATCCCTAGTATCTCTCCATAACATCCATTTTGGATATATTGACTTGTGGTTTAGCCGAGTCTCAAAGAGTTTAGTGTGTTTCACAAGAGTTTAATAGGATTATTGGTACCTAAAAGCCAGCACCAAAAAATGCACTATTCTATAAGCCAGGGCTCAACAAAGTTTCATGGAATCTAGGACCAGACTTGTAATGACTAGAATTTTGATTCAATTGCACACGTTCATAAATTGCAGATTCATAATGTGCCCAAGATGATGCACAGCAAGTTGTTTAACACAATAGCAGGGAAGAAGTAGTTAGGAGGCAACTGTTCTCCCCTTTGCCCACTCAACTACAGCCTACTATCTGGCAATGGAGAGAAGCTTTAGGCTGAGGTTGGTGAAACAATGGGAGAGAAGCCAAAGCTGTATCTACTAAGGGTGAGCGGGATGGTGCACCCACCTCTCAAAACAGGAACCTTAGTCTTAGAAGGGTTGTTTTCTTTTGATTTGTTTTATTCAGTTCTTTAATTGGCTTTTCCTGGACATCTAGGTTTGTAAAATCTAGCACTTAACATGTTCTGGTATTTCCATGCTGAAATCCCTGAGTTGATAGCACTGTTTTTACTATTTTTATACTAAAATGGATGTGCTGGCACTTGCATATCCCTTTTAAGTATTTTACAAAAAGGTCCACATTCAGCAAGCACGTACAAAACGTGGAGGAGATTGTGCACATCCCAACCTGGAATCTCCAATTCCCATTTAGACACAATGTGCAAAATCATGCTTCACGTCTGCTGCATTGATACAAGCACTTGAGATGTATTTTTTCATGCTCAATATTTTTATTGATTTCAATCAACAGTGATAAAAAAGGTACAACACTGAATCATGGGTATATCAAAGAGAACAAGTGTCATCTACATTCAAATAAGAAAGACAATGAAAGAAATAAAAGAACAATCCAGGAATTTAAGGATCCATTAAAAAAAAATATTAAAATTATTATTATTATTATTATTATACTCTTGTATAAACACAAATATTGATAAATGAGGAAAGTATGCCATCACCTAATGATGATATATAATATAATATAATATACAGATAGGTAAACCCAATGTTGCCATGAGAATTAAAGCCCACCAGAGCAAGTCATTCCAACACAGGAAATATACATAGTTACTTTTAACTAAATTATGACATTTCAATTCAGTTAACCAAAAAAAACAAAAGAAAGATAGAAAAAAACTTAGACTGCCTTGGTAGCTGATAATCTGAAATAAAGTGCTTTTGGACATCATTTGAATACAAAAGTGATTAGGTTAATGATAGCAGTCTGGCATATTATAGGCTACTAATATAATCTCTTGTTTTTCTAACCCAGGGAAAAGTAAAAAGAAGGACAAATGCAGAAATTCCCAGTTGTATCCTTTGATTGAGACCCAGTTCTGTCCTTGTGACAAATACAGTGCTCAGCCAGTGGGGAACTGGTCTGACTGCATTTTACCTGAAGGCAAGGTTGAAATATTGTTGGGCATGAAAGTCCAAGGAGATATCAAGGAATGTGGGCAGGGGTATCGCTACCAGGCGATGGCATGCTACGATCAGAACAACAGGCTGGTGGAAACATCAAGATGTAACAGCCACGGTAAGTGCAAGCATCACTTTCCCCAGCAATTCATTCCTTCTGTCTTTCATTGCAAAATCAGTGCTGTTAGAGTGGAGGAACAGGTGACTCTGGAAAACATTTCTTACTGTTTATGTGCAAATCAGGGGAGCATAAGCAATTCCACAAACAATACCAGTACAGTAGAACAGAGAAAACGAAAGAATGATTCTTCCATAAAGGTGATGAAACACATAAAATGATCAGTGTCCAGAGCTGGCTCAAGGGATTTTGGCCAGCATTGCTTACCCCTATGGTGCCCAGAATCTCTGTCCTTCCCTACCATCCCTCTCCAAGGAGCTCAGCGTCTCTCTCCTCTCCTCCCAGTGAAATGTTCAACAGCTTCCTTCCTTTTCCTACCACCACAACAGATTCATGGGGTCTTGAGCATACTCAAGGCCAGCTAGATTCTTCTTCCTCTGGTCTTCCTGTTTCACTGGGGGCAGAACCTTACACAGTCCATGAACAAGTGTGGTTGCTCAAGCCCCACTATCAGCCAGATGAGTCTTCTATAGATGCTATAACTGCCATGTTGGTGGCATCCTCCAAATTGTGCCACCCTAGGTAGATGAGCTGAACTCTGTGTTGTATGGTTTGCTCAGTGTATAATCTAATTTTACTTATGAAAAAACATAGACTATGATAACACAAATGCAAATACATTTGTATGGAAAATGAAACTGGAAATCAGCACTAACATCACAACTTCTAGATGCATTGTTATTAATGTCATACGCCTTTCCTGTATCCATTGTGAGACATCTGGGAAAATTTGAATCTTCTCTCCCAAATAACTCACTGAAGTCATCTTAAAGTGCTTCCAAGAGATGGTTGCACTCTGATAAGGTTTGCAGGATATTCATAGTGAGTATGCTTCAGGTAAATGGGCTCTCCAAATATGCAAATTTATTTCATTATACAGTTAAAAGAGACTAGACAAACACTTTTAAGTGCAAGAACAACAGGAATACAGATGTTGGAACACCCAACCAACAGAAACCAGTACAAACAATATGGTAATCCCAAATGTTATTAAAACACAAGGACCCAATATTAGTACTATTACAATATGGCCATGTTTTGTCAACTGTCTGTATCAGGAGTTCTAAATACTGGATTCACTTGGCTGGATGTTCCACCACCAGACTTTGATATTCTTGCAAATGTATCTCTTGCAGGTTCGCTGTGGCAATCATAAAGATTGAAATGGATAGGTCTGCCTTGAGGAAAAGACTGCAAACACTGATCTAGTCTGCCAAATCCCATTCCAGTTGCAGTTAGGGTTACCATATGGCTCAAGAAAAAGGAGGACAGATTGAGACATCTGAGTTTTACTTCCATTGGAAGCAATAGAAGTAAGAAGGACAGATACAGAACATAAGAACATAAGCATCGCCTCTGCTGAGTCAGACCACAGGTCCATTGCGCCCAGCAGTCCGCTCCCGCAGCGGCCCCCCAGGTCAGTGACCTGTAAGTGATCCTTTATTTAAGACATTTTGTCCTGTGTAGTACCCCTCTAACTATACCCTTCAATACCCTTTTCCTTCAGGAACTTGTCCAACCCCTTTTTGAAACCAAAATCGTACTCTGCTCTACAACCTCCTCTGGAAGCGCATTCCAGGTATTCACCACCCTCTGTGTGAAGAAGAATTTCCTAGCATTCGTTCTGAATCTGTCTTCCTTCAATTTTCTTGAGTGCCCTCTTGTTCTTGTTTCCCCCACCAGTCTGAAGAATCTGTCCCTCTCTACCTTCTCTATACCCTTTATGATCTTGTAAGTTTCTATCATGTCCCCTCTAAGTCTCCATTTTTCCAGGGAAAAGAGCCCCAGTTTCTCCAGCCTCTCAGCATATGGAAGGTTTTCCAAGCCCCTTATCATTTTTGTTGCTCTTCTCTGGACTCTCTCGAGTGTTGCCATATCCTTCTTAAGGTACGGTGACCAGTATTGAACGCAGTATTCCAGATGCAGGCGCACCATTGCCCGATATAGCAGCGGGATAACTTCTTTGGTTTTGGTAGTGATTCCTTTTTTGATAATGCCCAACATTTTGTTCGCCTTCTTGGAGGCTGCTGCGCATTGTGCCCCCGGCTTCATTGTTTGGTCCACCACAACTCCCAAGTCCCTTTCTAGGTTGCTTTTCCCCAATACCATTCCCCCCATCTTGTAGTTGTTCATCGGGTTTCCTTTCCCTATGTACAAGACTTTGCATTTCTCTACATTGAAGCACATTTGCCATTTATTTGCCCATTCACTCAGTTTGTTTAGGTCCCTTTGTAGTTCTTTACATTCCTCAACAGTTCTAACCCCGCTGGAGAGTTTTGTGTCATCCGCAAATTTTATAACTTCGCACTTCGTCCCTACTTCCAGGTCATTAATGAATATATTGAACAGCAGTAGTCCCAGCACTGACCCCTGTGGGACACCGCTCGTAACTGCTTCCCATTCAAAGTAGTGTCCCTTTACTCCTACCCTCTGCTTCCTGTCCGCCAGCCAATTACAGATTCATCTGTGCACGTCCCCTTCCACTCCGTGGTTCCACAGTTTTCTTAGCAGGCGCTCATGGGGTACCTTGTCAAAGGCTTTTTGGAAGTCCAGATATATGATGTCTATGGGGTCACCTTTGTCCAATTCTTCGTTTATCCCCTCGAAGAAGTGCAGTAGGTTCATTTGGCAAGATCTTCCTTTACAGAAACCATGCTGGCTGGTTCTCATCTGGGGTGAAGGTGGAGGAGGGTTCCATTTAAAGTAATGGAAGTAAAACCTGGATATCTCAATTCAACTTTCTTTTTCTGGACAGACCAAAATAATTGGGAAAAATGGAATCCACTTAAAGGTACAGTCAAACCTCAGTTTGCGAGTAATGCGGTTTGCGAGTGTTTTGCAAGACAAACAAAACACTCAAGCAAATCGTGTCTCGCAAACCGAGCATTGACTTGATTTTTGAGCCCCTCCCCCGAGAACCAGCATTGTCCCCTCGCCCATGAGCCCCCCACCGAGAACCGGCATCGCCTCCTGCCCTTGAATACCCCTCCCCCTGAGAACCAGAATCACCCGCCCGCCAAAACCCAAACCCTTACCCCGATCTGGCACAAGCACCCAGCACCAACCCACAAGACATGCCGGTGCCGGGGCATGAAGATCCTGCCTCTTGCTGCTGGGCTGGGCCTTGAGCATCTGCGCATGCTCAAGGCCTTCTGGCTCCTGCTCTCCCTGAGAATCTCGGAGAGAGCTAGAGCCAGGAGGCCTTGAGCAAGCGCAGATGCGCAAGACCCAGCCCAGCGGCAAGAGGCAGGATCTTCAGGCACCGGCATTTCCTGTGGGCTGTGTGCCGGTGCCAGATCAGGGTAAGGGTTTGGGTTTGGACAGGTGGGCGATACTGGTTCTCGGGGGGGGAGTTCATGGGTGGGGGGGCGATGCCGGTTCTGGGGGGGGGCTCGACTTATGGGCGGGGGGGTGATGCCAGTTCTCAGGAGTGGGGTGGAAGCGCGCCATTGGCCTCGAGGGTGGGGGGGTCTTTTTGGGATGGGGTGGGGTGGGGTGGAAGTGAGAAGCGGCGGTGGCCAGGGGGAGGGAACCAATCAAGCGAGTTTCCCTTACTTCCTATGGGGAAACTCGCTTTGATACATGAGTAATTTGGTTTACGAGCATGCTTCTGGAATTAATTATGCTCGCAAACCAAGGTTCCACTGTATATTGTTGATATGCACCATAAAGTGGAACCAGACCAACTTGACCAACCTTAACTATAGCAATTCAATAACAAAACCTCCTTGTAATCTTCTTAAATATACTATTGAAGGCATAAAGTGAAAACATAAATTACAGCACTTATCTTAGAAAATCCCAATAGAAAATCTAGCCTCTGATTATAATGTAAGACCCAATGAAAGCTTTTTTATCAATAATTTTTATTTCATTTTCACAGAAAGTTGTTGACATCAGTGCTATTACCTATACACAGCCTTTGATTTTTTTTTTTCTGAAGAAACCACTGGTGAAACGGGCGCTCCTTTGGGATTTTCTAAGATAAGTGCTGTAATTTATGTTTTCACTTTATGTTGTCAATAGTTTATTTAAGAATATTACATGGAGGTTTTGTTATTGAATTGCTATAGTTAAAGTTGGACAGGTTGGTCTGGTTCCACTTTGATGCATATCAACAATATGGGGCTCATAATAATAAAAAAAAACAACATTCAAAAAGTGGCCTACATCTAAAACCAGCTTAGGCCTTTATCCTGCCTCTGAACGCCTAAAGCGAAGAGACATTTTTAGAGGAGGGAAAAGGACGGGAGGTGAGCCGACCTAGACTTAGTCATACTGCAAATATAACCAAAGATCTAGGTCCAGGAGATCACCTAGTTGAAGCTTATACATTTTGACTTAGACCAAGTCAAATCAGGTATAAGTTTCGAATAGGGGCCGCTGAGCTGATCGCGGCTGCCAGGGAGGAGAGCATTCCATGTTCTGGAATAAAATGGTGTGGTAGACGTGTTAGTCCACTTTAAAGGTAAAATACGGGAAGGGAATGGGGACTTGTATACCACCTTTTTGTGGCTTTGGCATTTCAAGGCTTACATTCAAAGCGGTGGGCACTGGAGGATTGAGTGACTTGCCCAGGGTCACAAGGAGCAGCACTGGGATTTGATCTCACAATTTCTGGGTGCAGAGGCAGCAGCATATAGAAATAAAACAAAACATAAAGGAGGTAAGTTGGTACTTTTTTAAATTGGACTAACTGCATTTTTTTAAAATTAGCTTTCAAGGGTAGCCCTTCATAAATAATCAAATGTTGACAAATATAGTATCAGTATACGAGTGAAACACGAAAGCATTTCAATGGCAGTCTCACAGAAAAAGGGAGGGGTGAGCTAGGTGAAAGACAGAGAGAGATATTTTGTTTTATTTATATATATTCTGCTTATCCTAGGAATAAGCAGTGGTTATCCCCAAGCCGTCTCAATAATGGCTTATGGACTTTTGCACAACTGCAAGATCCTCAGGTAGTTTTTACCTGGAAATTTGCACTAATTTTCAAAGTAAAAGTGTGGCACATGTTTTTAAAATTCTATGTACCGTAAGTAATGTTCACACCCATTTGCACCTGTTTGTTGAGGGGGGGGGGGAAGGTTTCAAACTATGTTTAATAAGTGCAGCATGTAAGAAATACAAATCCAGTAGCCCTGCACCTGGTTTTTAATACTGCTCTTCAATATCTTACTCCCCAGTGCATATTAACTAGCAAGATAGGTTGAGTAGTGACTGAACGCAAAAAAAAAAAAAACCCAAAACTATTTATCTCAGATCACTTTTCACACTGTTTACTTTCTCAGGGGCCTCCACTTGGTTGCTGATCTTAGTCACATAGACTAAAACGTAAATTATTCCATCTGACCCCTCTGCAACATCAGTCACATAGGATTTAAACAGAAGTGGCACCTAAACAGCTCCTTAAGGCACTCTGCTAATCACCTTTCTTTCCTCAAATTGAATTCCATTTACTAGTACCCTCTGTTGCCTGTCACTCAACAAGTTTCTAATCCTGTCTACCACCTTGCAGTCTACCCACAGGCTGCTCTGTATATATAAATCTACTGTGAGAGACAGAATGAAATGTTGAAATCCCAGTATACCCTCTCTAGTGTATGTCCTTAATCTCGATTTTCAGATCTAAAGGAAACCATCAGATTTGTCTGCATATTCTCCCTTTGGTTAAGCCTTGATGGATCCAGCATCCTACTTCAGTATAATTTCATTTAATGTGTCCCTATTAGTAATGCATTTGTAATTTTCAGTACCTCGCTATTTCCATCTATGAAAAGGGACATCTGCCCTTTTGTAGTCCCACAAAATCATTCCTGTCTCCTATTGGAGGATCTCCCAGAACTTTTCTGAAATCCTTTAATATTATAAAATTGATTGGTTGATTGATTTATTGGGATTTATTAACCACCAGGTCAAAATCTGGCCAGTGGTAGTATGCATTTTGAGTAGGACTGAGTAGGGATTGCTCTTGCCCCAGTGACACCTTGGACCACCAGGGATTTAAAGGTAGGCCCAGAGGGAGCCTATGGAGGTTGTGGGAGGGTAGAAGGTCCTAGTTCACACAGCAATACTTTTTAGGAGAGGGAGGAAGACGGGGGGGGGGGGAGGGATTGGCATGGAGAGGCCCAAATGTTTTGGGTGGGGTCGAGAGGGTGAAGGGATCAGCATGGAGTGCCCAAATATTATGGGCAGAAGTCAGGAGGGAGCATGAGGGATGGGAATAGTCTTCAGGGGGAGTTAGGTGGGAGGAAAACCCCAGAGGATCTCAGATCACTACCAGGAAGTTATGTGGGCACCTAGTGCTAGTGCCCGAATAGCTAACCAGGTAGAGATAGGCCTGCTTTTTATGCAGCTGTATCTGTGGACATCAGCACTACATATCTCCGACACCCAAATAACTGCCAGCACTTCCAAACTCTGCTCCATAATTCCCCATTCCTGCCAGTTTCAGGTTGGCCTCTTAGTGCCACTTTGAATATTGACACCCCCTACCCCCACCACCACATTTATGAAGAGATAACCCCAAGGTAGTGTACAGCAGATACAGCTTGGCTAACAAACTGGGTAACAGTATTAATGGATGATTTCAATTACTCCGATATTGACTGGGTAAATGTAATATCAGGGCATATTAGGAAGGTCCGATTTTTAATGTTCATGCATTTGTTTTCAATCTGTTAAATATATTTAGAAACTAATTAACTTATCTTTAGCGCTTCAGAATTGATAGATTGGAGACGGTTTCACCCAACATGTATCCATGTTTTACTATCATAGCTGAACCATGAGGGTCTTCTTATAGCACATCATGAATTCATGTTGGGTAAAACTGTCTCTTACCTATGAATTCTACCTGTTCCACTCAGAATTTATATACCTCTATCATATCACTCCTGAGCCGTCTCTTCTCCAGGCTGAAGAGCCCTAGCTGCTTTAGCTTTTCCTGAACCAACCAGGGCCTTTGGCCCCTCCCCATGCATCACATGACACACCAGGGAGGGAAAGGCCCGTCATTTAGGCCTGGCAACCTGAAGCAGGAGCCTCAGAGAGGGCTTCCTGCTTCCAACTTTTTAGAAAGGTATGGGGGAGGATGGGGGGGCATCCAGTGGCAAGAGGGAGTGGGCATCCATCCTGCTTTTTTGGGGGGGGTTCAAGGGGACAGTGGCTTGTGGGTACCTGGCACAGGGGGGAAGATTTTCTCTCGTGCTGCATTTTGTCAGGGGTTATCGTGGAGGGCCGTCATCAGCGGTGGGGGATTTTTTTCTCTTTTTTTTATGGGACAGATATTTTGCTTGTGTAACACATGCAAAATATCTGTGCCATTGAAAAAAATGAAAAAACAAAACAGGCAGATCTGTCGGTAACACAATTACCTTCAAAAGGACAGAGATATTTTCAAGAACCATGGGGTAAATGCGGATGGTCAAAAAGCTTTTTCAATATTCTTAAATCCTTGACACAGAGCTGAAAAAGCTTCTTCTTCTAAGAAGTAACACTTAAGTTAAAAAAAATTTTAACTTAAATATGTATCCAATATATTCTCTCCAAACACATATCTAAATAGAGGGCAGGCGCTTCATAATTACAGAGGGTCAGATGACAGGACCTCTTATAATTTATATATTATTACAGGACCACATCCTGTAACCTTGTTTTAATCATATATACCTGTCCCTCCTTCCCCTCCCTTATAGTATTGCTTTTTGTAAAATGCAAAAATGTATACCTGTTCCAGTAAAGCAATGTGGCAGTTAAAGTAACAATGTTTCAACTTTTGTCACTTTTCAAAGGATTCACAGTGGTAACAATTACTTCTAGTGTTAACTCATTAGAGCTGAAGAAAGGCAACAATTATCTTGTGAGGATTAAACCTTTTACCGGCACTGGTTTAGAGTAGTGAACACAATTACCGTCAGGTCTAGACCAGTTGCTTTATCCAGTCACTAACCCCCCCCCCCCCCCCCCCCTTTTAAACATTTTTGGGAATAGCCAAGCAATGTTAGTGCATCAATCACTTGTCTACTTTGCTTGGGATTTTAGCTAATTTGCATGGCTGGACCGGAAAATGGGCGATCGAGGGGGAAAACACTCAGTAGGCATTTTGTGCATCAGGTCGATAAAAGCGATCGTCGCTAAAGCTATGAAAAAAGGTTTAGCAACAATCGCTGACTTTAGTGCATCTTGCAATGTCTTTAACTAGGAGCAAGTTCTTAGCTGGGAGGGGCCATCTCCTGAGGTGCTGCGTTTCCTGGGACACAGCTCTGGGAGAAAGAACACTACTAATCCAAATCATAGTTACTGGATCCTAGAGTCCACCTTGGGGGTCAGCACTCAAGAAAAAGATCTGAGCATCATCGTGGACAATACGCTGAAACCTTCCGCACAATATGCGGCGGTGGCCGAGAATGCAAATAAGATGCTAGGAATTATTAGAAAAGTGATGGAAAACAAGATTAAGAATGTTATGGTGCCTCTGTATCGCTCAATGATGCAACATCACCTTTAGTATTGCGTTCAGTTCTAGTCTCCTTATCTCAAAAAAGATATAGCAGCACTAGAAAAGGTTCAAAGAAGAGTGACCAATATGATAAAGGGGATGGAACTCCTCTCGTATGAGGAAAGACTAAAGAGGTTAGGCCTCTTCAGCTTGAAAAAGAGATGGCTAAAGGGAGATATGACTGAAGTCTACAAAATCCTGAGTGGAGTTTTCACTCCATCAAAAATTACAAAGACTAGGGGATACTCAATGAAGTTACAGGGAAATACTTTTAAAACCAATAGGAGGAAATATTTTTTTTACTCAGAGAATAGTTAAGAACATAAGAATAGCCTTACTGGGTCAGACCAAAGGTCCATCAAGCCCAGTAGCCCATTCTCACGGTGGTCAATCCAGGTCACTAGTGCCTGGCCAAAACCCAAGGTGTAGCAATATTCCATGCTATCAATCCAGGTCAAGCAGTGGCTTCCCCCATATCTTTCTCAATAACAGACTATGGGCTTTTCCTCCAGGAACTTGTCCAAACCTTTCTTAAAACCAGCTACGTTATCCGCTTTTACCACAACCTCTGGCAATGCATTACAGAGCTCTGAAATGTGTAGCCAGAGGATGTGGTAAGAGCTGTTAATGTAGCTGTTTTTTTAAAAAAAAGTTTGGACAAGTTCCTGGAGAAAAAATCCATAGTCTGCTTTTGAGATAGACATGGGAGAGGCCACTGCTTGCCCTGGATTGGTGGCGTGGAATGCTGCTACTATTTTGGTTTTTGCCAGGTACTTGTGACTTGGATTGATCTCAGTGAAGATGGGATGCTGGGCTAGATGGACCATTGGTCTGACCCATTAAGGCTATCCTTATGTTCTTATATTTAGAATTTCATATTTCTTTGACTAGATGACCAGAGAATTGGATAGAGGGAGTGCGCTAGATGTGATGTACAGTGGTACCTCGGTTTACGAGTGCACCAGTTTGCGAGTGTTTTGCAAGACGAGCAAAACATTCGCAAATTTGGTGCCTCGTAAACCGAGCTTGCCTCGCTGTACGAGCGCCCCCCCCCCCCGCGATCCAGCATCCCCCCCAGCGATCCGGCATCCCCCCCACTCATGTTGCCCCCCCCCTCCACCGCGATCCTACTTCCCCCGCCCGAGCAGTCAATGACACCCTTTACCCGACTTGGCACCAGTGCCGGTGCCCTAAGATCACCCCTCTTCTGGCGCAGCCTGGGCTGGGCGGTGCGTCGGAGATCCTCCTTCTTCTGGTCTGGGCTGGGCTGGACTGGCTTTGAGCATTTGCGCATGCTCAAAGCCTTCTGGTCTCACTCTCAATCTCGGAGAGAGTGAGACCAGAAGGCATTGAGCATGCGCAAATGCTCAAAGCCAGTCCAGCTCAGACCAGAAGAAGGAGGATCTCCGACGCACCTCCCAGCCGCGCCAGAAGAGGGAGGATCTTCGGGCACCGGCACTGGTGCCAAGTCGGGTAAAGGGTGTCATTGACTGCTCGGGAGGAGGGAAAGTAGGATCGCGGTGGAGAGGGGGCAATGTGAGCGGGGAGGGGGATGTCGGTTCGCAGGGGGGGAAAGCTGGATCGCGGGGAGGGGTTTGGAACAGCGTCAGATTCCTCAAGGGGGGGAGAATGGAGCAGCGCCGGTAGCCTCGTGGGGGAGTGGAGGAGGAGGTGGAGCCAATCAAAGCAGTTTCCCTTACTTCCTATGGGGAAACTTGCTTTGATATACGAGCAATTTGGTTTACGAGCATGCTTCTGGAACGAATTATGCTCGTAAACGAAGGTTCCACTGTATTTAGATTTCAGCAAAGCCTTTGACAGTGTTCTACACAGACATCTAATAAATAAACTGAGTGCTCTCGGGGTGGGCCCCAAAGTGACAGGCTTGGTCAAGAACTAGTTGAGTGGAAGATGACAGAGGGTAGTGATCAATAAAAATTGCTCTGAGGAAAGGGATGCTACCAGTGGTGTGCCTCAGGATTCTGTTCTGGGGCTTGTTCTTTTTAACATTTTTATAAGCGATATTGCTGAAGGGCTGTCAGTAAGATTTGCCTCTTTGCGGATGACACCAAAATCTGTAATACAGTAGACACTCCTGAATGGGGTGAATAACATGAAGAAAGACTTAGCAAAGCTTGAAGAATTGTCTGAAATTTGGCAGCTAAAATTTAATGCTAAGAAATGCAAGGTCATGCATTTGGGCTGCAGAAACCTGAAGGAATGGTACAGTTTAGGGGGTGAAGAACTTATGTACACAACAGAAGAGTGGAACTTGGGTGTAATTGTATGTGATGATCTTAATATGGCCAAACAGGTTGAAAAGGTGACAGGATGCTAGGGTGCATAGGAAGAGGTATTGCCAGTAGGAAAAAGGAGGTGCTGATATCCCTGTATAAGACTCTGTGTACAATTCTAGAGACCACACCTTCAAAAAGATATAAAAAAGGATAGAGTCGGTCCAGAGCAAGGCTACTAAAATGGTGCATGGTCTTCGTCATAAGATGTATGGGGACAGACTTAAAGATCTCAATATGTATACTTTGGAGGAAAAGGGAGATATGATAGAGATGTTTAAATACCTATGTAGCATAAATGCGCATGAGTCAAGTCTCTTTCATTTGAAAGGAAGCTCTGAAATGAGAGAAGTGGTAGATTCCTGGAATGTCCTCACGAGGAAGGTGGTGAAGAAGAAAACAGTGACTGAATTCAAAAGAGTGTGGGGTCAGCACAGAGGATCTCTAATCAGAAAATGAAGGGTATAATTTGAAGAACTAAGACCGGTACTGGGCAGACTCGAATGGTTTGTGTCCTGTATATGGCTTAGGATGGGCTGAAGTGAGCTTTGACGGCAACTCTAGTAGTTGGAACCTAAACACATTACTGGGCAGACTTCTATGGTCTATAATCCAGAAATATCAATAAACAAAGGGCTAGATTCACTAAACTCACCTATCCGATCCCCTTCCCAGGTGACTGATTCACTACGCCTCCTCATGCAAATTAATGCAATCAGAGGCACGCCCCACAGCGACCCCAGAGTGATCCTGCAGAGCAATCCTGATGCATGCGCAGACCATCTTCTTTGCCTGTAGATGGTCTACACATGCGCTTGCTCTCCACACAAGTTTGGTCAAAACAAGGAAGGAAGAGAGGGGGGCTTTATTAATGGAACAGAACATGCTTCTGTCCATCTGTCTTATCCCCAGTGCTGGATAGCATACGTAAAAGGCAATAAAAGAGGATGGTGAAACTGAATTTTAAGGTGCTGATGGAAAAGTTCAAATCCACCAACTCGGGAAGCTCAAGCACCTTTCTCAAAACGTACCAGCATTATGGCTTTGAGTCCTAATTCAATTTAGGAGCTGCACGGACACAGAGCTGGAAGGGTGATGGGGAGGGAGAGAGCATTAGTCCCTGGCTTTAGGAAAAGAGGTCACCTCATATGGAACAGAATACGCTGCAGCCAGGAACAAAACATGCTTTTAACCTGCGGGTTAAAACCACGGGCTCGCACTATAGGGAAAGGGCGGCAGAGAGCAGGAGAGTCAGCAGATAGCAGATGTGTTTTAAATGTTTTATTTTGGTTGGTTTTATTTTTTGATACTGGGATTGCAGGGCTGGGATTTCAGGGTGGCAGATAGCAGGACAGTCGGCAAGGACGTGACTGACTGGTCCTCAGCAGTCGCTTCTTTTTGGATCAGCCAGCCCAATCGGCGTTCCTTCTTTAGTGAATTGCTGCCTTCCTACTTTGCATGCCATTTCCCCTCATTTGCATGTGCAGATTGGATTGGATTGGGCAGAAGGTTAGTGAATTGCATGGGCACAGAAATTTCACCCATCCCTGCCTATCTCCAGTGGAATCCAACCCATGCTTACCAGTACCTGCTAAGATCCATTTCATCCCTACCCATCCCCACAATTAATCTCCTCTATCCCTATCCATACCCGCAAGAGTTGACACTGTTATTTACTTTTTCACAGCCCTCTGTTTCATCTCAACCCCAACATCCTCCCATATGTTTTGGGGTTGATATTCACTATTCAACCAATGGGTGTTCCAACGTCCAGTCTGGGTTCCGGCTGCTTCTCTGGGAATTCCAAGCCTCATTCTGCCACTCCAACTGCCTCTCTTCATACATTCCAAGCTTCATTCTAGTGCTCCAGTTGCCTCTCTCAGTGCATTCCAAGCCTCATTCTGGAATCACCAAACCATTTGACAACACTCCTACAGGAATCCTATGGCAATTTTTCCATCCCCATGACATTCTAACTCCCTATTCCTGTACAGCTCTTTGACCCACCTGTAATCATCCATGAGGCTTTTGCTTCCATCTCATGATTAGTTGACATCCATGCTAGCTGGACATCTGCATGGCCTTCTTATAAATTGCTATTTGCAAATGAACAGAGAGAAAACAGGTAAAATATTGGAGCTTATAAAAAAAATGAAGACATAAATGTGACAAAGAAAAAATTAAAATTTGCTTTAAGCTATACATTTCTTGATAATATATAATAATTGCTAATAATATCATATTCTACAAATTATCCCTCCCCCACCCCACCCCACCCCACACACACACTCATTACCCACCAATATAAACTACTAACAATCTGGCCAAGACCTGGAAGAGTTCTCTTCCAAGCTGTATCCTCACTATAACTCCTTGTCTGGAAAGGAACAGCATGGTAATGACAGATGTCCTTCCTACACCCTGAAGCCTTAATGTACTAGCTCTGCATGATACCTAAACTCAAGGATCCAGCACAGAGTATTATGCCAATTTTAGTCTTTTGCTCTTCTGTAGGCACTACTTGCCCATCTGCCACAGGCAGATTTCAATGTAATTTGTTTTCACAGTTTAATGTATATACCCCATTGTGTAAGATTTCAGTACGTGCCCCATTAAAGTAAAAAAAGCCAAAATAAAAGTAGCACAATAAATTAATAAAACTAAAGTTTGTAGTTGAAAAACATAATTGCATACAACAGTGTTCTTGCTCTCATCTTATTTACTACAACCTTTATGAATTACTTGGGCAAACAAAATGTTAGTGTAGTTGCATCATAATGGATAACTGTTTGCACGCACATTATGAGGCACATAAGCAAAATGAAAATACTTCTAAAAACCCGCCTAAATAGACACTTGGACGATCAAAAAGACAGGTCGTCCAAGTGCCGATAACCAAAACGGGTTTTAGACGTATCTAGAAGCAGCTTAGGCCTTTTCAGTGCTGCTGGACGCCCAGAGTGAAAAGGGGCATTTTTGAAGGATTGGTTAAGGCGGGATGTGGGCTGACCTAGACTTAGTTGTCCCACAGTGATAATTGAAAGTTCAATGAGACTTCCTAGACGGAACTTACGTATACGTTGTGACTTAGGCAATTTAAAAAAACAGGTATAAGTGCCCAGAAGGTATCAAAAGTGACCAGATAACCACTGTAGGGACAAAGTAAAGACCCACACACTGACCCCACCACCACCACAAAAATCAGAATAAAAAAGTACATACCTGCCTCCAGAACATCAGCACCTAGCATAGGAAAGCCTAGTAGAGCTGCACAGAGGTGTCTTGTATATTCGGGGGGGGGGGGGGGCTAGTGAACCATAGAGAGGAGGGCCCAGGCCTGTAAGACTCTTTAACTACTGCATTCATGGTGAAATGTGCACACCCCAAAACATGTGCACTCCCCAAACATTACTGTACTGCCATATAGGTGCCACCTGCAGCCATAAGGGCTATTGGGGTGGTAGACAGATGGGTATAGTAGGTTTTGGGGGTGTTTGGGGGGGGCTAACCATGACCTATAAGGGAGTTATGGTGAGATGTTTATGTGGCACCCTTTTTGTGACGTTCACAGCAGTGCCCTGTAAGGTGCCCCACTACTATGTTGCCATGTCTGAATGTCCAGTCCATCACTTTGTTGGTCCCTCCCATGTCCAAAAGGTCTTTTTCTAGATGTTTTTGACATGGACAATTTTTTGGACATGAATGAGGTATAAAGATAGACAACTTAATGGTCTGGATGATGAAATGGCTGGACATACAAGTAGACGATTCTTGAAAAAATATATATATATTTTGGGCTTATTTATCGAGAATGGACTCTGGACGTTTCTGACTTTGGGCGACTAGCGAGAGGTCCAAAACAGACTTAGACTTTTTTTTATTATGCCACTCCACGCTGCTCATTGTTGGAAAATGTTGATGAAATTCTAAGGACCCCTTTTATAAAGCTATGGTAGTGACTCCTACACAGCAAATGTGATACAGCTGATTTACCCCCCCCCCTCCACCCCCCTACCCTTTTACAAAACCGTACTACAGTTTTAGCACCGGCCGTAATGGTAACAGCTCAGACGCTCATAGAATGTGTGTGTGTGTGGGGGGGGAGGGTCAATTCCTATGGGCTGCATCACATTTGCTGCTACTGCAGCTTTGTAAAAGGGGTCCTAACACATCCAAAATATAAATATAGTAGAAACATATAGAGTTTCATTGGGACTAAGCCTGGATCCAATCATCTAGTCAAGTAAATCTTTACGCAACAAGATAGATCCCTTTGAAGACTAACTTCAAATTTATTCAGCCCCATGTTTAAGCATGGAGAGTCAACGGCAGAGCTGGGAATTTGAAAATGAAGCTTAAGACGATAAAGGTTACAGTTTTCAGAGCCACTGAAATGGGTAGATAGTGATTTATACACTTACAGAAGCTGTCTAAAATCTTCCCTCCTTCAATATAGCTTCAGTAAAAGGTTGTATATTGTTCCACAGAGAGCTGAAGTCATTTTCCCTCAAGGTCACACAAAGCCTGCAGCAGAGCAGGATTTGAACTCACTTCCTGCTGTAACCCCACTTATCCCACAGAACAGAAACCACTTACTTTCCTTCAACATTTTGCCTACGATTCTCGTGATTTCCAGCATCACAGCAGCCCCGCTGCTGGGGTCTATAGCACCATGGACCCAGCTGTCCCTGTGGTTGCCATACATAACATACCTGTCTGGAAAAAAGGCAGTCCATTATGTTAAGTTATAATTAAAATTGAAAATTTATCAGAAAGTTGAAAGTGTGTTTTTAAAAATCATTCCTCCTGTATACTCTGAAATACTTAAGGCAAAACAAGTTTCAAATTTATTTGAATTTGATACCCTGCCCTTCAGGCTAGTTTTCATAGCAGTTTACATTTTTGTACAAGGAGAAGGAAAGGGAACTATAATGTTAATAGGACAGGTAGATAGGAGTGAGAAGTTGCAGAACTGGCCTGGACACCTGACCCCACTGTTCCCTCTATGGTGAGCATGATTCTTCTATCTAAAGTGCTGCTATTGTGGGGTGCTGTTTCACTATCGCATTTTCAAAATAACATTTTGAAGAGTTGCCAAACTGGGACAGACCAAAAGTTCATCAACCACATAGAAACTTGATAATAATAATAATAATAATAACTTTATTCTTATATACCGCCAACAATCTTGCGACTTCTAGGCGGTTAACAATAAAGGGAAACTGTAAATACAATAAATAGAAGCTGTACATACAACGAATTAAGGAGTATTGCTGTGTACATCTGATAGTATCAACATTAATAGTAGTAACAACAGTTTGTGGGCTGCAAGGCCAAGAAGTGCCATGCTGCTTACAGAGAAGTAGAAATATTCCATGAATTGAATGGAGTGATCGTAGTTGGTGATTAGGGGTTAGGGTTAGCAGTTTACAAGTTCAGGTTTGTGATGGTGTTACAAGGGTTGATGTCCTGGTTCGTTATCTAGGTATTTTAAGAACAGGTAGGTTTTTAGGTGTTTCCTAAATTCTCCATAGTTGTTTGTGTGTGCAATTAGTTTTTCTAATTCTTTACCCCATGTGGCTGCTTGGTACGATAGCAGTTGTTGATGGTATTTCTTATATTTGCACCCTCTGGCCGGAGTGGAGACAAATTTCAGGTGTGTTTTTCTTTCATGTCTGTTGGTTGGGAATGAGAAGAGGTCTGTAATGTATTTGGGGGCTAGTCCATTTAATACCTTGAAGCAGAGACATCCTAGCTTGAACTTCGTGCGTGCCCCCATCGGCAGCCAGTGTAGGAGTTTGTAGGAAGGGGTTATGTGGTCGGACTTCTTCAGCCCGAAAATCATCCT
Source organism: Geotrypetes seraphini (assembly GCF_902459505.1). Taxonomy (NCBI): domain Eukaryota; kingdom Metazoa; phylum Chordata; class Amphibia; order Gymnophiona; family Dermophiidae; genus Geotrypetes; species Geotrypetes seraphini. The sequence goes on from NC_047085.1 coordinate 409,147,725, forward strand.
GACTGCTGTATTTTGTATCAGTTGTAGTCTATGCATTTGCTTCTGGGTGATTGTCAGATGGGTGATGTTGCAGTAATCCAGATGGCTTAGTATTAGGGATTGTACTAGAATTCTGAAAGCTGAAGTGTGGAAGTACGCCTTGATGGACCTAAGTTTCCAGAGAGTGAAAAACTCTCTTTTGATTAGGGAGTCTATATGGTCTTTCATGGTTAGACCTTGGTCTAGTACTACTCCTAGGATCTTCATCATTGGTTGAATGGGGTAGTTGAGATTGTTTATGTGTAGTGATTTTGTCGTTTTATGTGCGTGTGGCGAGGCTATAAAGAGTTTAGTTTTATCCGGATTGAGCTTCAATTTGAACTCTGAGGTCCATTGTTCCATCGTGTTTAGCGCTTCAGTTGCTGTGGGGGTGATTTCAGAGGGAGATGAAATAAACGGGATAATGATTGTGAAGTCGTCTGCATAACTAAATACTTTTATGCCTCGCTGGGTCAGCTGCGTGCCTAGTGAAGCTATATAAACGTTGAAGAGTAGTGGGGATAGTGGGGACCCCTGTGGCACGCCTGATGGGTTTGTCCAGATTTTAGAGAGATTGCAATTGAAGCGAACTTGATAGGTGCGGGTTGTAAGGAATCCTCGGAACCAGTCCAGCACCTCGCCTCCAATGCCGATTGCGTCTAGGCATTGTAGTAACTTTTCGTGATCCACCAAGTCGAAGGCCGAGCTCATGTCAAATTGCATGACTAAGGCTTTATGGCCCTTGCTGAATAAGTTACGTAGGTATTCTAGGATCGCTGCAATCACCGTCTCAGTACTAAACAAAGGTCTGAAGCCAGACTGGGTTTCATGTAGTAGTGAGAACTGATCTAGGTAGTTCATCTAGGTCTAGGTAGTTGATGGCAGATAAAGGCCAAATGGCCCATCCAGTCTGCCCATCCGCAGAAACCATTATCTCTTCCTCACATCTTCAAAGAAATGCAGCAAATTGGTAAGACAAGAATTCCCTTGACTGAGCCCACACTGACTCTGACCCATTATACTATGTTTGTCTATGTGTTTCATAACTTTATTCTTTATAATGGTTTCCAGTATCTTGCCTGGAACTGAAGTCAGGCTTATCGGCCTGTATTTTCCCAGATCACCTATTGAACCCTTTTTAAAAATCAGCATTACATTAGCCTCCCTCTGTGTATTACTTTTCTAGAAATGTTACGATGTAATTGATTTGCAGGATAAATTATTAGGGATGCCTGGAATAAGAAAAGAGCTCCAAAAGTAACACAATCTGAAAGTTTTCAGTCAATGTAATGATGTAATAGGGAATGTTAATAACCAGCTGATATTCAGCCCGCAGAAGTTAGGCCGGCATTTTTTTAAAATGCTGACAGACGTAGGCAGAATTAGGTCTGGTTATTCAGTGCCGGGCTCTGTCCAGGCACTGACACTGAGTATCCGGGCCTAATTGAGATTGTTGTGGTTGCCAGAGTTTAGGCAGGTTCTGGCTGATATTCAACCAAGGCCCATATAAGACAGATATGTAGAAACTGGCCGATTATCAGCCGGTATGCACAAAAAAAAAAAAAAGATTTTCTATTTCCATTCAATCCCTGATTCCTCCTGGCCATATTAGCTGCCTTCACAAAATGCCTGCCACAACCTTTAGAGGCAGCATCATAGAACCATATGGACATTAAATATTTCTCTTCTAAACTTTAAGACAATTATTTGTGTTTCTAATTGACTTCAAGAATAATTTCAGTGGAATATATGACTGCATACTGATCCTGTTCACTTAATACTTCAAGGATTATTAATGACTTTGGAACTGAAGATGTTGGAAATTGTTGAAATGCTACTACCCATGGGTCTTTGAATAATAGGCAATGAAATATAAAAATAAGAGATGAAGTATTTACTGTGTTGCCCTTTTCTGTTGACTTAAATGTCTAATTTGCACCTTTCAGCTTGCTAATTTATTTGAAGTCTGAGTTACATTTTATAAGCAGATTCATAAAAGAATCATATGAATATGAATCATGTCAACTATGATCTTGGCCTGGGGAAAAAGCATCTCAGATATAAAAGATGCATGTGTAATTATCCCCCTTAAGAAATATGTAGCAAAGCTGCCCACAAACAGAATTTCTGTTTACCAAAAATAAACTCAGTTTTCACTAATGTTATCGGAAATACCATACATGTCATTATTTTGTCAAGAATCTGGGAGAATTCATCACTTCTTTAATATGAGGTTGTATCTTCTCTTATGCTATCAGAGCACGATAAGCAATGCAGAAAACACTGAATATGTGAGAGATAAGAAGACACACACAGAGACCTATAAAGTTACAGGAAAAATACACCATTTATCAGACTGTACAGTGGGAACTTTACAATATAAAATGTACAAAAAAATGCATCATGCGGGGCTTTGTGTATGGAACTACATTAAAATGCCGTCTTTTTTTTTTTTTTTTTTTTTTGCTTCGTATTTTTGGATCCAGAGAGATTTTTTTGAACCCCCCTTGAGATTTAGACATGTGGAGGGCCATTTTCAAAAGGGACATCTAAGCCCAACTTGAATGTTTCCTGCAAAACATTCAAATTCGAAGGTGGAGAAACATTCATTTTCAAAACCACTGGCCGTCCAATTTTTTTTTTTTTTAATCGTCTACTTCAGTGGTTCCCAAACCTGTCCTGGAGGACCCCTAGCCAGTCAGGTTTTCAAGATATCCCTAATGAGTATGCATGAGAGATATTTGCATATAATGGAAGTGACAGGTATGCAAATCTCTCTCATGCATATTCATTAGGGATATCTTGAAAACCTGACTGGCTGGGGGTCCCCCAGGACAGGTTTGGGAACCACTGGTCTACCTGGACATCTTGGCTGCCAGGATGTCTTTATTTTTTTTATTAAGAGCCCCATAACCTTCCCCCACTACCACCACCACCACCACCAGATCATTTTTCCAAACCCCAGGTCCAAATGAGTAGTTAGCTGATAGTTGTGTGATTCCATACGATACAAATGATAATATTTTCATTTTTGGAAGTAAATGAGTAGTTGTAAAATAGTAAATACACTTATACTTCTCTGGCATTAACTGCACCCAGGGCTCTTTTCAAATCTGTGCATTCTGCAGTAATATATGTAAGTAACGCCTTTTCCAAAACCACTACAATGGTTGCATTTGTAAGCCTATTTACACATAGGGGCAAATTCTCTAAACGGCACCTTAACTTAGGCATTGGTAGTCGCTCATCCGGCATCTAAGTTAAGAGGGAAACGCCATATGAAACACAACTTAAGGGGTAAATTCAAAGCACCTACTGGCACCTAAAACGGCACAGGAATCTCGCCTCAAGAGGTGCCTACCAGCGCCTAAAGCCTGTACAGGCATGGCTACATTTATGGTGCCTATCTTTGCTGGAGCCACAATTCTCTAAACGGCGCCATTGCGTGACTGACACATAATCAGCAGCCGCGTTTAAAGCGGCTGCTGACAGCAATTCCGTGCACTAATGGGAAAATTAGTGCATGGATATTAGTTTGAAAAATAGAAGTAGTAGCCATTTTGACCATATGCTAAAAGTGGCCTTAGCACATGGGAATGACTCATCTAGGCATATGCTATGGCCACTTTTTGCCACCGTTTGATAAAAGGGCCCCTAAATATGAAAATATTTCTTTCAAAATTCATCAGGCAGCTAATAACTTTGTGACTGAACGGCAAATAATTGAGGAATAGGATTCTATTAAGATTAATATTGTCTCATTCTGCCAATCACCCTAAGGCCTAGATTCAATAAATGGCGCCCAAAGTTAAGTCCTTGCATGAAACTAGAATTCTGTAAAGGGTTCTCTGCCTGGAGCATCCTTAAAGAATACTAGCTTGACACACATTTTGATACAGCTATGCATTGTACTGGGCCTGCGCAAAAGAGCAGTGCCTACCACTCAACTACTGTGCGCAGGGTAAGGGGTGGTCTGGGGGGTGGTCCGCCCTGGGCACAGTCTTCCTCGGGGTCCTGGCACCCTTCCTGTGCTCTGCCCTTCCCTTCCCACCCCTCCCCCTGCCACACACGCGCCCTTCCCTTCCCCCGTAACTTTTTATCTTTGGCACGAGCAGCCACAAGCATGCTGCTTGCATCGACTGCGGCACCCTCTCTGATGTCACTTCCAGGACCCGTGCCTAGGAATCGACGTCAGAGAGAGCGCAAGAAGCAAGTTCGTGACTGTTGGTCCATTGATAAAAAGGTACAGGGAAGGGGCGCGCACGCATGGTGGGGGGGGGCAGGGAAGAGGGCGGGAGAGGGGCACCACCTTCCCAGGCGCCGCTCACCCCTTCGACACCACTGTACACAGGCACAGTTCCTCCCCTTTTCACCGTGCTACTCTGCACAATCGTGTGCATATAATGCGCATGCTATTTGTGCCGAGTGTCGCTAGGAAAATGTAACTCACTCCCAACCTGGTGCGTCTGGCCCTGAGTCAGGTTTTCATTCCCTGGCTGTTGCAAGTGCTTTCTTTCAAGCACCCCTCGTGGGCCTGGGAGCAGAGACCCAGTCCAAGAACTGAACCCCCATCTGCATGGCAGGACACAGCATGTTCCACCTGAGGTAACAGGCTGGCCTTCGATAGCACCAAGACTACGGGACACACTATGATGTTACAAAGTAGGAAACTGAAAACAGAGATTTTTTTTTTTAATTTTATTTTTCACTTAATGCATAAGCTGTGGAACTGGGGGGGACAGAGGATGTGGCATAAACTGCTATTAAGGCAAATCTGGGGAAAGCCACTGCTGCTTGGAATCTTACTACCTTTTGGGGATTCTATCAGGTTCTCGTGACTGGAACCCACCACCAGTGGAAACAGGATATTAGGCCAGGGCAGTTCTTATGGATCGTGTATTTTAATATATTCTGAATTTCTTATTCAAGTAGGACTTATTTTCTCTGTCTCTTCACCACCCTCACATTTCCTGTTCCCCTCAATTTCTCAATTTATTTTTTATTCATTCCATGTAAACCCCCCCCCCACCCCCCACCCCAGCTCACTCTCATGAAAACTCTGTGCCCCTGTAACCTGCGTCTTCAACAAAGATCACAGGACTGAGCCAGCATCGTTTGCTGGAGCTTGAACAGGTCAGACTTTGGCTACTGTGAACAGTAGGGCCCTAAGCCCCAATCACCTCTTCCAGTTTCCCTTCTCTGTCTCTCATTGTTGCCTGTTTTTATATACACTGCTTTGGACAATTGTTAGGGAAGCATTTTATAAATCTTCTAAACGAACAAAAGTTATTTATTTCAAACGTTTAACGCTCCGCAAGTCCACCACACTGCTATCCTATGAGTACGCGGATTACATTAAAATAACACAAATACTTGGGCTGTTTGGCCTGAGCAAGAACTGCACACAGCATCCCAGAATAGGGTTACCAGATGTCAGGATTTACCCGGACATGTCCTTGTTTTAGAAGGCATGTCGGGGCATCCGGACGGCTTTTTAAAACCCAGCACTTTGGATTTTGGAAAGCTTCCACTTCAGAACCACGTTGTGAGGGCATCTGTGCAAGTGCCACACATGTGCATGATGTCATCATGTTGCATCCGTGCATGCGCAGATGCTCTCCCGACGCGGTCCCGAGGACGAGAACAGGATGAGTTGGCGAAGCTGGGGCAGAACAGTGCGTGACTTGGGTGTAATGGGGCGGGGCTGGTGGATTTGGGCGGGCATGGGAGCGGGCCTATGGGTCCAGATTTTACAGGAGTAGGCGACCCTCCTTGGGGTGTTGTTGTTTTTTTAAACGTGTGTCCCGATTGGCTGGTTAGACAGCGGTAGGACATCTACAATCGGGACACCGTTTATAGAATTTTCCCCTTAGGGCTAGATTCACGAACCTGCCCGATCGGGACAATCCATGTCCAATCCGGGCAGGTCCGATGGATTCTCCAAACTGAAATATGCAGATGAGAGCGATCGGAGGAATGCCCCCATCTGCCTGCCCAGATTGCTCTATAGTGATCCTAATGCATGTGCCTACTTACCTTTAAATCTCTGTTGTATAAAACTCCAGCTTTCATCTACAAATCATTGATTCCCTATACCCCAACCAGATTACTGAGGTCTATTGATCAACATTTATTAGTTATCCCTTCACTTAAAATTATTAATACACGGCGGCATTTTATTTTTTCTGTTACAGCTCTGCAAACATGGAACTCCTTCCCCATTTAATTAAGAGAAGAAAATAATTTTTTCTTTTCAAGGATGCTTTTGATACCTAAAAAAGCTTGATTGAGAGTTTCATTTCATCTTCATAACCTCTCTAAGGTTCACTGTTTATTCCCTCCCAATTGTTTTTTTACCATAATTGTCTTCTTTTCTATCAACGATATACATTTCTCACCCATTCTTTCCTCTCGTTTTAACATATTTGTACTGTTAGTCCTTATCACGTTACATATGTTTTAGTCTGTTTAGTCTGTTTGTTTTGCTGCCCTCTAAATTGTATATAATTTTAATGATATGTTCATCGCTTAGAAATTTGAATAAGTGATCAATCAAATTTACAATAAACTTGAAACTTGATGGTCTGCGCGTGTGCTGGACCTTCGGGCCCAGCAGAGATTTTTTTTTTCTATTTTTAACTTTTTGGAAGGCCGTGGTTTTAACATGCTTAAGCCCGCAGGTTAAAACCATGGGCTTGCACTGCAGGAAAGGATGGGAGAGTCGGGGCAGGCAGGAGATCAGAGCAGTGGGAGAGTCGAGCAGCGGGAGAGTCGGGCTGCAGGAGGCGTTTGGGGCAGCAGGGGATCAGGGCTCACAGGGCAGAGAGAAGGGTGGCAGAAGGCAGGGCAGTCGAAAAGGGCTTGAGCGACTGGTCCTCAGCAGTCACTGGTTTGTGATCGGCCAGCCCAGTCAGTGTTGCAGGGTTTTGTTTAGTGAATCGCGTCCCTGCCTACTTTGCCCTCATTTCCATGCGCGGATCGGAGGATGGTCAGCAGAGAGGTAAGTGAATCGGGCCGGAGGAAAATCAGGTCGCAAAGGGGTTGCAAACCGATCCGTACACGATCGGCTTGCTTTGTGAATCTAGCCCTTAGTGTCTGACTGCCAATTAGAACCAATTAGAACCTGTTATCCCAACAGTTGGTGGTTATTGGCCTTAAAGCCATCTAATTAAGCAATTTTGCTGATGAGTAACAAACCGTATGCTCAGTTTTGCCAGTTAACAATGATAATATTCACCTCTAAGTGTACATCAATACCTTTACCAGCTATGACAAATTTCTTCTGAGCCTCAGCGCCACCACTTCACCACTTCAAATAACTTTCATGGCAGTGAGCTTTATGTGGCAGATCGTCACTGGTTCGATCTAATATTTATATAATTTTTGTTTTGCATTGCTCAATGATCAACCTCATACATTTTTTTTCTTTTTTCAATATAAATAGATAAATACTTTTTGCTTTAAATTCCTTTAAATGAATGACTTATCTTAACATATTTTGTCTTTATTAATGCGCAACTTAGTAAAAGGAGCCCTTAGAGGTGAATATTATCGCTGTTGTGAAATTTCTCTAAGTGAAGAGTGAATATATATAAATAATAATCTATTTTTGAAGTGGAACAGTTTTGCAAGCTAAGCATGAAACTGAGTGCCCAGCTTTATATAGACTTTGGAGGCACTGTTCCCTTGAAGCTGAGCAGGAGTCCTCTAGCTGCCAGTGGGAGGCAAGTGATGTTTCAATATTGTGTTTTCAATTGATAGGGATAGGCAGGTTTTACGGAGTCCTGCAGAGCTTGCCTGTCCTTCGCTACTGAAAATGTGGTAGTGAAACAGCCCCCTTCCTCCCTACCCCCCAACAGCAGAACTGAAGGTGGAGGATTTTTTTTTTAAAACAAAGATAAGTTCTTATGGAGGCCCTGGCCTGATATTTAGCTTCGGCCCACAAAACTCTTATGTGGGCCTGGCTGGACATTGGCCAGGTCAACATAAGCTCCAGGTGGCCAGGCCTCCCAGATTTAGTTCCCAATATATGATGCCTATGCCCAACTTGACCTGTCACTGAATATTTGGGGCTTATTCAGCCAGCGACAGTAAAATTAAAAAAAACCAAAACATTGATTGCCACCAGCTGAATATCGAGGAGATAAGTGTATATGTCAAAATCAACTGATTGAATAAATCTTTGTGAATTATACAACCCATGCCTAGTAGCGCTATAGAAATGACTAGTAGTAATATATCCTAAAGATAAATAGAAATAAGTGGGAAACAGTCTCAAATACGTCCCTTTAATTAGAACTAGTGAATTGATTAAGTTGTATAAATTTACTAAAAATTTAAAAAATAAAAAAGGAATGATAATGTGCACAATTAATTTTTCTACATTTCTTGACATCTCAGGTTATATAGAGGAAGCGTGTATTATTCCATGCCCTTCTGACTGTAAACTCAGTGAATGGTCCAACTGGTCCCGCTGTAGTAAATCCTGTGGAAGTGGGGTGAAGGTTCGTTCTAAATGGCTTCGAGAAAAACCATATAATGGCGGAAGGCCCTGCCCAAAACTGGATCACGTCAATCAGGTATATGTATTTCACATTAATCAATATTTTTATAGATATTTTAGGATTTGTTGTATTAACAAGCAGGAGTGGACTGACAGTGATGTGAGCCACTGGTCACTAACCCCTTTCCTTTACAAAGGCGCACTAGCATTTTTAGCGCCAGCCACAGTGGTAAGAACTAAGATGCTCATAGAAATCCTTTGAGCATCGGAGATCTTACCACCGCAGCCGGCGCTGCTTTGTAAAGGAGGGCTTAAGGGTCATGGCTCCTAACCACCTATCAAAAATTATTTTAAAAAGATGGAAGCTAGGGGATAGCGGGCCACTGGGCACTGCCCTATTGTCCCAATGCTCTGTCTGCCCTTGTTAATAAACTACTTCAACCATAGGCGTCAGAACGGGAGGAGGGAACCACAGAGGCCTTGACCTCCACAAAAATGGTATTCCTGCCATGTCCTCTGATCCCTGGTGGTACAGTGGTGCAGCGGGTAGGAACAAGCTTTCCGTGATCCTGCCCCACTGCTAACCCGGTCGTCAGAGGCTGCTGGAGTTCTCTTCAGCCACTAAGCGGCCCTGAGCAACAGCGTGCTTTGGCGCTACTGCTCGGCGCTGAGCAGCTTCCTGATTGGCTCCCACGAATTCTCATGAATCGTGAGAATTCATGGGAGCCAATCAGGAAGCCTCTCAGCACCAAGCAGCAGTGCCAAAGCGTGCTTCTGCTCAGGGCCACTCAGCGGCTGAAGAGAACTCTGGCAGCCTCTGACGACCGGGTTAGCAGCGGGGCAGGAGCGCAGAAAGCTTGCTCCTGCCCGCTGCACCTCTGGACCACCAGGGATTGGAGGAGGTACACAGACAGGGCAGAAGAGCTGGATGCAGAGCCTGACAGGGGAGGGGGGGGCTGGGTACAGAGCCAGGCAGGGGAAGGAGGAGGGAAAGGGTCTGGGTGCAGAGCCAGGCAGGGGAGGGAAGGGGGCTGGGTGCAGAGCCTGAAAGGGGAGGGACTTGGTGCAGGGGGTAGGAAGGCAGGGAGGACAGATGCTCAGGGGTTGGGAATGACATATACTGCATGTACTGGGAGAGGGTTGGGAAGGACAAATTAATGGGCTGGGGGTAGGAAAGAAGGAAAAGAGTGATGCTGCACTGTTGGGATAATGGGAAAGGAGAGAAAGAAATGCTGCCGGTGGGGGAGGGAAAAGGAACAGAGAATTGTTGGACATAAATGTGTGATGTGAGAGGGAAAGAGAGATGATATATACGGGGAAAGGAAAAAAGAGGGAGAATTGTTGGACATGATAGTGGTGGAGAGGAGGGAGGGAGAAATGTTACACTGGAAGGGAGGAGAGATGACTCAAAGAAGGGAGAGATTTCAGACCACTGGAATGGGAAAAAGAGAGAGAGAGATGCCAGACCACAGAATGGAAGGGAAGGAGGGGAGAGAGAGAGATGCCAGACAGCAGAAAGGAGAGGAGAGAGATTCCAAGCTATGGGAAGGAGAAAGATGCCAGACCATATGAGGGGGTAAGACAGAAATGTCTGACCATGGGAGAGGGATGAGATGGTGCATAGGGATGAAATGCTTCCTATGGATAGATGGGAGTAGGGGAGAAAAAAGAGGAGATGGTACACATGGATAGATGGGAAGGGAAGGCATGGAAAAGTAGATTTTGAGAAGAAAGCAGAAAAATGGAAGAAAATTGAATGTTAAAAGTTAATGCTAAAGATGGGTGTATTCACTTGGAATAATCAGGGTACGGGTGTTCAAAACAAAGGAGATCAGTAAAGGATACAAGTTGAAAATAAAGTAAACTGACTCCGACAAAGCTATAGTCTCTGGAAAGTGATCAAATTTTGTATAATACGCTCAGAGATATGAAACTCCAATAGGGTGTAACTATCCCCACGGTAAGAATTCACCATCCAGTCAATGCGTTTTTTCATGTGATCAATCTCTGAGACTAAAATTTGTTTTCAGCTGTTACTTGATTATTAAATTTCTTTTTGGTATTATATTCATTCTTGTCCATTCTAGTCCATAATTCACTCAAAAGGTGTATATATATATGCAGATCACAAAAATCACTCATTCAATTTAATCTTTACTTAGCTCTAAATATAGTATGGGGGTCTCAATGGGTTTACGAGCTGCTGTGCTGTTGAGAGTGGATTGAGAAATATCCGAAGAACGATAGCAGCTAAGTGTTTTTTCTTTTTGGCCTAATGTTATGATTTCGGATCGTTGTGCCTTTGGGCCCTTTATTCACATTTTTTCACGTGTGGGGTTGTGTACCCCGGGTGCATTTGAACATTGACTTTGCAAGCTATTATAGTGCTTTTTCACTCTACAGTTTTGTTTGTGTGGGAGTGTTTGTGAAGTGGAGTTTTTTTGCCAAATGAAAGCAGAACTGAGGCTTCTTTCTCCACTTCTTTTGTTTTTTTGGTTTGTTTTGTTGTTCTGCTGTGGTTGGCTATATGAGTGTGTGTGTTAAGCCTTCTAGCGTTGCTGGGCATGTTCGATTGTTCTATGTGGGGTTGTGTTTGAGATAAATATAAGGTCTCAATGTGGCCCATTTCGGAATTTGCTTCAGGAGACCCAATGGAAACTTTCAATCACTCTCAACTCAAAAAGGATTAAAGAGCTTGTAGTTCACTGTAATTTTACGGTCATATCGAAATCCAAGACACCGTTGTGCAAGTATCAATACATTAAACAGCAACACGACCACAAAATTATGGGCTATATATAAAATGAATTATGGGCCATATATAAAAATAGTTTTTTAGCCCATTAGATTAACGGGTGCTAGAATAGATGTGTAGACTTAGGCATTTCTTTCTTTCTTTCTGTCTCTCTCCCTGCCCCCTTTCTTTCTTTCTGTCTGTCTTTCCTTCTGTCTCTTTCCCTGGCCCCCTGTCTGTCTTTCTTTCTTTCGGTCTCTCTTCCCCTGTCTGTCTTTCTTTCTGTCTCTCTCACTGGCCCCCTGTCTGTCTGTCTTCCCCCGGACAGCCACAGCGCCCGCCCACCTACCAGTCTCACGCTCTCAGCCAAGGCTTCTGAACGCCGTCGCCCCAGCCAATCGTCAGCCGCCTTGGTCTCGGCTGCTCCGCAGCGCTAGGCGGGCGCAGCCAATGCCGCTGTCATGCCAACCCGCCGCTGAGCCAGCCAATGGACATCACCCTTATGGCTGGCATTGTGAAGGGGCAGTGCGGTGTGGCCTGCTCTGAGGGGGGGGGTAAGTCCATTGTCTTTTACGCCTCCAGTTTCGCTCCGCTCTTGTTTCCGTTGTGCTACGGGCCCGAGACGCATCGTAACGGTAAGTAGCATGCTCAGGAAGTTGATGGCAGGACTCCGCATTCGCTCCCTCCGCCGCCTGTGGTGACGTAGTAAGCTCGCATGCGTACTCTTGCCGTCACAATCTGACAGATCAGGAATCAGGGAACACACAGCGAGAATGCACATGCGCGCTTAGCGTTTTATTATTATAGATTGCTCTGCTGACAAATATACAAAGGAAGCCTATTCCATTCCCTAGGACCCAGGCATGAAAAAATACTGTTATGGGACACCTGCAGCTTCAACTCTTTAATAGTTGGAATATATAGTTCCACACGATCGACAGATCGCAACTCCTGAGGCGGCACATGAACTGAGCATGTATAGGGCACCAGCATTGGCGGCTCCAATGGCTGACTGCTACAAGCTTTCAAAAGGGGTTCACATCTTTATTGAGTGGCTGATGTCTTCCACTGGCAGGGCTTGGAGATTCCTGCTATGGTCTTCGTCACTCTAACGGCCTCGCCTCCCATCCCCGGATAGCCACAGCGCCCACCCACCTACCAGTCTCGCGCTCCCAGCCGGGGCTTCTGAGCATCGTTGCCCCAGCCAATCGTCGGCCGCCTTGATCTGGGCCGCTCTGCGGCATTAGGCGGGTGCAGCCCATGCCGCTGTCACGACAACCCGCTGCTGAGCTGTCTTTTTGCCTCTGACGGCAAGGACCGCCGGGGCCTGGGTGCGGCGGGGAAGGGGGGTCTTGCCTGGCCAGGGCCAGCCGAATCCTGGGCCTGCTCTCCTTCCCCTAAGTCCCGGACCCTCACTCTGCACCATCTAGCGTATGCCGCTGTCACGCCAACCCACCGCTGAGTTGTCTTTCCGTCTCTGCCGGCGGGGACCGCCGGGGCCTGGGTTCGACGGGGAAGGGTGGTCTTGCGTGGCCGGGGCCGACTGAATCCCAGGCCTGCTCTCCTTCCCCTAAGTTCCGGCCCCTCACTCCGCGCCATCTAGCGCATGCGCACTCTTGCCGCCACATCCCGACAGATCAGGGATCAGGGAACACGCGACGAGAGTGCGCATGTGCACTTAGCATTTTATTATTATAGATGAAAATGAATATAATACAAAAAGAAATTTAATAATCAAGTAACAGCTGAAAACAAATTTTAGTCTCAGAGATTGATCACATGAAAAAATGCAATGACTGGATGGTGAACTCTTACCGTGGGGGTGGTTACACCCCATTGGAGTTTCATATCTCTGAGCGTATTATACAAAACTTGATCATTCTCCAGAGACTATAGCTTTGTTGGAGGCAGTTTACTTTATTTTCAAAGATGGATGAAAGTGAAGGAGAGAAAAACAACAAATGGATAAGGTGGCCCTGGATACACAGTTAAGAGCACAGACAGAGGAAATGCAGCCAGAGACTGGGAAAGATAGTTTGAAAAACAAAATCATCAGACAATAAAGGTAGGGGAAATGATTTTATTTTCAATTTAGTGATTGAATTGTGTCAATTTGGGGAATTTATATCTGCTGTCTATATTTTGCATTGTTAGGGCTCCTTTTACTAAGCTGCGTTAGTGTTTTTAGTGCACACAGCATTTTAGCGCATGCTAAGCCCGCGCTACGTGGCTAGAACTAACGCCAACTCAATTCTGCACATTAAAGCCCTTAAGGAAGAAATGTATTTGTTTCTATTTCTCTGGGGTTGTACTGCAGGCAGAGTCTTGAATCTTAGGGTTTCGTTTATATATATTAGTACTTTTAGTTTGTGGTTCCCGTATTTGCATAGGGGTTATCTGTGTTCTGGTAGGAATGAATGTTCAGAAGCACACGTACAGTGTGCTTTGTGTAGTTTAATTTTGTGGTTAACCATTATATAGTGTTAATAAGATTATTTTGTGTGTATATATGAAAAATGAATGGAAAAATGGTATTACAATTAATATTATCATGGGGGCGGGGTCTGGGGTAGAGATTGGGTGGGGTCTGGGGTGGAGCTTGTGCCCCCCCAAACAAAAAAGCATTCCGCTGCCCATGACTTCAACACCATCTAACCTTCCTGCATAACACATTCACTGGACAACTGCTAATTAGGGGTCCTTTTACTAAGGCGTGCTAACTGATTTAGCATGCGCTAACTGATTTAACGCACGCTAATCGATTTAGCGTACACTAAATGCTAAGGACCCCTACTCATCCCTGAAATCATGCCATTACAAGAAGTTCCTTGACAGAATGTTATCATTCCAGGCAGCCAAACTGAACACATGGCTCGTAAAACCCATACTTGAGGCCACTTCATACACCGACTTCAGAAAATCTCTGAAGGCCCGTCTGTTTAACAAATTCTAATCCCAATTCATGCCCAATCCCCCTCAGCTATCCTCTTCCCAATCCCCAAATCTCTAGACCTTAGACTAACTCATGTTTTTTCCCATTTTGTAATGATATTCCAACCCAAATTGTTTTCCCCTTGTATCTTAATCTTTGACTATATACATCCTTTAGATTCAAACCAACTTGGTTCTCTTACATTTATAATTGTATCCCAGTTCGACTTGTTTTTTCCTTACATCTCATTCTCTGACTGTAAGTATCTTGTTATAAACCGCTTTGAACTTATGGTATAGCGGTATATAAGAAATAAAATTATTATTATTATTATATGGGATAGTGATGTTTCAGTTTTTCCATGAATGAGAAGGGAGCACTTGTTTTCTGTGTGGTACACCCTTTATCTCAGAAATTTACAATTTATCTTGTTGATTTCTTATTACAGTTACAAGAGCAGTATACATGCATTTTTCCAATGTGTCTGTATAGAAGTGTATATATTGCATTGTCTTTGTATAATCTTGTATTGTGGCTTTTGTTTCTTGTGGTTTTGGCTGCTTTCTCAATAAAAATTATTTTTAAAAAACCCCACAAAAAACTGATAAACAGACAGTAAGCTGCTGCTAATGAATAAGCTGCAAATGATTTGCTTGCAGAGCCAGAACACGTAAGAAGTCATTAAATTTTGTTTCTTTTAAAGAGCTATCATAAACTCTGTAATTAGATTGCAATGGATACACACTACTATGTTTTATAAAAAAAAAAAAAAAAAAATAATAATAAATGGCTGGTGTTCAAAGCAAATATTTGATATTAATACGACCTGAATTTGACATATGGGGAATATAAATGAACAATATGGCTAATCTTTGTTCCAAATTAAACCCTTGCCTGTTCACTGTGAAAGAAGAATGCTTCCTGGACTGGTTTTCTGCTGCAAACAGCACCCCATTGAAGTATTTGTGTACTGCAACACTGCCCTCTAATGGCAACTAGGCTGACATTGTGTTGACTGGAGCATAAGCTTGAGAAAATGTTTGTGGTGTGATCATATATTGTTGGAATTATGTAGTGAGCTTTCTGTGCATCATTATGGTTATTAAAGTCTAGAATCAGTCAGGTCTCCAAAGCTCTACTTTTATGCTACTACGGTGCTCATTTTCAAAGCACTTAGACTTACGTAGTTCCAGAGGTTACTATGTAACTTTGTAAATCTAAGTGGGGGACACACATATCTAAAGTATGCTTACTTTTTTAGCCTACCCATTGAAAAATGAATGTGTAACATAAAGCTTGTATTTTGTTCTACAACTAAATGCTACTTTTTCTTTCTCTTTGCATGTTATCTCTGTGTCATGGATTACATGTGGAATAGGCTCAGGTAAGCTTAACTGAAGCTACAGAATATAAAATCTACTTCCTCTTCCTGTTTTACTTGCCCTCAGTGAAGACTACACTGTTTAATTTGCTTTTTTACCATACTTTTCAAACCACCCTCGTATATCCTGTTGTCGAAATGCGAAGCCATAATAAGCACAAAAAACCCCCGCCTGTGTGCATTCTGCTGATCAATTCCATTATTATTTTTAAATGCTTCTTTAATCTGTACTAAATATTTGCAATAGAAGTCACCACTTAAATAATCTTGTGCTAGGTCCAAATATGTTCCTATATGCTTGGCTCACGCCATAGAAAGACAGTATCTTCAATCATTCAATTACTTAATGATTAACTTGCATTGACTTACACTGATGACATATAAAAAGAGCGCCAATCAGTGTCATGCTACTGTCAAATGATGGTCTTAACAGCAAATTCAGTTTAATTTCCATCCTATAAGTTCACATAGAATTTTTCTTTTTTCAACCATCTTTATTTTCTCTTCTTTATTAATTTCAGGTACTTTAGTTAGATTGTGAGCCTTCGGGACAGTAAGGGAATTTTTTAAGTACCTTCTTACTTCTCATTTATAATCTTAATGTATATTTTCTTCAAACCGCTTAGAACCTAACGGATGTAGCGGTATATAAGAAATAAATTACATTACATTACATTACAAATGACCGTGGCATGAACTGAATCGAGTAAGCAATAAAATATGATATTTTATTGTTCAATTTACTTCCAACTGTGACATAAGAAATATAGAAACATATATTTATATATATATATATATATATATATATATATATATATATATATATATAATGTGCAAAACTCTACATACAAAATGGTGTTTTTCTCTTAATTTATTGTAGAACACATCTCAACAGCACACAAGGTTATTTAAGAACATATTTCAATTTTCTTGTCTACTGAGCATTGCTCAGTCCAAATCTAATATTTTTCCATGCTGGCTTCTTACCTTTACATCCTCAACCCCTCCCCCCACCCACCCACCCCCTTTTACAAAACCGTGATAGCGGGTTTTAGCACTGTTTTTAGCACAGTGTCAGGAGCAGTGCAAAGCATTCGGTGTGCCAGCCTGCACTAAAAACTGCTATGGCGGTTTTGTAAAAGGGGAGGGGAGAGAAAACTTTATTGGCTGAGAAGAAACAGCGGCAAATTAAGTACTATTGCTGGGCAGAAGCTTTTCCACTGACAGCTTATTTTCCTCAAAAATCTGAAGGTAACTTTTTCTTAATGTGTCAGTATGGATGTGTATGTTTATAAGTTGAATGTGCATTTTGCGCTTTATTCTTTGGTTGTCAATATGTATATTACACTGCTAAGTCATTTTTTATTGGAAAATTAATAAAATTTTCAGTGCCAATGTTCTTGGAGGGAGACCCAACAGTGATTGAACCATCACAAGTCTGAAACCCATGAGCGACAGAGCTAATCAAGGCGTCAGCCCTAACTACTGCTCAAGCATCTTTCATGTATATCCATAATTAAATTATCATAACGAAATGCAAAAGTAATTATTTTAAAGTGAGAGATGTTCAATTACCTACTCACCTCCTTCTGAGTTGGAAAGGATTGGGCATGCTTGCTGCAAACTCTGAAAGTTTCCTTGGTAAATATTAATATTGATGAACTTGTAGGAACTGAGATATTGACTTGAAAATTGAAGCTAAGTTCCCAAGTCAGTGTCCTAGTTATTTTATTTTAGATTTATTTCTTGTCTGCCTAATGTATTAAAACAATCCCATCCAGCCTCCAAAATTGCTTCTGCGATGATATATAAATTTTCTAAGGAAACTCCATAGAAATTTGCACCCAGGATTCCCAAACTAATATACTGTACATTTACAATGAAATTACTGTAAAATATATGCCAAGTCATTTTAAACTAGACTACATTTACTCACCTCATTAATGGATCAGTAATAAAGACTGCTTGGCATACTGTATATTTTATCAATAATATCATTATGAATTTATATTATGAAAGGACAGTGGCCAGGGTCAAAGCTTGACACCTGACAGGTTTCACATTTGTGTATAATATATGTAGCTCAGGCCAATATTCAAAATAACGTTTTATGTTTCCCAATGGCTGATAAACGTATAACTTTGCAATCTATATATTTTCAATGCCCCCCTCATTCCAGAGCTTGCTCTCAATTGAAATAGACTCAGCTCTTACTCAATTTAATTCATTCACTAGTAATCACCCAATTAGATTATTTGTAGAAGCATTTCAAATAAATGTCTTTTCTGGGTTATGAATGTTTCTATATTGATACGCTATCGAGTGTCGTAAAATATGGCTTATATGAAAGCACTGCTGTTATTGTTTGTATAATATATGCTGTATGTTGTTTTTATTTTTATATGATTGTTGTTGTTTTTTTTGTAAAACCGCCTAGTTATAGGCAGTTAAGAAATCTTTTAAAATAAATAAATTATTGCAATCATCAGACTTGCTTGGTCTGGGTTCTCCTTCCTTGGTTCAGTGTGCATCTTTGATCTAAGCCTAACCAGCTTATGCATGAACTGCCATCTTTATGACGTTACCAAATAAGTCACATCAGATGCAGCATTGCTCCCTAGATGACATGATGAACGAATGCCACAGCTCCGTTATGCAAAGTTCTCATTTATAGGTTCCTCCAGTTTGAAGCAGAGACTCTTTCATTTTTGGTAATTGGCAAGCAAGTTTGGCCTCCGCTATTTCATATTACAAGCTTGGCTTAATTTAGGAGCAGTGGCTCCAGATTATTCCATTTTGTGAACATAGAGGTGCCGCTCCTGAAGCTCCTGTTACATTTATTTTCCATTTTCTATAACACCCCTCCCCAAAAGGTTAGGGTGGTATACAATAAAACATAGAAATGTGATCAAAGAATGGATAATATGAAGCATTTTAAATTCAATCTGAAGTTATTAATTTTTATTAATTTGGCATTTAAGCTCTTGTGAGGATTTTTTGTGAGGAGTTACTGTGCAGGAATATATATATTTTTTTCTGTTGTAAATTGAATCATGCTCTTAAATATTCTTCTCACATTCTGATGTGCTTCAGGTTTATGAAGTAGTCCCATGTCACAGCGACTGCAATCAGTATATATGGATTACAGAACCATGGAGTGTTTGCAAAGTGACTAATGTGGACCTAAAAGAAAACTGTGGAGAAGGGGTACAAACCAGAAAAGTGAGGTTGGTACTTTTTAAGTTACGCAGGACTCAGATTTCCATACGTAGTCAGTTTACTGAAATGTTGGCTTAAGGCTATGCTCATTATGAAAATGCACACTTTTTCTAGTCTCCAGATGTTGTGAAATGCTTACATTGATCACACCTTTGAGCAAAGGGTTCATCCAAACTGTTTTTGTGTAGGCTGAGACTGATAATTGTGTTTCTAGTATATGTCAAAGAATGGGTTTCATACAGACAAAAGATGTAATAGATAGGAGAACAAGCACAATTTCTTATCAAACACATGACAAGAAGATAAAAACAGTGAAAACCTTTTTTTTTTTCCACAGTGTTTGCTTAAGTCCTTTACAATTTAGATTTAGACCCTTTCACATCATTGATGTGTTATTGTTTTATTTGGTGTCAGACACCAAACATTATTTGTCTTATTCTCTTCTCAAAGGTGCTCAACACAGTTGATTATAGAATCTTAGAGGTACATAATAATTTTTAAAAAATGTCTAAAAACCCACCTAGTGGGGTGGGGGTCCAGGTGAGGTTAGAATGGGTCCTTGTGGGGGTGGGGACAAACTTTCAGGGTGTGAGGGGGTGCCGGCAGGAGAGACTGGGCATCCCTCCTGCCACGATCAATGGAGGGGGTGGTCGTGGATGCCGGCAGGAGAGATTAGGTATCTCTCCTACCAGTAAAGATTTTGGGGATAGTTCGGGAGTGCCGGAACCATCCCTCCTGCCGCAATTGTTGGGGAGGATGGTTCCACAATTCTCCAGCCGGCACTTATGACAGACGCTGGTTAGAGAATGATGGTTTTAGGCAACAGACTGGTCCCTCCCACGCCTAAAATGTCTTGTTTTTGGTATATGGGACTCGGGCAATTTTTTTTTTTTTAGAATGTGGCTTAAAGGTAGACATAGTGGTGGTCTGAGTGATTAAACTCCTGAACGTACAGGTAGGCCATTCTAAAAAAAAAAAAAAACACATTTTGGATGTTTTATTCAAGAATGGACATTTCCCTGCTGCCTACTTTGCCTAGGGCCTTAGTCCAAAAGGGAATTTAGACTTTTTTTTAAATTGTGCCTTGCCACCTCTTCAGACTAAATAGCCTGGGTATTTCTGGACAATTGGTTTCAGAAATTTTAGTTTAATAGACATTACAAAGTGAAAATGAAAAACATCCTGTCACGTGCCGCAGGGCTCACCACTCTCCCCCATTTTGTTTAATATCTATGGTGTGCTATTACTAAAGCCTCAGCAAAAATGGCCATTAACGCACATGTTTTTCCCATGTGGCAAGTCCACTTTTGCCACAGAAATAATGGGAGATTTTTTCTATTTCCCGAATTAATTGTCATGCACTAATTGTGCACTTAAGCCCATAGGCCCTGATTCTCCAAAGTGCATCCCGATTTTAGGCGTCCTACAGCTGTCTAATCAGCCAATCGGGATGCACGTTTTTTTTAAAAAAAAATGCTCCCCAGGCAAGCCTGAAGGCACCTCCGGGAGCCTAGGGAGACCCGCAAGATGCCTAAGCTCGTCTAAGGGCCTTAGGCGGGCCTTAGGCTGAACCTAGGAGGCCCTACGCGTCTCCCTAGTAGAGGAGAAGCTTAAAATGTAAGCCAGCAAAATCAGACCTTAGACTTAGTGGGGATGGGCGGACCCGCTATGCCTAAGGCCTGATTGGTCCAGGCTTCTAGAGCCTGGGCCAATCAGGCCTTAGGCTTCGGCGGGATGGGCCGGGAAGGGGCGGGCCCTCTTCATTTCGACGAGGCGTGCCTGCCGGCTCAAGACGTGCAAGACCCATCTAAGAACAGGTTTGGTGGAATGGAGGTTTGGGGGTTGTTAGCGCCGGGGAGGGGGGTGCGTCTTCGGGCAGGAGGGATTGGGCACCCTCCTGCCAGCTATCGATATTGTCGGGGGGAGGGGGGAGATCGGTAATGTCGGGGGGGGGGCGGTCGGTAGTGGGGGGGGGTTGCGTCTTCGGGCAGAGGGTTTGGGCACCCTCCTGGTCAGGGGGCCGCGGCCCGCTATACTTATAGCGGCAGAGAGATCTCTTGCCGCGATAAGTGTAGCGGGCTGTGTCTAACCTAACCCGTTTCTCTAACCCGCGTCTGTAACATGGACGCCGGTTACAGAATCGGGGTTTAGTTTAGGCCGATTCTGAATAGGACGCCTCTCCCGGGCGTCCTATTCAGAATCAGGGCCTAGGTGTCTTGCGGGCCTCGCCTTCAATATAGGCAGCCTGCCTGGGGAGCATTTTTTTAAAAAAACATGCATCCCGATTGGCTGATTAGACAGCTGTAGGACGCCTACAGCTGCCTAAAATCGGGACGCACTTTTAGAGAATCAGGCCCATATTCTATATTGTGAACCGAAAAAAAACATACCAACATGTTTTTGTTGTATCTTCCACAGAACTTGATTGATTCTTATCAAATTTAGTGTGTCATGTCCAGAAAGAAGTTGACGTAAAATGTTGTAAATATTTCCCACTGCACCACAACACTACCTTGTGAAAATTAATTGTTGCTATGGGATACATGCAGAAGCAGTCAATAGTTTGTAAACAGTCTCTGTATCAAAATGGTTTTCACTGCAGAAGACCGAATTCTGATACAGAACTTGGTACTGCTAGAATGTTACAGCAGTCGATGATTGTTGAAAGAGTTCCCACAGAAGGTTTGGAACAAAAATGGCCTTGATGTTCTGCTGTGCAAGATCCAAGCAACAGGCACTGTGGACCGTAAGCCAGGCAGCGGATGACCGCACTCGATTCGCACATTGATGTTGTACGCAATCTTGTACTGAGCCAGGAGAATGCACTGCAAACTCAGCAAACAACTTGTCAAATAGCAAGAGAAACAGGATTAAGTCAGATGATTAGGATAATTCCTGGCCATCTGAAATTAAAGTGTCTTAAAAGGCATCATGCTCAAGAGTTAATTTGTACAACAAAAACACACATCTGAACAGTTTAAGCAGCTTTTGACCAAGTACTCAGAGCACAGCATCAGCTTCATATGATTTCAGATGAAAAGATATTTACAGTAGCTCCACCGATTAACATACAGAATGATTGCCTGTATGTGCGTCCAACCACACTGAAACATGAGGTTAATGCCAAACGCCTACTACGGACCCGCCTGACCTTCAGCCAATCAGTCATGGTCTCGGTCACAATCTCAAAACTTAGATTCACAGATCTGTTCTTCATCAATCCTGGGGTTCAGATCAATGGTGCATACTGCCAGGACATCTTCTTGATGCAGAAGCTGTTGCCAGCAATTCATGTCAAGAGACTACTTTATCTCCAACAGGACAATGCTACAGCACATATGGAGACCCTAGACTTCATTGGTCCAGTAGTAAAGTGGGGGGGGGCGGTCTGCCCCAGGCACCGTCTGCCCCAGGCACCTTCTTGGTAGGGGCACGGCACCCATCTTCCGTTCCACCCCCCTATTCCTTCGCCGCCCCCCCCCCACTACCATGCATGCAACTTCCCGCCTACCTCTGTAACGTTCGTGGTTCGAGTAGCAACCTGTGAAGCCTGTGCTGGTTCTTCTTCTGATGTCATTTCCTGGACCCATGCCTAGGAAGTGACATCAGAGGAAGAGCCCATGCAGGCTCGTACTTAAGGCAAATTTCAAAGCCAAAAAAAGGAGAACATGATAGCTTCCTCCATTAGGGATCAGCACCAGAAAAAAAAAGTTTGTGCTCAATACAAATAGCATGCAAATGAAGGCCCCCACCCTTTTACAAAAGTGTGGAAGAGGTTTTCAGTGCTGGCAGGCACGCTGACTGCTCTGCACTGCTCCAAAGCTCATAGGAACTCTATGACCTTCAGAACAGCACAGTCTAGACTTAGTCAAGACCCACTGGGCAGGATAAATGCCAGAAAACAGACTGAATTTGTGCACTTACTCTGTAAGTGTTGTGGCGTTGCCGGTGCTCATGTATGGATTTGGCTCCGGTCAACGCTCACGATAGCGCAACTCCGACGTGCTTCCCATAAAAGATGGAAGTCCTGCTGGTCACCGTCCAAAATATAAGGACAAAACATTCAAAAACAAGTCAATTCAAAGGTCATTCAAGTCCCCTTTTATTGTGGAGATAAGCTTGGAGTAGACTTCAAGTCAATCTTTTGCCAAACCATAAGTAAACAGGTAAAATAAAAAAAAAAAACAGAGCTGGAAACTAATCTGTGCCAGCTCTCACCTTCATGCAGGTCATCAAAGTCAATGAAAGCCAACAGTCTTGAATGCTGCTGCCCTTGAAAACAGGCAGTTGCTCAATATTGTACTGCCTCAATAGCTTTCATATAGTGTGGTGTCCAAGCCCAGCCAAAGTCAGGCTTGGCCCCAACCAACTTAATAGGAGTTGGTGGGGGAGGGGAGTAGCTGAATCCACAACTTTTTCTGTTTAACAGAATGCCACTAATGGCCCCACAATCCCAACCAGAATGGAAAGTGGATTCTCCCCAACTTGCACTACTCCCACACACACACACAATATCTCAGAACTCAAAATATAAACTTAAATAATCCAGAGCATTTAAGTTCTAAAAAAAAAAACGTGTTTTTTTTTTTCCATGCATCAACACAGCAGTACAGCACTAATCTCATTCTTTCCTCAGGGGAAAACATTATCCGAGACCCAAACATCAAAGGAAATTATCCTAGGCATTCAAACAAACTACACAGCCCTGCCACTTAGCTTTCCTCCATAGGCAAATCTTCAGGCATGCTGGCAGTCTCAAGGCAGTCCATCGGTTCTGACAGTGCTGGCTGGTTGGCAACAGGGTCAATGGCTGTATCCAACATCTCAATGTCTGAATAAGACTGAGATTCAGGAGAGCAGTCCTGTAGGTCCCCTTCCTGGGCTAGCCCAGGGTAAACTGACTGTCTCCTCAAAGCAGCCTCTAAAGCATTGAGGCGGACACGCCCTGTTCTCTGAGGGGGAGGGCCAGCCTGCATCTTCTGCCTAGCTTTCCTAGTACCTTTAATTATCTCCTGCAGCTGGGAGCTAGCAGGGGGAGTAGAATGCCTCAATGGCTGTTCCAGGCTGCTGTCTTTCTGGTGTTCTCCTCCCCAGAAATCAGCCACATGAGGATTAAAGGGAAATACAGGTTTTTCCTTGTCTTTAGTCACAACCCTATCCCCATGGTTAGCTCTTTGAATGGCTGGGCTAGATTTAGCCACAGCCATGCCTGGCACAAGCCGAGCTTTAGGGCTAGGATTGTGACAGTGTTCAATTTCATTAGGTTACTCTACTGTAGTTGTTAATACGTAGGCTAAAATCATTGTATAGATGAGAGGAGTCATGATCCTATAACTGAGTCCCTTCAATAGGTTTGAAAGTATCAGGTCAGTATCATCTGCAGCATGGATTAAGTACTAAGGGGCTGATATTCAGACTGCCGAAGGCAGCGTGCTAAGTCCTGCAGTCGTCGGTGAGCTTGAATTTTCAATGTTGGGCTATTTCTGGTGATTGGCATTGAATATCTGGGGTTTTTCTGGGCTGCTATTAACTTAGCCTACCCCTCCCTTTTACGAAGCCATGATAGAGGTTTCTTCCGCGGCCCTGAGCACTAAGGCCCTGATTCTGTATAGGACGCTCGGGAGAGGTGTCCTATACAGAATCGGGCCTACACTAACCCCGATTCTGTAACCGGCGTCCATGTTACAGACGCCAGTTAGAGAATCGGGTTAGAGTAGAGGCGGCCGCTACACTTATCGCGGCAAGGGATAAGTATAGCAACCGCCTGTCTGATCGCCGGCAGGAGGGTGCTGAACCCCTCCTGCCAAAAAGCCGTCCCCGCCCCCCAAAACTCTAGATCACCAGCAGGAGGGTGCCGAACCCCTCCTGCCGGAAAGCCGCCCCTTCCCCCCGAAACTCTAGATCGCCAGCAGGAGGGTGCCAAACCCCTCCTGCCGGAAAGGCAGACCCCCTCTGGACCCCCCATGCTAACGACCTCCCCCGATGACTCCCCTAACCTCCCCCCAACAAACCTCCCCCCGCCAACTAACCTTTAAATGTTGGCCAGCTGGACGGGTCTTGCTGCCGTCCAGCCGACAGGCCCGCCTCGTCGAAATGAGACGGGCCTGCCCCTTCCCAGCCCATCCCCGCTAAGTCTAAGGCCTGATTGGCCAAGGCTTTAGAAGCCTGGACCAATCAGGCCTTAGGCATAGCGGGTCCGCCCATCCCCACTAATCCTAAGGCCTGATTGGCATTTTGCTGGCCTACATTTTAAGCATCTCTTCCTCTACTAGGGAGATGCGTAAGCATTTAAAAAAAAAATGTGCATCCCGATTGGCTGATTAGACAGCTGTAGGACGTCTACAGCTGCCTAAAATCGGGATGGAACTTTGCAGAATCAGGGCCTAAATGCTCCAGCACTCATAAAATTCCTATGAGTGTCAGAGCAGCGTCGGAGCATTTAGTGCTCCAGGCTGTGGTAAAAACCTCTACCACAGTTTAGTAAAAGAGGGCCTTAACCAGCTAAGTCAATATTCAGCACTGGCCAATTAAATTAATAGTGGCCAAAGACAGGCCTGGTGTTTAAGTAGCCCATTTTGCCTGCTAAAGATAACCAGCCAGCACTTAAATAGTTGTGGCTAGCCAGATAAGCTGTATGACATAAATATGAGAAAATGAATGCTGATATGCTGGGGCATAATAAGATATTCAAATTAGTTTGGGGTTCATTGACGTCTTTTGTAGATTTGCTATAGTTGTCCTTTTGTCTTTATCTTTATTTTCTGTTGTTTTTCACCCACACATCCAGGGGTGGTGGGGTGGAGGGGGGTATATCTTTTGTTTTGGTATTATTCCTGATGGTAATGATGGATGGGGGAATTTTTATCTTTTGTATAGATACTGATTGATTATAAGTGCTTGGTTGATTATCATTATTTGTATATGAATTGTATTGCTCTTTTTGTTGGAACTAAAAACTAAATAAAATTTTTTTAAAAACATGGAAATCTGATGTTTAATCTGTTGTTGATTTTTTAAGTTAAGATATTGACTGTCTGTTTTCTAAATACATATTTTCTCCTTTTGTGTAACCACCGCTCTGTAGTTGTTACCTGCAATTTATTTCTTTATAGATGCATGCAGAACACAGTTGATGGTCCTTCTGATACGGTGGAAGACTACCTGTGTGATCCCGAAGAGATGCCTCATGGAGCTAGAAAGTGCAAGTTACCATGTCCCGAAGATTGCGTTATGTCTGAATGGGGGCAGTGGACTCAGTGCACCTTGGTAAGAATTTCTAAGCCTTACCAGATACAGATGTATAGTAGGTTTTCAAGGGAGAAATTAGGAGAGCTTTGGGTGAATCTTTTCACAATGGTGGTTAATAAATTCCAATTTTTAAAAAATAATTAAGAATTAAAAAGTGGTACAATAGAATATGTGGAACTTCCAACAATATGTAAATGAAGACAAAGGTCACCTCAGTAAAGAATGACTATTAAGTACTAGGCATGGGGAAACATGGGCGTGCAGTCTTGCATCATCTTATCCATATTTTACAGATCCCTTGTAAAATACAGGTTTGGAGGGGGAGAGGATTGTGTAGATTTGTGTCTTGGATATTCTCAATTCTCATTTCCATGTCCTTTCTAAACTTAGGGCTCCTTTTACAAAGGTGCGCTAGCGTTTTTAGCGCACGCTACAGCACACGCTAGCTGAAAAATTACCGCCTGCTTAAAAGGAGGCAGTAGCGACTAGCGCGTGCTAAGTGCGCGCTAAAACCGCTAGCGCACCTTTGTAAAAGCAGCCCTTAGATTTCACATGGCAAAACAAATAACACACTCCCAGGTGGCCCTTTTACTAAACTGTGTTAAGCAGTTAGGAGGTAGTTCTATAGAAATGGACACCTCCTTTTAGGAACTTGGATGCCATCCAGTGAGAGCCTGTTCTACTGTATAATGGCCTCCGGGTGCTCAGATATAAATATAACTGCAACCCAGCCTTGGTGCACCTTGTATTTAGGTTCCCACAGACAAGGTGAACAGAACCCACTGAGGGGCATTTTCAAAACATACATCTAAGTCTGATTTGGGCATATAGTGCTAGACATCCAAAGTCGACAGTAAAAAAATGCCTATTTTCAAAAGGCAAACCATCATACAGTTCCATTTTATATATATATATTCTTTTAAATCCTCTATCTGGATGTCCAGGCCATTGGGATGCCCAGACCGCCAGGACGTCTATCTTTATACCACATTTTCGACCAAAATTTTGTCCAAGTCCCAAATGCCCAGAACAAGACTATTTGGACATGGGAGGGGCCAGTCCTGTAAAGGACTGGCCACCTAGACATGGCAACAGAGCAATGGGGCACTGCTGTGAACTCCACAAAAGGGTGCCTGATAAACATCTCACCAGAACTCCCTTATAGGTTATGGTGAGCCCTCCAAGCTACTCCTCTCTATGGTTCACTAGCCCACCCACTAGGATACTTAAGACACCTGTGTGCAGCTCTACTAGGCTTTCCTATACCAGGTGCTGATGTTCTGGAGACATATATGTACATCTGTATTCTGATATTTAGGGATGTGAGGGGGTCAGTTCTGGGGAAGTGTGTGTGAGTCTTTACTTTATTTCTGAAGTGGTTATCTGATGACTTTGGGTACCTTTTTAACACTTATACCCTTTTAAATCAGGTCTAACTGAAAATGTATATGTTCCATCCAGGATATCTGCCAAATGTGTTGATTATCCCTAAAGAACACAAAACAAAAGACAAAAAAACCCACTAGAAAATCAAAAATGATAAACTACAAAAATGTGGGGTAAAATCATTAATATCAAAAATCATAATTAATTGTTTTAGCAGATACTGAAAAGGTGGTGAGACTGAACCTTCACTCCAGATCTGAATCCTCATTATGTAACTTGAAACCAACTACCTTACAATGTAATGTAATTTCCTGCAAATGTCCAGAAATCTTCCAATGTAATGTAACTTCCTGGAAATGTCCAGATATCCTCCAATGTAATGTAACTTCCTGGAAATGTCCAGCTATCTTCCAATGTAATCCGCTTAGAACCGCAAGATACAAGCGGAATAGAAGTCACTAATGTAATGTAATGTAATCTTTATGGTGGTGAGATCTCAGAAATTCATAACCCAGTTCACTATAGGACAGCCTAGGCTGGTCCACTCAGTGGATTTATTTTCAATCACAGATCAATCACCGCCTCCAACCTTATTCAAATTTTTATCTTATTAAAACAATAAATATCCTATAAACGTTACAAATGTGGAACTTAGCTTCAGATGGCAGTGAAGCTTTAATTCAATCATGATGCCAACGGGTCCTGTTTCATCCTTGGCTTCATCAAGAGATCAAGAAAACCGATTATGTCTAAATATGTTCCAACCACATTTAACCTGAAAAATAAGAAGGTAATCAGCCAACCATTTTCATACCCACATAAGCTTCCTTAGCACATGCATCTAAACTTAAATAAACATATACTAAACAAACTGAAAATTCTAAACAAAGCCTGCAACACTGGAGGATCAAGTCTGGACTAATTGTGAATCAAAACCCCTCATATTTGACTCTGCTTGTACTGCTATTTTACTGTTTGTTATATAAAACCAATAAACATTTCGAACTTAAAAAAAAACACCCTCATATTGAATCTTAACAGTTACAACAGAGCTTCCACCGAGCGGACCCATACTATCCGCCAATCATCTAATCTCACATAACTCAAAACATCAGTATCCATCAGCACTGTCAACGTTTATATGCACTCAACTTAACAATTGGCAGAACGTTCTAATTTGCCCGTGCTATTGCAAAATAGTTCTCTCTGGAACTTATACTCTCTGCGAGCCACGGGAACCTCTGCCTCTAATGGTGTTGGCATGCATAGACGCCGCGGCATAATTAAGATGCCGCCCATGCTAGAAACTCATCCTGACACTGCTCTTAAAGAGACTGCCCATACTAGAACCTCAATCAATCCTAGATCTCACAATCATTCAACTAATCGTCTATTTTTGTCCACAAACAATCACAACATACCAATCAACATCTTATTCCTCACACACCTAAAAAAATATATCTTCCATTCAACTGCCCGATTCAAACCTATCGGTGTTAAAGAATGTAAACGATAAATCCAGCGTTGTTCACACTGGATCAAATATCTGTCTGTGTCACCTCCTCTATTGCCCACTGTGACAGAATCAACAGCAAACTCCCTAAAACATTAGAAATTATGTCCGGTCTCCTGGAAGTGTTGGACAAGGGGAGCACCAAACTTCTTGGTCAAAACAGCTGATCTGTGCTCATTAACCCTATTCACAATAAGTCCAGACTTCAGGTTAAATGTAATTGGGAACATGTTTAGACATAATCGGTTTTCTTGATCTTTTGATGAAGCCAAGGGTGAAACGGGCCCCGTTGGGATCACGATTGAATTAAAGCTTCACTGCCATCTGAAGCTAAGTTCCACATTTGTAACGTTTATAGAATATTTAGGATATTTATTATTTTAATAAGATAAAAATTTGAAGTAGGTTGGAGGCGATGATTGACCTGTGATTGAAAAGAAACCCACTGAGTGGACCAGCCTAGGCTGTCCTATAGTGAACTGGGTTATAAATTTCTGAGGTCTCACCACCATAAAGATTATAGATTTGGAGTGGAGGTTCAGTCTCGCCTCCTTTTCAGTATCTGCTAAAACAATTAATTATGATTTTTTATATTAATGATTTTACCCCACATTTTTGAAGATTATCCCTGCAGGACATCCAAGTCTAAGCCTACCCAGAGTCCACTCAAATGCCTCCCAGAACACCCCTCTCAACATGCCCCTTTAAGCTGCACAGCAGCTTGGAAGTCCTGCTATACATCCAGAAGGTTGGTTTCAATCGGCACTTGGACGTCCCAGCTATTAGGACGTCCAAGTGCCAATTTAAGCAGGTTTTTGGACCTCTGGATGTTTTGATCATGAGCCTGATTGTATTATGTAAGTTGCATGTGTAACTGGGAGTCCTGCCCATATTCCACCCATGCCCAATCCGTGCTCTCTTGCAGTTGCATAAAGAATGACACAGGGATAAATTTGTCCCCGTCACCGCAGGATCTCAATATCCCAGTCCCGTCCCTGCGAGTTCTGTCCGTGTCCCATTCCTGAAAGCTCAGCCTTAACTATACAAGCCTTAGATACTTGATTTTAAAGTGTTCCAGACTTGTGTAGATGAGGACAGACCATGCAGGAATAGGACAGGAACAGAGCTTTCAGGGATGGGATGGGAAATTGAGATGCCGTGGGGAAGAGGACAAATTTGTTTCCATGTCACATGTCCTTATAGAATACTGCTTAGGATGCTTACATCATCAAGTGATACTTTTCTCTGCATTTATGCATGCAAAGTTGTGCATATCCATGAGCACTTAGTCATACAATTGCCCTTTGTATGTGGGAATTAGCATGCACTAAGAATAAATACGGCAGCTTGACACTTAGCATATGCTAATTCCCATGTTAATTGTTTGACACAAATTGATAAAACCTGGATGTCCCAATCCGTCTATTTTCTGGAGCCATATGGTAACCCTAACACAAATAACAAAGAGGACCCCACAGTTCCTTGACTTCATTCAGGTAAATGAAAAGAGCAAAATAAGATCTTTTGGTTACATTTGGGTTAAAAGATTCAACTGCAATTTTCAAAATCATTTATAGGATAAAGTTACCCATCTGAAAGTTGCCGTCCTTTGACTGCAAAAAGCTTGCATATGCTTTCTCATCATCTGCACTCAGCCCACAAATGCATTCCTGTGAGCATGTTTAAAATTAGGGGGAGGATCTTTGTACATTCGTTTTTCTGGTCTCTGAAAAAGAAATACTTGAATTAGCACAAGACGGGAACTAGTATTAATTCAACCATTTTTCTGTAGGTTGCTGCCTTCTAAGTCTTTATGTGTATAAAGAGAAAATTATCCTACAGTGATTATGTACTTGTATGAAAGTAAACACAGAGAAGCAAACTGAAGCCTTCAGCTACATAAAATTATGATCCCTGATCACAGTGCTAAAGTCAACCAATAAGATGTTTATGTTTTATTGGCAAAAACAAAAGAAAGGACTGCAGATACGATATACAGAGTGCAGGATCTTTATTGGAGTCAATACAATGCAGTGATCCAAAAGGTGGTTCTCTTTCATGAAGAGACGGGACCCGACACGGTCCATGTTTCGAAAAACACTCCTTCCTCAGGGGTCTGTAATGTTTAAATTCAATCTCATAGAGAGCTGTTTGTCATAAAACAATTAGCAAGTAATTTGGAATCAACCAGCGACATGAGGCTCCTGTCCTGCTACTGCTCAGTATACAAACTGATAGCAAAAGTATTTTTATTGGGAAATATTACTGCAGCTGACACTATGCCATCTTTCTGTACAGATTTGTTTCTCAAAGTTTGTGTTTTGGTTTACTTTTCAAGCCCTGCAGTGGCAGCAACCTTCGTGAAAGGTCGGCCTATCCCATAAGACAAACTGATGAAGGAAAAAATTGTCATGTTGACATTGAGACTGAGCCTTGCCATCTTAACAAAAATTGTTATCACTATGATTATAATGTTACAGGTACGTCTAGCACAGTCATATTTGAAATGTACTAGTATACTGTAGGGGCGGTGGAGAACAAAAATGATTATTGCTTTTTTTATTATTATTATTTTCTTATGCCAGTTACAAGGTTTTTCTGTTTGTTTGGGGTTATTTAGGGTTTGTTTGGGTTTGTTTTTTTCCATTTTGGGAGCTAAATAGTTAAAAGTGAACAGTAAGGGGAGAATTCATGAAAAGGCACTAAGGAGCAAATTCTATAAACGGCGCCCTGATTTTAGGTGGCCTACCACTGCCTAAAATCCAATCAGGACGCACGTTTATGAAAAATAACTCCCGAGGCAGGCCGCCTACATTGTAGGTGCCTCGAGGAACCTAGTGAGGTGAGTAGGGCCTCCTAACCACACCTAAGGCTAGGCGTGGGTGTGGTTTCACCCAGAAGTGGCCTTAGGTGAGCTTAGGCAAAGACTGCCAGCAGGAGGGATGCCCAGTCCCTCCTGCCGGGACCCCCGAAGCTAGTCCCACCCCACCTCCAAATGTCTGTGGCAGGAGGAGTGCCCAATTCCTCCTGCCACCACCCCATTGACACATCCCCTGGCAAGAGGGATGCCCAGTCCCATTCCAGTGAAGGCGGGCCTGTCGGCTAGACACAGGAAGGACCCATTGGCCAGCCATCTGAAAAAGTTTAGGATGGGCTTGGGGAGGTCTGGGTCCAGTGGAAGTGGGCTTTGGGGAGTACAGTTGGGCTACCTTTAGGGGGTGAGTGGCATCACTCCTGCTGGTGAACTTTCGGGAAGGTAGGGGGTGTATGGCAGGAGGGACTGGGCATCTCTTCTGCTGGTAGTCTTTGCCTAAGCTCACCTAAGGCCACTTCTGGGTGAAACCACACCCATGCCTAGCCTTAGGTGTGGTTAGGATATACGTTATAAGTGGCGATGGATATACGGTAGAATTTTATACATCATTTCAAAACAAATTGATACCCCCATCTACTAAATTTATATCAAGATCAACTGAAAAAAAGTTCTATAACAGGTACTATGGCAGAATCATTAACTATTGTTTTACCCAAGCCAAATAAAGATCCCATGTTGGTTTCTAATTATCGGCAGATTTCTTTGATCAATGTAGATGGGAAAATATTAGCTAAGTTATTAGCTTTACGTTTGGCAAAAGCTCTTCCTTATATTATTGGTATCCACCAAACAGGGTTTGTTGCTCATAGACATTCTTCAAACACTAGATTGGCCTTTCATATGCTAAATTTGACAAAAAATTTGGATGATCTGGCATTTTCTGTATCCTTAGATGCAGAGAAGGCTTTTGATCGAGTAGAATGGTCTTTCATGTATCAGACTATGGATTGGTTTGGTATTGGTTCTGGATTTATACAAATGATTCAAACCTTGTATAGCTCCCCTTCTGCTAGATTATATATTAATAATACTTTTTCAGAACGTTTTTACTTGAAAGGGGGAGTTAGGCAGGGATGTCCGTTATCTCCATTGTTATTTGATATTGTTTTGGAACCCTTGTTTTACAAGCAAAGGAGATACGTGGTATTCCTTATGCAGGTCAGGAATACAAAGTTTCTGCATATGCAGAAGGAATACCACGTATCTCTTTCGCTTGTTTGATAGCCAATAACAAGGGTTCCAAAACAATATCAAATAACAATGGAGATAACGGACATCCCTACCTAACTCCCCTTTTCAAGTAAAAACGTACTGGCCAAGAGTACAACAGACAAAAATTCAATGCCCAACAACATGATGCACGACCTACTACTACTGGAGCGCTGGTCTAGGTCCTGGCAACTCAGCTTCAATGCCAAAAAATGCAAAGTCATGCACCTGGGCAGCCAAAATCCATGCAAGACTTACACCCTAAATGGCGAGATCCTAACAAGAACTGAAGCAGAACGTGACCTAGGGGTGATCGTCAGTGAGGACATGAAGGCTGCCAATCAAGTGGAGCAAGCTTCCTCCAAAGCAAGGCAAATCATAGGTTGCATACGCAGGAGTTTCGTCAGCCGTAAGCCTGAAGTCATTATGCCATTGTATAGATCCATGGTGAGACCACACCTGGAGTACTGTGTGCAATTTTGGAGGCCGCATTACCGAAAAGATGTGCTGAGACTAGAGTTGGTCCAGAGAATGGCCACCCGGATGATCGCGGGTCTCAAGGATCTCCCGTACGAGGAAAGGCTGGATAAGTTACAGCTCTACTCACTCGAGGAACGCAGAGAGAGGGGAGACATGATCGAGACGTTCAAGTATCTCACAGGTCGCATCAAAGTGGAAGAAGATATCTTTCTTCTCAAGGGTCCTACGGCAACCAGAGGGCACCTGTGGAAAATCAGGGGAGGGAAACTGCACAGTGACACCAGGAAATTCGTTTTCACTGAAAGAGTGGTTGACCGCTGGGATAATCTTCCACTTCAGGTCACTGAGGCCAGCAGCGTGCCTGATTTTAAGGCCAAATGGGATAGACACGTGGGATCTATTCACTGAGTTAGGTGGGGAAGGGTCATTGCGGTGGGCAGACTAGATGGGCCTTGGCCCTTATCTGCCGTCTATTTCTATGTTTCTATGTTTTCTATGTTTCTATGTTCTGAAAAAGTATTATTTGAAAAATCCTGAAACTACCATTCCAAATTTATTGGATTTGATTAACAGATTTGGAAAGTTCTCTGGTTACAAAATAAACTGGAGTAAATCAGAGGTTCTTCCATTAAATGTACATTGTGTAAAAGGACTATTTGATGAATTTCCTTTTATCTGGAAGGATGATGGTATTAAATATTTAGGTATTTTGATTAAAAGTACATTGGAAGAAACGATGAAGATAAATGAAAAATCTCTATTATTAAAAATCACAAAGATGTGTGAGCAATGGAACCCTTTAGACTTGTCTTGGTGGGGGAGAGTTCAAACGGTCAAAATGATGATCTTGCCTGTAGTTTGTTACCAATTGGATATGTTACCAATTTATTTTCAGGGGTCATTTTACAAAAAGCTAAATGTTATTTTGACAAAATGTATTTGGCTTGGGAAAAAAGCAATAATTGCTTTAGTATCTCTACAAAAGCCAATTGCGGAGGGTGGGGTAAATTTTCCCAACTTTTATAGGTATCATCAAGCCTATATAATGGAACATCAACCAGATTGGTTATTTCTGGAGTGGAAAATCATGTCCCCGATGCAACTTTCTCATATATTAAATATCAGAATACCTAGTTATGGTAAGGAATATGTGATTTTATTCGACACGTGGAAAACAATCAAACTTATTGATAAATTAACGGAGGTTCCTATAATGAAATCTACTTTACAGTCCATATGGTTAAACTCTAAGATTCAAACAGGCGGTGTTGGGATCGCTTGGAAAAATTGGATGCAGGCGGGTATACGGACATTAGATGATTTATTGTCTAATGGAAATCTGCTTGATTTTTCACAACTGCAAGTCATTTGGAATTTTAAAATCTCAACAATATAGGTGGTTGCAGTTGAAGCAGGCTATTCAGAGTGGGTTCCCTGAATGGAAAAATTTAAAAACTTATTTCAGCCTGCAGATCCTTTGCTACCAAACCGATCTAGTAGGACATCAGGATGCCCAGTGGTACAAATTGATTTCTGGATTTTTGAATATCCTTAGAGACATCTGGAATATCGAGATAAAACAGTATATTTCTGTATCTCGTTGGCCACGAATTTGGACTTGGAGAATGAAGTGTACAGCGTCAGCATCTATGAGGCAAACATGGTTATTTTTGTTACATAAGATTTTCTGGACCCCAGTTCGATTAAATAAAATTGATAGTTCTAAGTCTAATAGATGCTGGCGTTGTCATATGGATATAGGGACTTTGGATCATCTGCTATTTTTTTGTCCGTTTATAAATATATTTTGGAAGTCAATTTGGGGACAAATAAATCTAGTTTTGGATTCAAATGTTCCACTATCACATGTAAAGTGATGTTTATCAATGATGTAATGTTTTCTAAATTGGTAAAATAAAGAAAAATAAATTATAAAAGAAAAGGGATGGTAAACAAAATTAAGAATGTTATAATTCTTCTGTATCGGGAGATCCAAGATGGCTGTTGACTGACTTAGCTGAGCGTCACGCGTCGGTGAGCTCGCTATATACTTAACCTATGCCGGAGTAAATTTACTTAAAGCTACGAGATGCCCAAACGGAGAGGAAGGAGCTCAGCTGGGGCCTCATGGAGCTCCAGAGCAGCCGGTTTGGGCAACATAGAGGAGCTTATCTAGCGCATGCAGGGCGCCCTTCAGTCGCCGGAGGCTGTCCTGCTAGAGATGCCCCAAATGGGCGGAACGGAGGCGATCTCTCTGGGACTGGAGACCATGCTAAGTCCCGACACGAAGGCTCTGCCCCCACACCCTCAGGATACCAGCTTCCTTCGGGCGGGGGAGTTCTCGGAAGAGGGAGCTTGTCCTGCTCTGGAGGCCGGTGAAATCTTTGAAGAGAGCTTGGAGCCAGACTCTCTACAATTGCAAGAGAGTCCAGGCGCAGGGATTGAGGAGTCGACGGACAAAAAGGGACTGAAGGGGACGGACAAACCCAGGAGAGCGATCAACGAGGAGAATCACCAGCTGGAGAGGAATTTGCAGTCCATTTTCCTCAACTTCAAAAACCCCAGGAGGTAACATTAGACTCTCTCTGGGACCTGGTATCTAGTATCCCCAATTTAATAAAACCTGAATTTTGTCAAATAGAAGAGAAAATAAAAGTTTATGCTAATAATATTCAGAACTTGAAATTAGAAGTATTAGAGTCTAAAAAAGCAATTGTCAGCATTAACCAGGAGATATCAAAGACCAAACAGCTTCATGAGACATTTATTAAAGATAACACCAATCTTAGGAGAAAGCTTGAGTTTTTGGAAAATTTCTCCCGTAGCAATAACTTAAGATTGGTGAATTTTCCCAAGGTCACAATAATTACTCCTCGGGAGATGTTGAAAAGATATATGTTGGAAATTTTGGAAATGTCTGAGGAAGCAATACCTCTGTTTACATAAGTTTATTTTCTTCCCAATAACCAGCAGAAACAACAGCAGAAAGATGTACAGGAAACTTTGGATGTGTCCACCTTATTGGAATCTTCTGATAGGGAAAGGGCAGTACCTGCAACCTTATTACTAACCCTGGCTTTGGCCCCAGATAAAAACTGGTTATTGAGACTTTTCTTCAGAAATAAGCAGAAACAATTTCTAGGAACGCAGATACAAATATACCCAGACCTTGCCAGAGACGTTGTAAAGAATTTTTACTTTTAAAGCCTAGAGTATTAGCCTTAGGGGCAACGTTTTATTTGTGTCATCCATGCAAATGTATTGTATATTATTCTTCACAAAAATATGTCTTTTTTTAACCTTTCCATCTGACGGCTTTCCTATCGTTATCACGACTGGACAAAGAAAAAGATAAGATCTAGCCCTAGATGGATTTACAGGTTGCCCTAAGTTTAGTTTAATTTAGCCATAGCATTCTTCTTTATATTTTCTTTATTAAATTCATTCTTGTTCCATCTTGGTTCTAAAGGAGGACTTGAGTTAAAATTTAAGTAAATTCTATATTCTTGATTTAATTCTTGATTAGTATGGATATCTACTTCTGACTTAAATTTTACTTTTTGTACAAGTTTATACTTGATAATAATTGTAAAATGATAAATAAAATAATTTAAAAAAATAATTCTTCTGTATCACTCAATTGTGCAACCTCACCTTGAGTATTGTGTTCAGTTCTGGTCTCCTTATCTCAAAAAGAATATAGCGGAACTAGAAAAGGTTCAAAGAAGAGCGACCAAGATGATAAAGGGGATGGAACTCCTCTCATATGAGGAAAAACTGAAAACGTTAGGACTCTTCAGCTTGGAAAAGAGACAGCCGAAGAGAGATATGACTGAAGTCTACAAAATCCTGAGTGGAGTAGAACGGGTATAAGTGGATCAATGTTTTTACTGCATTAAGATTTACAAACACTAGGGGACACTTGATGAAGTTACACAGTAATACTTTTAAAACCAATAGGAGGAAATATTTTTTTCACTCAGAGAACAGATTAAGCTCTAGCCAGATGATGTAGTAAGAGCAGTTAATGTAGCTGGTTTTTAAAAAGGTTTGGACAAGTTCCTGGAGGAAAAGTCTATAAACTGCTATTGAGACAGACATGGGAGAAACCACTGTTTGCCCTGAATCAGTGACAGGAAATGTTGCTGCTATTTGGGTTTTTGCTAGGTACTTCTGATTTGGCTTGGCCTTCATGAAGACGGGATACAGGGTTAGATGGACCATTAGTCTGATCCAGTAAGGCTATTCTTATGTTCCTATGACATTTCTGAGAATATACATTTCAATCATTTTCATTGGGCCTTTCCCTATAGCATGTACAAGCACATTATTTGGATATGTGTGATAGTTCATGCAGGTGCACACTTTCAGAAAAAGTGTGCCCTTTTTCCAAATAGTGCATTGTCTTTCAAAACTGTGTACTATTTTTGGCAAGTAACATCAAAAACATAGTGAAAATGGCATCCCATCCCTACAAAACAATATGGGAAATGTCATTTCAAATTCATATCCTTACTGTCTATTCACTTACTGACATAATAATTCTCCATAATGCAGTCTATTTGTACCATGAATTGCAGTCTTACACAATGATATGCACTTTTGATCATGTTGCCCCTGCAACAAAAGACATTTAAAAAATAATAGTAAAATGAAATATCTGCTAAAAAACTAAGCAGAATGAAAAATTTTGGCCTGCAAGTTCCTACAAGAAATGTGCATTTACTTAACCAAAACCTACTAATAGTATAGGTACAAGATCCTTTATCCGAAATCCTTAGGACCAGGTATATTTCATTTTTTGGTATTTTTTGGTTTTTGGAATAATAATGTTAAGTCAAAAAAAGACAGCCCTCCGACCTTTTCTTCTTCCCACTGCCACCCTGGAATCTGCAGTGCTCCACTTTTCATTCACTTTCCAGCCCTCCAACCTGATTTGCGTAGAGATCAAGATAAATGAATGCACTTGTGTTTGTTTCAGCATGTGTCATGTCAGGGAAATTAATTACTTCCGGTTCATGTCAAATTTCAGTTTTCAAAGCTTTTCAATTTTTGGAATTTCAGATAAAGGATCTTGTACCTGCACCTTCCTTTAAATTCATTAGATTGGATACATTTAGGCATGCCATTTTTAGTGTGGTTGAACATACACTATGAAATATATTACTATTATAGATTAGGCAGGACACTTCCATCACACACTGTAAGAGTAACCTAAAAACATGTCTCTTTTATCAGATGTTTGATACCTAAGATATCCCTCCTTTTGCACTTTACTGTAAAGTCACGCATTGGAGGACAGCTGGGATCAGGGAAAGCTCTGAATGGTATGACTTTTGTTAGTTCTTATATGCTTCTTTTATTTCTTATATACCAATTTTGTAATGTGAAAGGCTGAAGAGGTTACCAATTGGCAGTATACAAAATAATAATTGACTTTGAACTTGAACTTAATAGGCAAACACAGATCCCTTTTATATAATTCTTTCCAGCATTCTATATAGAATGTTAGGCAAAACATTACATTGGTTGTAGGACCTATTGACTTTTCACCATTAAAGGTGAAATAGATGGGGAAATACATGGAAGGACAAGAAGCTATATTGCACTGATGGGCTACATATTACTACAGCAGGAAAAAGAAACCTTGCAGAGAAATTTAGACAATATTTTTCTAGGCATTTAAACTAGAAGGTGGGGGTGGTGTATGTACGAAGGACAATTATAGAGACCACCCCCGGCAAAAGAAAAGATGTGATAGTAGTAAAGGCTGCAACATAAGCAATATCAGCAACTCATTTCTTAGTATTGCAACGGAAAGTGAAACGACACAAAAATCCATACGAAAAAGGAGATTATCGCTGAAAAATAGCTGGAAAGCGATGACCACAAATGCTCGCAGTCTAAGCAACAAAGTTCATGATCTGCAAGCCCTGATATTAGAGGCAGATCTAGATATTGTTGCTATCACAGAGACATGGTTCAGTGAATCACATGGATGGGATGCAAACATACCGGGATATAATCTTTTTAGGAAGGACAGAGATGGTCATAAAGGTGGAGGAGTAGCTCTCTATGTAAAGATCAATATCCAAGCGACCGAAATGCAAGGGACCTGGGGAGAGGAAGAAGCGATATAGATTGCTCTGAAAAGAGAAGATGGAACTTCTATCTATGTGGGTGTAGTCTATAGACCTCCGACTCAATCGCAGCAAATTGATAAGGATCTGATTGTGGATATCCAAAAGTTTGGAAGGAAAGAGGAGGTTCTGCTGTTGGGAGATTTCAACCTGCCGGATGCGGACTGGAATGTTCCCTCTGTGGAATCGGAAAGAAGTAGGGAGATTGTGGATGCCTTTCAAGAGGCTCTGCTCAGACAAATGGTGACGGAACCCACAAGGGAAAAAGCGATATTGGATCTGGTCCTCACAAATGGAGAGAGTATCTCTAATGTGGTGGGTGCTCACCTGGGTAGTAGCGATCATCAAACGGTTTGGTTTGATATAACGGCTAAAGTGGAGAGCGGCCGCACGATACTTAAAGTCCTAGATTTCAAACGTACGGACTTTAATGCAATGGGAAAGTACCTGAAGAAAGAGCTGTTAGGATGGGAGGACATAAGAGAAGTGGAAAGACAGTGGTCTAAGCTGAAAGGAGCGATAAAAATGGCTACGGACCTTTATGTGAAGAAAATCAATAAAAACAAGAGAAAAAGGAAGCCGATATGGTTCTCCAACCTAGTGGCTGAGAAAATAAAGGCGAAAGAGTTGGCGTTCATGAAATATAAAAATCCCAAGAAGAGGAGAGCAGAAAGGATTACAGGGTGAAACTGAAAGAAGCCAAGAGAGAGATACGTTTGGCGAAGGCACAGGCGGAAGAACAAATGGCTAAAAATGTAAAAAAGGGAGATAAAAATTTTTTCAGATATATTAGTGAAAGGAGGAAGATAAAAAATGGAATTGCTAGGCTAAAAGATGCTGGGAACAAATATGTGGAGAGTGATGAGGAGAAAGCAAATGTGCTAAACAAATACTTCTGTTCTGTGTTCACAGAAGAAAATCCTGGAGAAGGACCGAGATTGTCTGGCAAAGTTACACGAGAAAATGGAGTAGATTCTGCGCCGTTCACGGAGGAGGGTGTTTATGAGCAACTTGAAAAACTGAAGGTGGACAAAGCGATGGGACCAAACGGGATCCATCCCAGGATACTAAGGGAGCTCAGAGAGGTTCTGGCGAGTCCTATTAAAGATTTGTTCAACAAATCTCTGGAGACGGGAGTGATTCCTGGGGATTGGAGGAGAGCGGATGTGGTCCCTATTCATAAAAGTGGTCACAGGGATGAAGCAGGAAACTACAGGCCGGTGAGCCTCACTTCAGTTGTTGGAAAAATAATGGAAGTGTTGCTGAAAGAAAGGATAGTGTACTTCCTTGAATCTAATGGGTTACAGGATCCGAGGCAACATGGCTTTACAAAAGGTAAATCGTGCCAAACGAACCTGATTGAATTTTTTGATTGGGTGACCAGAGAGCTGGATCGAGGACATATGCTAGATGTAATGTCCCAGATATTTTCTATATTGTAATCCGCCTAGAACCGCAAGGCACAGGCGGAATAGAAATCCCTAATGTAATGTAATGTAATGTAATGTAATTTACTTGGATTTCAGCAAAGCCTTTGATACAGTTCCTCATAGGAGACTGTTGAACAAACTTGAAGGGCTGAAGTTAGGACCCAAAGTGGTGAACTGGGTCAGAAACTGGCTGTCGGACAGACGCCAGAGGGTGGTGGTT
Organism: Geotrypetes seraphini; assembly: GCF_902459505.1. Taxonomy (NCBI): domain Eukaryota; kingdom Metazoa; phylum Chordata; class Amphibia; order Gymnophiona; family Dermophiidae; genus Geotrypetes; species Geotrypetes seraphini. Next base: position 409,189,013 of record NC_047085.1, read on the forward strand.
TATGGAAGTCGCTCGAAGGAAGGAAAGGTGACTAGTGGAGTCCCTCAGGGTTCGGTGCTGGGGCCAATCCTGTTCAATATGTATGTGAGTGACATTGCTGAAGGGTTAGAAGGAATAGTGTGCCTTTTTGCAGATGATACCAAGATTTGTAACAGAGTAGACACCGAAGAGGGAGTGGAAAATATGAAAAAGGATCTGCAAAAGTTAGAGGAATGGTCTAATGCCTGGCAACTAAAATTCAATGCAAAGAAATGCAGAGTAATGCATTTGGGGATTAATAATAGGAAGGAACCGTATATGCTGGGAGGAGAGAAGCTGATATGCACGGACGGGGAGAGGACCTTGGGGTGATAGTGTCCGAAGATCTAAAGGCAAAAAAACAGTGTGACAAGGCAGTGGCAGCTGCCAGAAGGATGCTGGGCTGTATAAAGAGAGGCGTAGTCAGAAGAAGGAAGAAGGTGTTGATGCCCCTGTACAGGTCATTGGTGAGGCCCCACTTGGAGTATTGTGTTCAGTTTTGGAGACCGTATCTGGCGAAACACGTAAGAAGACTTGAGGCGGTCCAGAGGAGGGCGACAAAAATGATAGGAGGCTTGCGCCAGAAGATGTATGAGGAGAGACTGGAAGCCCTGAATATGTATACCCTAGAGGAAAGGAGAGACAGGGGAGATATGATTCAGACGTTCAAATACTTGAAGGGTATTAACGTAGAACAAAATATTTTCCATAGAAAGGAAAATGGTAAAACCAGAGGACATAATTTGAGGTTGAGGGGTGGTAGATTCAGGGGCAATGTTAGGAAATTCTACTTTATGGAGAGGGTAGTGGATGCCTGGAATGCGCTCCCGAGAGAGGTGGTGGAGAGTAAAACTGTGACTGAGTTCAAAGAAGCGTGGGATGAACACAGAAGATTTAGAATCAGAAAATAATATTAAATATTGAACTAGGCCAGTTACTGGGCAGACTTGCACGGTCTGTGTCGGTGTATGGCCGTTTGGTGAAGGATGGGCAGGGGAGGGCTTCAATGGCTGGGAGGGTGTAGATGGGCTGGAGTAAGTCTTAACAGAGATTTTGGCAGTTGGGACCCAAGCACAGTACCGGGTAAAGCTTTGGATTCTTGCCCAGAAATAGCTAAGAAGAAAAATTAAAAAAAATAAAATAGAAAAATTTTTTAATTTAATCAGGTTGGGCAGACTGGATGGACCATTCGGGTCTTTATCTGCCGTCATCTACTATGTTACTATATAACTTTATCTGAGTATGAAACAGAGAGTTATGTAAAGTTAATCAGACACTGTTTTCACTGGATCCTTTCTTTACTACTTTCTCACTTGCAGACTGGAGTACATGTCAGCTGAGCGAGAAGGCTGTCTGTGGCAATGGCATCAAAACCAGGATGCTGGATTGCGTAAACAGTGATGGCAAATCAGTTGACCTAAAGTACTGTGAAGAGGTTGGTGCTATCATTCTGTCATTAAAGTATGTGTCTGTGTGGTGGGGTGGATGAGGGAGGGGGTATGTGAATAGGGCCAGATTTTGTCTCCTTAAAGATAAACCTTAACCTAGCATTTTTTTTCTCTTTTTAACTGATAGTGGAAAAGTTAAGTTGAATGTAACAATTTATTTGGATTTAGCTCACACCCTTTTTTCAATAACAACACAAAGTGGGTTACATTCAGACACACTGGATAGAGCCTGATTTCCTCTGTCATGGCACACATCACACTGAATAGTTTTAATCTTTAAACAAAAATTACTATTAGACAAAGGGAACATGAGTAAACACGTCAATTTTTAAATTATAATTTCATGTATTTAAGGAAATAGTTATCCAACACCAGTATAACTCATATGAAAAAGTAACTCCTTCCTTAGCTACTCAATCAACCTATCAGTGGCGTGTGGTCAGAGATTTCAGTGGAGGTCTTGACTGTGACTGATGGCTCCACAATGCTCCTGCTCCTTCTTACATCCTGGTTCCTCCTCCTGCCAGCCAATATAGTCCTGAGCATCATACCGGCATTTTACAGTCTTCTAGTCCATTCTCAGATATCCTGACATCGGAGAATTCTCTCCCAGACACACAATCCACACAGGCTGGCTTCTTGACCAATCAGAGGCCAGCATAGTATTAGGACTCCTCCTCCTGCCATCCTCCAGCACAGCAGCAGTGGGGATTCAAAGGCAGGAGTAAATCCTAAAGGCATTTTTGTTTACTTACTTGTTGTAATTTGATTAGTTGGACTGGCATCTGAGCCTGTCCAACCAATGAAATGAAACCAACCCCCCTACCCCCCCAAAAAAAACATCTTTGATATTCACTCCAGGTTCTGAATCCTCTAAGGCAGAATGTGCTCTTTGTGCCTGTTCGCATTTGCAAATGTCTGGCTTCCTCTTCCTTCATAGTCCAAGACTGTTTGGTGCTGCAGCAGCAGGCAGTTGAGGTATATATCTTTTTTTATATTTGTTCTTGACTTCTTGTAGAGGGGAATGAGGGGGTGCCATTAACTTCAGCTTCTCCTAGGTCCTCTAAATCCAGTAGGATGGGGTGGCTTCAATATATATTCAAAATAGCCATGGTCTCTTAACACCCCTTTTTTTCTCTCCTACCTTCTGTTCTCCCTTTCCACCTTCTTCATCAGATTTCGAGCTTCCTCCTGCCTCTACTTTATGATCCTTCTGCAGAGCTCTCTTGTCTCAGAGCTTTCCCACAGCACTGCCTCCTGGATTTTACTTCCCTTTCCCTAGAACTTTCTTCCTCCTTGCAACACCAGACACTTTCTCCTTCCTTCCTTACCCTTCCTCCAAGCCCTCTATTCTTCATTGCATATCCAGGTAATCTCCCTTTCCTACAGACACTTTTCCTTCCTTTGTCCTCCTTCAAGATACCACTTATTCCCCCTCCTTCCTGGTGCACTTATGAAAGAAGCCATACTGGTGACAGGCAATTTCTTACACCAACTTAGCTCTGTTTCAAACATCTGTATCAGCAACTTATCCCCGTTATTAGTTAAATCTCCTCTATCCAGCTTGTCATAGTAATCTTCCCTCTTGAATACAATTATCTGTCATTTCTTCTCCTCCTTGCCCTCTGGTAATCCTAGCAATCACAGCCAGGAATGAGAGAACAGTGTTTAGCTATAGTTGCTGCCACCTCCTCTATTGACAGAACCTTCTGGGTCCTGTCCTCTTGCAAGACTTGCTGGCTTCCTGCAGTTCAGATAATAAAAAGGAGGAAGTAAACAAAGATCTTGCTAACTTCAATTCCAGCTTTCTCCTGCTCTTTTTTTCTAGATTGGCAGTGCTTCTGTGTGGAAACCTCTGGTCTAGGTTACTCCAACAATCATCATTTCGTTTTCAAAACATGTTCCTCAACATCCCAAAAGTCAAAGCCTCTTCCATTACTTGGGCCAAAAGCGTAAGAATATAAGAATAGCCTTACTGGGTCAGACCAATGGTCCATCAAGCCTAGTAGCCTGTTCTCACGGTGGCCAATCCAGGTCACTAGTACCTGGTCAAAACCCAAGAAGTAGCAAATGTCATTTGGGTGATCGTTTTGCAAGACCCTTCTTGACCTGGTCTTGGGAATCTAGCATAGACTAGCAGTCGTATTTATACCTTTTTCTCAGATACACATGGAAAACCCACAATATAGAAAGCAGATATTTACACATGTACTCTATATGACCTGCAAATGGCAAGAAAATGTGGTTTGTGCAGAGCTTGGAAAGGAAATGTATACACCTGCATAAACATATCAATGTTGTGATTTGTAGCTGCTCTTGGACATAATATAGGCTTTGAAACGTGTTCCTTTAGAGCACTGGTTTTCAACCCAGTTCTCAGGGACCACTTGGCCAGTCAGGTTTTTAGGATATCCACAATGAATAGGCATGAGAGAAATTTGCATACAAAGAAGGCAGTGTGTGCAAATCTATCTCATAGTTATTCATTTTGAATAGACTGAAAATCTGACTATCCAGGTAATCCGTGAGAACTGGGTTGAAAACCACTACTTTAGGAGGAATCATGGGAGATCTCCTAAATCTGCCATTGTTTTCCCTCTCAGATTTGAAAGTAAAGAGAGTACAATTCTGAAGGAGGAAAAAACAATGTTGGATTCAGAACAATGACTGCAGCCTTTATATTTAACTAGTCATTAAGCCCGTTACATTAACGGGTGCTAGAATACTGTTCACCCTCTATGTTGCCTCTTTCATTCACTGCCCTCTCTTCTCTTTCCATCCAGTGTCTTCCCCCTCTCTCTGTATCTCATATGGCCTCTCTCCATCTCCTCTTTCCTTTTCCCTTGGTCTGGCATACCTTCCTCCTTCCCTCCATGCCTTGCCATTTGTTCTTCCCTCCAAGCCATTCTCTCCCCCTCTGCTCACTTTCTTCCTTCAACTACTTCATCGGGCAACAGCAGCATTCACAATTCATTGCTGTTGCTGGCTTCAGGTATTCCTCTCTGGCGGGTCCTGTGTTCATGAAAACAGGAAGTAGGCAGGACCGGCCAGAGAGGAAGGCCTGAAGCCGCAACAGCAGCGAATTGTAAACGCTGCTGCTGCCTGAAGCACCCGAGGCAGATGCTTCTCTCCCCTCCCAGCCCAACCCCCGCTGACTCTGCGACCCTCCCCTCCCAGCCCAACCCCCGCTGACTCTGCGACCTTCCCGGCGAGATGATTTTAATAACAAACCTCCCTCCAGCGTTGGCAGCCGCAGTACGCTAAACAGGCTGGTTCGCGGCTTTCTTCTGTCGTTGAGTCTCTCTGTTGCGTCATTGATGGCATCATTAGTAATGCGGCAGAGGGACTCAACTGCAGGAGAAAGTTGCGAAGCAGCCTGTTTAATGTGCTGTGGCTGCCAACGCTGGAGGAAGGTTTGTACCGGTATGTGCAGAAGCGATATGTCTCTCCCCCTCCAGTACCAGTGCAGCACTTTGCTGCGGTGCATCCTCCCATCCTGAGTCGGCCACAGCGCTCGAGTCTGTTTCTCCCGCTTTGTCTAGCCGCCGCATACGCACTCTGGCCATGAACCTACAGATCACGGATCAGGGATTACAGATCACGCAGGTCTGAGTGCGCATACGCGGCTAGCGTTTTATTATATAGGATTAACCAGGATCAGGATATATCAATTCCAATTTCTAAGTGTTATCTACAGTAGACATCGGTATCTACTTTCACCTCAGAGAAGGTTCAGAAATTGGGTAAAGAGCTTTCACAAAATCTGCTCAGTCATCTTTTGTTTTTGATAAAAATGATGATTCATTGGAAAACCTGGAGCAGCATGCTGCTAACATCTGAATAGCTTTGTCTGTCATAATGAGTGAATTTTAGGCAGTGTCACAGCTAGGAGGTACCCTGGTGTCTGTTCCCAGGTTCACTATCACTCCCTGCATTGGAGCCAGCATTAGGCACTGTTCTGAAAAAGGGAGCTCTGCTCTATACTTCACTCTGCCTTTTCTAGTGGTGGGCATCCTTCTTTTCATCTCCAGCTGCTATCCATCTTATACCTGGGGCAATGGGCAGATTAAGTACTTGCCCAGGATCACAAGGAGCAGCATGGATTTGAACCCACAACCTCAGGGTGCTGAGGCTGTAGCTTTAACCACTGCGCCATACATAGGCTACCATATGATGCTTTATATTTTTCTCAGTGTGTTTGTTTTTTGTTTTTTTTTACTATTTTACAAAAAAAGTTAAGGTGCTCAACGTCACTGCACCTTATTGTAGGCTTAATTTTTCTTGAGGGTAAGCAGATAGGTTTGGTATTGACTTGGGATCTTTTTGAACTTTCCTAGCTTGGCTTGGAGAAGACATGGCAGATGAACACTTCATGTGTGGTGGAATGCCCAGTAAACTGTCAGCTCTCAGACTGGTCTCCCTGGTCTGCTTGCTCTCAAACATGTGGCCTTACAGGTTAGTAGAATTGTCAGAGGAGCAATTAGGCAGATTCAGAATCTCGGAGAGAGCGAGACCAGAAGGCTTTGAGCCTGCGCAAATGCTCAAAGCCCAGTCCAGCCCAGCACAGGGAAGAGGGAGGATCTCCGTAGCACCGCCCAGCCCATCTTTATTATGATGGGAGTTGCCATACAACTTATTTTGAAGAATTGAAAAAACTGGGACCGGTTAAATTATAATTTCTGGTGGGAATCTTTATGCCACATTTTTAAAATGGAACGTACGATTACCATACAGCAGGGACATTATAGGAAATTTAAGGATGTTTGGGAGCCATTGACAAAATTCTGTAAGGAGTGATTGTTGATTTTGCCCTTTGAACATACACGTCCAGGATGAGGAAATACTTTTAATTTAATTATGGTTAAGTGCAATTGTTGGATATATAGAAGGGGGGGATGATACATGCATTTGTTATGAAATATAATTTGATAGAATTTAAGTGCTGTTAAAGTGTAAACAGTTTGAATATTATGTTGCACTTAATTTTTAGCTTTAAAATGAATAAAGTTATTAAAAAAAACAAAAAACATAACATACTGTAAATATGAACCATAGTAGGAAATATTTTTTCTATGGGGTTATTTTTATAAAGAGTTGGCTACAGTGGCATTGTAAGGGGAGAGTGAGGGGGTAGTCTGCCTCGGGTGCCATGTTTGTGGGAGCGGCGGCAGCCCTCCTCCTTTCTGCCCCCGACTCTTCCCATTCCTCCCCTCCACACGCACGCCCCCTTCCCTTCCCCCATACCTCTAGTTGAAGTTGTTGTTCGCAACAGTCAATAACGTGCTCTTCGCGACTCCGTTGGCTCTCCCACTGATGTCACTTCCAGGTGCATAAGAAGTGATGTCAGAGGGAGAGCCAGCAGGGTTGCAAGGAGCACATTGTTGACCGCTGTGAGGAAAAACTTCAACTAGAGGTACGGGGGAAGGGAAAGGGGTGCAAGCATGGCAAGCAAGATCAGGGAAGGAGCGGGGAAGCGCAGCAGGCAAGAGCGGGAAAGAAGTGAATGGGCTGAGATGAGGATGGGCGAGGGGCACCACCACCACAGGCACCTCTCACCCTCGCTACGCCACTGGTTGGTTACCCTATACTATAAAAGTGCCCATGTGTCTTTATAAAATACAAGAAATAAATTGGCAGAAATTGTGGCTAAACTGAATCCATAGACATTTGCATCAACCTTTATTTAGGATCTACTCTAAATGTACTGTATGCATAGGCGTTGGAACGAGGGGGACCACATGGGCTGTGGCCTCCCCAAAAATTGCACTTACTTTTATCCCTGGTGGTCCAGAGGTGCAGCGGGCAGGAGCGAGCTTTGCTTGCTCCTGCCCCGCTGCTAACCTGGTCATTCGTGGCTGGTTTCTTCTGCTGCTGAGCTGCAATGAGCAGGGGCGCATTTTGGTGCTCCTGCTCGGCGCTCAGCAACTTCTTTGACTGATTCCTGTGAATTCTCGTGAACCTCCCCCAAACAAAAAAGCGTTCCGCTGCTTATGACTGTATGTATCTGTGTAACCATGTAAAGAATATGAGTGCAGTATTTTGTGGTTATAGCTGTGCTCTTCCCAAACTTTTATAAACCTGGTATACTGTATCACTACTATTTACACTTAGAATGAAAGTATCACACACTCATGCGGGAAGATCCAAGTTTAAAGCACCCGTTTAAGAATATTTATAGTGACAATTTTATAGATTTATTTTTGAACCAAATATTATACTGTTAACAAACTGTAAGCAAAAGTTTCATAGGAAGCTGGACAGAATAATAGTGTCATGACCCGTCTTTTTTTTTTAATACAAATTCAAATTAATTGGCTTATATTTATCATCTTTTTTTGAAAAAAAGGAAAAATGTTAAGAAAGAGGACAGTAATTCAGCCATTCCAAGGAGATGGTAGACCTTGCCCTTCACAGATGGAGCAATCCAAGCCTTGTCCTGTGAAACCTTGTTATCAATGGAAATACGGTCAGTGGTCTGAATGCAAAGTTGAGGTATGTTCTGGTAGTATACACATATTTATGCATATATTTATTTATTTATTTATGTATACATGAAGAGGTTAATTTTATCATGAAAAACAGAAAATGCTACCTTCTCTAGGTAGAAAGATAAGAAACACAGTGAAGGCGATCTTAGGTGCTCAATTTCTTCATTATATCCATTTGGACTCGACATGTATGTGTTTTGGCCCTATGGCCTGCTTCATGAGCCTGAATGATACTGTTTTGAAAGAAATTGAAAAGTGTCAACTGAATATTGCCTTTTTAACAATGTCTTTGAGATTGAAACACTAAAGAGAAAAAGAGTGCATGCTCTTGCAAACCAAGTATGTCCGCTGCTGAATGTGCTATCGGGTCCAAATCCTATATAATAAAACCCTAAGCGCACATGCGCACTTAGGGTTTCGTAATCCCTGCCACTGTGTTTTCTGATCCGTGGCCGGATTCTATTTTAGAACGCGGCGGCAGGGATCACTCTGGCCTCTCCCCTCCTCCCGCCCTCACTCACCAACCACTGGAAGAAGCAGGCAAGCTCTCTCCCTGCCCACCTCTATGTCACTCCTCACACACGCACAGGGTTTTTTTTTGGGGGGGGCATACCTTCTTTACCTGAGCACAGCTCCACCCGTGCAAGCACTCCTCCCCTCACTCACTAAGCGGCAGCATCCTCACTCCGGGACCACTGACCATACAATCTCTCCCTCCCATGCGACCCTCCCAGCGAGATGACCTTAACAACTAACCTCCCTCCAGCGTTGGCAGCCGCAGCACGCTAAACAAGCTGCTTCGCGGCTTTCTCCTGCCGGACCCGACAGAGAGGAAGGCCTGAAGCCGGCAACAGCAATGAATTGTGAATGCTGCTGCCCTATGAAATTCAAGGAGGAAAAGGAGCAGAGGGGGAGAGAATGGCTTGGAGGGAAGAAGAGATGACAGGGCGTTCCTCCAATCGCCTCCATCTGTATATTAGAGTTTAGGGAATTCGTCGGACCTGCCCGGATCAGGCCCAATTGGGCAAGTTCGTGAATCTAGCCCTTAGATCCAGATTCTCTAAACAATTAAGTTAGGTGGCGGTAGGCATCTTATTGCCGCCTAACTTACCGTAATTGTTTTAATTGGTGATAAATGGCGTGATAATTGACCACATTGTTTAAAACCAATTAAAATCTAATTTTAAAAAATGTAGACGCTTACAAGCACCCACAAATGATGGCGTCCAACTCCCGTCCATAGAGGCACCTACTGATGCCTCCATCTAGGGTAAGCAAATTCAATTTGTTGTGCATACTGAGGACTCCTCTCATCACAAATTTAATTTATAATTAACTTTATCCTTTTGTAATTTTTTTGTGTATGAACCATCGTCTTTAGCTGCTGCTATTTTCACTTTAGCCTTGAAGAATTTTCTGATTGCTTCTTATTGTGACATTCTTCAAATCATTTCCATCTAGGGTAGGCATGGTTTACACCAGAAGTGGATGTAGGTGCCTCTATGGACATGATTCTCATTGAAAGTAGGTGCCGGAAATGTAGACGTGTAAAACCCTGGCCTACATTTCCAGCACCTAATTTCAATATGGCTGCAATTTTTTTAACAGCACCGTCATGTGACTGACACATAATCAGTTCCAGTTTTCTTTCTTTTTTTTTTAAGTCGTGCCACTTTTCTAAGCAAATGCCGTTTAGAGAATCCGGCCCTTAATGGATGCTACTGCCACATAATGGCAGATCTTACTGTTAGGTACTAACAGAATTAGAGGCAACCTGGACTGGAAGTCTCAGTTCTGATCTGTATGTCCTGTTTAAATGCCAGTCTATATCAGTCAGGTAATCTTTATCCACATGCAAGTGGTAGATTAGGTAGGGTTACCAGACATCCGGATTTACCCAGATATGTCCTCTTTTTAGAGGACTGTCTGGGGTCCGGACAGCTTTTCAAAACCCAGCACGTTGTCTGGGTTTTGAAAAGCTGTTGAGATTGGGGCCGAGTCTGGAGTGCAGCTGCGCATGTCACATGCATGCACGCATGTATGCGATGTCATCATGTCGCATCTGGGCATGTGCAGATGCACTCCAGATTCTGCCAGAATAAACGAGGTTTGCGTGGGGTTGGAAGAATGGGGCTGGGGCATGGACAGGGTGGGCCCGGGGTGGGACAGGGCGGAGCCACGCGTCCTCTTTTTCCAGATGCAAAATCTGGTAACCCTAAGATTAGGTTAGGTAAAACCTGGCATGATTTACCAGCACCTACTTCTAGGACACACAGCAACACCTAAGTCTGTTTAGTTGCCACTGGGTGTGATTCTATAAAGGATATCTAGTGGTTGATTGACAACCACGCAGACCGGTGACTTAAAGTTAGGTGTGGTTAAGCGCCTTTTTTAGACTCAGGCACTAAATGTATTTACAGATACAGAAGCTCCAACTCCTCAATGGAGACAAACTTTTTTTTTAACTCCACTGAGAACTGGTCTATAGTTTTGCAGATCACCACAGGCACTTTTTAATAACTGGTATTATGCTGGCTATCCTCCAGTGCTCAGGTAGCATAGCAATTTTAAAAGATATGTTACAGATTACTATTAACAATTAAACAAGTTATGATTGAGCTCTTTCATAACTCTGGGGTAAATGGCATTCATTTTTCATATGTTATACTTTAGTTTGCCAGATTGATTTATTGGGCTTGATATTCAGCCCACAGTGGTAAGCAGCTAGCAAGCCGAATCCATTCGCAGACTGAACTAACCCAAATATGCAGCATATGCAGCTCCCAGCATTGAATATATGGATATGACTGCCAACCTGGAAGTTAATCAGGCGTCGGCCAAAGTCAGACCAGTGGCTGGATAACTCACTGCATAAAGTTAAAACAATTGTTTTGCTATCCTAACTTTATGTGGTTACATAGCTGGTTAGTGAAATGCTAATGGAAACTAGGAAGGCTAAGAACATAAGAATTGTTAGGACAGACCGAAGGTCCATCAAGCCCAGCACCCTGTTTCTATCAGTGGTCAATCCAGATCCCAAAAGAGTAAAACAGATGTTTTGTTGCTTATCCTTGAAATAAGCAGTGGAATTTCCCAAGTTCATCTTAATAGTGGCTTATGGACTTTTCATCTAGGAAATTATCTAACCAGCTATGTAACCACATAAAGTTAGGATAGCAAAACAATTGTTTTAACTTTATGCAGTGAGTTATCCAGCCACTGGTCTGACTTTGGCCGACGCCTGATTAACTTCCAGGTTGGCAGTCATATCCATATATTCAATGCTGGGAGCTGCATATGCTGCATATTTGGAGCACTGGAGGACTGAACTAACCCAAATATGCAGCATATGCAGCTCCCAGCATTGAATATATGGATATGACTGCCAACCTGGAAGTTAATCAGGCGTCGGCCAAAGTCAGACCAGTGGCTGGATAACTCACTGCATAAAGTTAAAACAATTGTTTTGCTATCCTAACTTTATGTGGTTACATAGCTGGTTAGATAATTTCCTAGATGAAAAGTCCATAAGCCACTATTAAGATGAACTTGGGAAATTCCACTGCTTATTTCAAGGATAAGCAACAAAACATCTGTTTTACTCTTTTGGGATCTGGATTGACCACTGATAGAAACAGGGTGCTGGGCTTGATGGACCTTCGGTCTGTCCTAACAATTCTTATGTTCTTAGCCTTCCTAGTTTCCATTAGCATTTCACTGTCTCTTCAACCTGTCTTGATGAAAGGTTCTATATCCCTACCACTATACACTTCCCCATCAGCCATATAATTTATGTTCATAACAATACCACACAGTAATCTTTTCCGGGCAGTACTTTTATCCACTTTGCCATCCATAGCATATAAAGGCCTGCTCTATAAAAGGGTATCTGGTAGGAACCTATTCAATAAGACAAAATAGAATACTAGACTCAACAGATATATATGCACCCAGGCACCTAAAGGGGGGATTATAAATATATATAAATGTAAATATAAACATATAAATGTAATATAATGACTATGTTTTTATCATGTACATCGTTTAGAAGTTTTATAGGTGATATTATCAAATTTTAAATAAACCTGAACCTGTAAATGTGGGCTACTGTTAAAACCAAGCATTTTACCACAAGTCATGCTATGTTTGCATAGAATCTCATTGCATAAAATAGCACAACTTGTGTAAAATAGTCATCTTAACAGTAGTCCATGTTGATAACTTCCCCCTAAATGTCAAGCATATACATATATTTTATAATTTTCTATAAAGTGCATGTGTAAGCATGCATCCCACCCATTTTGTTCCCATGTTCCACCCACATGTATGCTTCCTATTGCAAATACACTTCAAGAAAGATGTGTGTATATTAGTAGAATAGCACTTAGGCAAAACATTGGCAGATGCACATATGTGTTATATGCTCATATTATAAACACGCAAATACAGTAATATTTGTACACATTTCTATACCAAGACAGGAGCCAGCACTGAAGTAACTGAAATTGTAATTGTAAAAGCCCATTTCCAAACTGTCTAATGCAACTCCTGGGACATAACGATGAGCCTGTGATGACCTATTTGAACTTAGGTAATAAACATAAAGGGAAAAAAAATACCTTTTTTATTGGACTAACTTAATGTAGTTTATGATTAGCTTTCAAAGGTGACCTCTTCTTCAGATCAGCTTCCTCAAAAGCTAATCATAAACTACATTAGGTTTTTCCAGGGGTAGGCAATTCCGGTCCTCGAGAGCCAGAGCCTGGTCAGGTTTTCAGGATATCCACAATAAATATTCATGAGATATATTTGCATCTCAAGGAGGCAGTGTATGCAAATTCATCTCATACATATTCATTGTGGATATCCTGAAAACCTGACCTGGCTCCAGCTCTCGAGGATCGGAATTGCCTACCCTGGGTTAGTCCAATAAAAAGGCTTTTTTTTCCTTTATGTTTTTGTTTTATTTCTACATATTACCCTAAAGAGTGGACTAACACAGCCACCATACCATTTCACTACTTGAACTTGTAACTATGTATTTTTAGCTATGACCTAACTGTACTCGGTGGCGTAGTAAGGATGAGAGGCACCCGGGATGGTGGTGCTCCTCCCACACTCTCTCTTCTGCCCCCTGCTCCTTCCCTGCCCCTCCCCCCTGCACATGCGCGACCCCTTCCCCCGTACCTTTTTAATTTTCCTGGCGCAAACAGCATCACCACCAAATTGCTGCCCGTGTCAGCATCAGCTCTCCTCTGATGTCACTTCCTAGGCGCCGGACCTAGAAGTGACGTTAGAAGGAGAGCATGTTGGAGTTGCTGCTCGCGCCAGCAAAGAGTTAGAGGGTGGGGAGGGGCGTTACCTCCCCAGGCACCTCTCACCCTTGCTACACCACTGGGTGCCAAATATAGAATTTGGTCCATTATGCCTAAATTTTCGTTTACCACTATACATTCCAATTCTTCAGTCTTATTTTTTAATCTTATGGCATTCACATACAAGCAATTTAAAGTGTTTTGGTTCTTGCAGCTGTCCAGGTGGTGCTGCATCCATGTTTCAGCTAACTCGCTGTGGCTTTCTTCACTCTAATATTAGTACTCCTGGGAGCAGAGAAGCTCTGTTGAGTATAGAAGATTAAAAAAATATGATATGACAAAAGCCCTACACGTAGTCCATATAATGCACCAACAAAACAATTCAATATTACCTTTACAATGCAGAACCATATTATAAATATAAGACAAACTAAAAGAAAAAATAACAAGTGTTCTCTAAACAAAGGCAATTTCATTCATGAAACATGATATTGCAACACAGTAAACAATGTTACTGATGTGTTTTCTAATTTAAGTTTTGTGTTGTTATACCCTTTCTTCTAGGATGCTCAATGTGGAGAAGGAACAAGAATCAGGAACATCTCCTGCATGGTTTATGATGGATCCAAAGAAGATCCTGGTAAAATAGTGGATGAAGAGTTCTGTGGAGAAATAGAAATGATTGTAAATGGTGATAAGAAAGTGCTGCTTGAGGAAACGTGTACTTTACCTTGCCCAGGTAAATTAAGAATCTACTTTGATAGCTTCCAGTTTCAGTGGCTGACCTGTCTTGGAGAACCTTGGGCTTAGGAAGTCTCAAATAATGAACTATAAACTTTTATTTTGGTAATCATTCTATCCTATCCTTATGTATGCTTAATGTATTCTGAAATTAAATGTCCATCAATATTCATTTCCAAATATATGGTGAAATACAATGAATGGGACTATTTTTGGTTCATTGACCAGAGACAGTGGATCCATTTTGGAGAGGGACCACAAAAAAGCAGAAGTTACTTCACTGATTATGTAGAAACATTTTGACAAGCAGTCAAACAAGCTTATTCTAGTCCCTCCTTGAGGGCTGCAATCCAGTCGGGTTTTCAGGATTTCCCCAAAGAATATGCATGAGATCTATGTGCATGCACTGCTTTCAATTCATATTCATTGGGGAAATCCAGAAAACCCAACTGGATTGTGGCCCTCAAGGAGGGACTTTGAGATCCCTGTTCTAGCCCCACTTCTTCCAAATTCCATGGTTGATGATGTGATTAGGAAACTGACAATAGAAAGCAACACCATTTTCTGTTCAGGTCTTCTCTGGCTTTGAGGGATAGGCTGACTAGCTAGGAGAGATAAAAACTGAAAAGCATCATCAACCTTAGACAGAAATAAAACAAATAATTACACATTCAGGACTCAGTTACTTAGGGGGAAATTCTACAAACGGCGCCTAAATTTAGGTGCCGGTAAGCGCCCTAAGGGTGCCTAAGTTAAGAAACAATATTTAAAATGTAAAAAATGCCTCCATAGATACTTTAGGCCACCTAATGCAACTGTGGGTGTGGCTAATGCCAGAAGTGGTGTTAGGCCTACATAGGCATGATTCACAACAAAGATAGGCACTGGAAATGTAGGTCTGGAAACCCTGGCCTATATTTCTGGCACCTATCATTCCCAGAGGTGTGATTGTATGGCGACATCGCGTGGTTGACATGCAGTTGGTGGCCACTTTATAGGTGACCACAGATATTGACGCCATATAGAGAATCCAGGCCTTAGGGCTCAGGTAGATAGATGCTGAACTGCCTGTTATGGCTGTTTATCAGGGGGAAAATATCTGAGACTGTGGTGGCTATTTGAGAAGTTTTATACTTGTTTGGGGCATCTGAAAAATAGCATTTAGGTGTCCATATTGCATGAACATCCAAATCCCAATTTTACAAAGGAAACATATGGATGTCTAACTCTGCTGTATGGTAT
The DNA here is from genome assembly GCF_902459505.1 of Geotrypetes seraphini. Taxonomy (NCBI): domain Eukaryota; kingdom Metazoa; phylum Chordata; class Amphibia; order Gymnophiona; family Dermophiidae; genus Geotrypetes; species Geotrypetes seraphini. The sequence continues at coordinate 409,204,265 of NC_047085.1, forward strand.
CTAAAGGCTGTGTTTAACAATTTCTTCACAACAGAGGTGAAATTCAAATTGAAAGCTCTTTGCCAATTAATCACCACTGAGTACACACTCCACTTATTGCATCTTTTCTTAGATACTGGCCCATCAGAGGTGAATTCCCTTCACTTTTTGATGGGTTTTCATATCACGTTGTATCGCCATCAGTCCATATTAAGTTCTTATTTACTAATAATACTCTATAATAATAATAATAATAATAAAGTCCTCGGAGTACTGGCTTGAATAATCAGATGACAGAGGTCATCCCCCCTACCTTACCTGGTAGTCTAGTGGCCTCTTCAGGAGTAGGAAAGATCCTCGCCTTTCCTGCCTGCTGCCGACACAGGAAAACACCATCAATGCTTTTTCAAAATGATTGTCAAGACTTCATGTTGCAGCCTTGTGATACTTCCTGCTGTTGTCTAAAGGTCAATTTGTTTTTGAGAAGCTGATGAAATTTATATTTTGCAAAAACAGGTGTGTAACCTATAAACACTGAACAATTCACAATGGACTAAGTCCTCCACGTCCACAGACAAAATAAAAAATAGGACTTAATGATCTAATTGTCAGAGAATGCTCCTAAGCTCTCAGATGCCTGCACTGATTATTCAAGGTTTTGAAATCAGCTATTGCAGGAACATGGTATCTTTCATTGAGCTGCGAGCTGTTTTTGTAAACTTTTTTTTAAAGTGCTATATGCTGTGCCAAACAATAAAGTGCTGTATCGCATGCAACTTATTAAAATAAAAACGAACTATGAGCTGAATAACCGGCACTTATCTTTTTGTTTCTGCTCTTGCGCCGTTACTGCTCTTCGTTGTTCATTGCAGCTATTAACCCTACGGGCCCCATTTCACCTGCTTATCGGCTTCTTCAGGGGTCTTCCAATATATATGTGTTAACCTGCTTGCTTATGCCAGTGCCATTTTTTCACTGCATAAGAAAGCAGGTTAACACATATATATTGGAAGACCCCTGAAGAAGCCGATAAGAAGGGTTAATAGCTGCAATGAACAACGAAGAGCAGTAACAAAAAGATAAGTGCCGGTTATTCAGCTCATAGTTCGTTTTTATTTTAATAAGTTGCACGCGATACAGCACATTATTGTTTGGCACAGCATATAGCACTTTAAAAAAAGTTTCCAAAAACAGCTCGCAGCTTGATGAAAGATACCATGTTCCTGCAATAGCTGATTTCAAAACCTTGAATAATCAGTGCAGGCATCTGAGAGCTTAGGAGCATTCTCTGACGATTAGGTCATTAAGTCCTATTTTTTATTTTGTCTGTGTAACCTATAAAACCTGTGAAAATAGGATTCTATACAAGTAAAATAGTGTTTATTATTTCAGTTTGGTTCTGTAATTTGCTTTGGGCAGGTGACTGCTATTTGAAGGAGTGGTCTGAATGGAGCATGTGCCAATTGACATGTGTTAACAGTCAAGATCTTGGGTTTGGAGGCATCCAAGTTCGATCCAGAGCCGTAATAATTCAGGAACTAGAAAATCAGCATTTGTGCCCAGAGCAGTCCCTGGAATCTAGATCTTGTAATGGTGAGTAGACTGTAGTTAAGAAGCATTTTCTGCCGTGTTCCATAATGCAGTAAAATAAATGAAGCCAGTGAAAAATGCCATTAAAAATATAATCATTTGTATTAAAACAAACTGCATCATTAATTATAAATTCATCCATAAATTTCTAATCTACCAATCCAGTTAAAAAAATGTATTCTCTCAGTACTCTATAAATCACCATATATCTTAAAGTACTGCAATCAAACATTCACTTATTAGATATCATTAGGCATTAATGTGAATACAAATTGAAGAAAACACAGAAACCAATATTTAAAATCATTTATGTAGTTACCCCTGGACTCTATATATGCTGCTCAAAATTGCATATGGAAATTTAAGCATGTGCCCAATTTCTGCAGACAATTTAATTGAATAACGAACCAGTTATCATTGATAATTGGCATTAATAAGCAATTACTGATGGTAATTGGCAACAATTAAAATTTGCACTTGCATCTTGCTTGGCGTTATTCTATAAAGATGCGCGCAAAAATTCTTATGTGTGGATCTGAAAAGGGGAATGGCCGTGGGAGGAGCATGGGTAGGTCACGGGCATTCCAAGAACTTGTGCACACTGTTACAAAATATGCCTGATCCGTGGCTAACTTAGATGTGAGGATTTACGCCAGGTTTCAGTTGGTGCAAATCCTTGTGCATAAAAGGCCTGATTCTGTATAGAACGCCCAGTCTCAGCAGCCACCTAAGTGACTTTTGAGAATCGCACACGGGTGTCCTATATAGAATCGTGTCTTTCCATTATAGAATTGGGTCTTCCATCTAATCCTGCCTAAACCCACCTAATCACCCCAATTCTCTAACCGGTGTCTATGTCACAGGCACTGCTTAGAGAATCGCGTTGCCGCTGAGCTGATTGCAGCAAGGGAATCTGCCTGGGAGGGATTTTAGGTATTTGAAATGTAGGCCAGCATTTTGCTGCCCTACATTTCAGGTGTCTTTCGCAGCCCTAGGGAGATGCCTAGGGCCACCTAAGCTCACCTGTGGCAACTTCTGGATGAAACCACGCCCACGCCTTCCTTGGGCGAGTTTAGGTGATCCAACGCATCTCCCTAGGCTTGTGAAGACGTCTACAATGTAGGCAGCCTGCCTCGGAGTGTATTTTTTTTAAAAAAACATACATCCCAATTGGCTAGTTAGACAGCGGTAGGACACCTACCGCTCCCTACAATCAGGATACCATCTATAGAATTTGCCCCTTAGTGCATGAGTACATAACATTCATTTTATAACCTGATTGCAGAAATGGTTTGTACATTGGTCCTCACATTATAGATTGAGGGAAAAAGAGGTCAGTATTTATTGGGGAGGTCTCTACATAACAACAAATTGATAGCTAATCGGCCTAACTGGATGCAGCTTTTTAGCCACACTACCTTTTTAAGCAGGATTTCTGAATCTGCAGCCCTAAACTTAAATGGATGCTGTTGATATATGTTGGGCCAGCTTATATGATGTGGTCATGCTCAAATTCAACATTGCTCCATCAAGAATTACAAAGACTAGGGGGACACTTGATGAAGTTACAGGGAAATTACTTTTGAAACAAATAGGAGGAAATATTTTTTCACTCAGAGAATAGTTAAGCACTGGAATGTGTTGTCAGAGGATGTGATCACAGTGATTAATGTAGCTGGTTTTAAAAGAGTTTGGGACAAGTTCCTGGACGAAAAGTCCTTAGTCTGCCCTGGGATCAGTAATATGAAATGTTGCTGCTACTTGGTTTTCTGCCAGGTACTTGGATTGACCACTGTGGAAACAGGATAATGGGCTAGATGTACTACTGGTCTGACCCAGTATGGCTATTCTTATGTTCTTATGTTAACAAAATTATGTAAAGGTTAAATATGACAATTTCATAAAGGTTAAGCCATGCTGCTTGAATGCCTCTGTCACTATCTTTTAATGTCAATAACTTTTAAACCAATATCAAGATGTCCAGCCAAAAGTTATCCATTTTCCACCCTACATTTCTAAATAAAGGTTAACTACATAAAATATTTTGAATGGTGACCTCAAAGATGTCTTTTCTGTACACAGATGGTCAATGCTTTGAATACAAGTGGATGGCCAGTCCCTGGAAAGGATCTTCTCGAACAGTTTGGTGTCAAAGGTCAGATGGTTTAAATGTTACAGGTAATTATTTTTTCATCTTTCAGTGGCATAACGAGGAGAGTTTGCACCTAGGGAGGAGGCACCCAGCATCGTTAACTACAACATGATATATGTAAAAAGAGGAATGAATTATACAATAGGAATATGTTTTGTTATTACATTTAACCCTTTCACAAAAAAAATATATTTTTAGCCTCTATTCCCTTAGGAGTTATGTGGATATTTTTTAGGTAATAAAATGGTTAACATTTATGTGTGCTTTGATAAATGCTATATCTTTCTTCCTAAGTTCACTTGTGCTATAAAATATTTATAGATATCAGATAACATCTGTCCATAATCCTCTATATTTAGAGCAAATATGAAAAACAGTGGAATATTTTTAGAACAAACATTTTCATTCCAAGGGGATTATGGGCAGCAGATTATCTATCACAAGGTCATCAGTATATCCAGATCAGTTTAGAACTTAATTTGCGAGCTATTTTTCTCCCTGAGATTACATATTGCTGTGCTTTTGATAAAATCTTAGAGAGAATTTCAATCTAGAAAACTTCTTGAGTTTGACTTATGAACTATCAACATCAGTTGGAACCCTTTCTTGCATTTAGCTGCCTAATAAAGGGTCCTTTAGATAAGTTGCGGTGAAAAGTAGCCTTAGCATGCCCTTACATGGATTTTATTCCCCCAAACTAAGAACATTTTGGAAAATGGTCGATTTTCTATTTTTATTTTTTTTTGTACTGGCCATAAATGTGACCTTTAAGGTACCTTTTTGTTTTCAACCTTTTGTAAACCACTCTGAAGTATGTTCTCTGTGAAAGATGGTCAAGTAAATCCTTTTAATAAATACAATTAATATATAGGATTCTACCATCTGTTTGTTATATTTCATTGTAAATTTTCCTCAACTTTAAATTTGCATGAATCAAGGCCAGAGTTCATAGACATAAATAAATACAGGACAGCAAAATATTCCCATGTGATGTATAGTGTGATGATCTGTTTCATGACAACTAGCTCACTTGTGAGTAATATGTAATTAAAATATGATTTCCTCTCCTTTAGGAGGTTGTTTAGTGGGGCGGCAGCCAGAGTCTGATAGGTCGTGTAATCCACCATGTCGGCAAACACATGCCTATTGTACTGAGGTAAGCGCCACTCCAAAGCAACGTAAAGACAAATCACTATGTAACAGGTTCTCTGTATGTTTTTTTCAGATATTATACATAAAGTGAGACAATTCAGAAGTTATAATTGAGGTCCAGTTGAAATGAATAAAAGGAATACATTTTCTTTCTTTTTCTGTAAACATTTTAGGGCTCCTTTTATCATGTAGTGGTAGAGCTTTCCATCGTTGGCCAGTGAGATAAATGCTCTGACACTCATAGGAATTGAATGCATGTCAGATAATTTATATCATCGGCCTGCAGTAGAAAGCGCATTTTGGTAGGAACCATGCTGAGCTTTGCAATGCAATGGTTTACATCAACTAAGCCCTAGTTTAAATGCTCACGTCTAAATTAGATATGAATCCCCTTTATTCTATAACAGTGCTTATAAATTACAGGCCAAGGTTTTCTGGGCCTATATTTCTGGTGCCAATCTTTGTCATGAAATGCATGAAATGTAGGTAGGTGCTTTAGGCCACCTAATGGCACTTATGGTGCTTGTCATGTCCAATTCTGGTACATATGTAGGTGCCAGTAATTGCTTTTGCTGTCATTTTAAATGGCGTTTATTATTTAACTTAAGTGCCATTTCTAGAATTTCCCCCTATTTGGCTCAATATTCAATTAAATTGCACGCACAAATTGGGCACCTGCCCTCTTATGTGCATGCGGTTTTTAGCACCATTTATAGAATTGGGGGGAATGTGTTTGTCTAGCCTGGTTTCACACTCAGGGGATCAGTTTTCAAAGCCATTTACCCAGATAAATACCAAATTCCCAGTGTAAATTGGCCTGTTTGAAAACACTGCACAACAATTTTTTGGTTAAGTCTTGATTCCTGAAAAGTTTTTGGTGATTATGACAGGTACCAACTTGGTATGCTCAAATATGGTTTTGGTTTTACTGCATCACGTAAGAACTATGAGAAATAGACATTTTTATGTTTACTGACAATAAAATATATAGTCAAGTTTACGTTTCGCACAAGCGACTAAATGAAACAGAATTAAAAGTGTTTTGCTCCCGAGTTTCTTTTATATTCAGTGTCTGGTGCATCACGTTGTAGCATCCAACAATAGTCGGCAAGCATTGACGGATTCCAATTGCCCTGGTATCGTTTCTCCATCGTAGCTATGTCTTGATGAAACCTTTCACCGTGCTCGTCACTCACAGCACCGAGATTTGCGGGGAAGAAGTCCAAGTGTGAATGGAGGAAATGAATCTTGAGTGACATATTGCACTTCATTCTCTTGTATGCTTTGAGAAGTTTGTCTACCAGCTGAATGTAGTTTGGGGCTCTGTAATTGCCCAGAAAATTGTCAACAACGTCTTTCAAGGCTTTCCAGCCAATTTTTTCCGGCCCAACTAACAGATCTTCAAATCGCTTGTCACTCATAACATGTCTGATCTGGGGGCCAACAAAAATACCCTCTTTGATCTTGGCATCAGTTATTCTTGGGAACATCTGTCTTAAATAACGAAAACCTTCCCCTTCCTTGTTCATTGCTTTCACAAAATTCTTCATGAGTCCCAGTTTAATGTGAAGAGGAGGCAAAAATATCTTTGTCGGGTCAACAAGCGATTCATGTGCTACATTTTTCTGTCCTGGAACTAACTTTTTACGGAGTGGCCAGTTCTTTCTAGAATAGTGCGACTCTCTGTCTCGGCTGTCCCATTCGCAGATGAAACAGCAGTACTTTGTATAGCCAAGCTGCAGTCCTAGTAACAGAGCAACGACTTTGAGGTCTCCACAGATATTCCAGTTATACCTGGTTGATAAGACACTTATGGGAGAAAAAATTGTTTGCATCCAAATATAAGAAAAAATCACGACAAAATTGAAGATTTCTCTGAAATGGTACGTGATGGGTAATTTTTGATGTAATATTCATGATCAGCACCCAAAATTCTATAAGAAACACCCAGCAGTGTTCAGGAAGCAAAAACTTTGTTGTGCAGTGAAATTGCCCTACCTAAAGCATCTTAAAAGGGCATCTCAGTTGTCATCATCTTGAGAAAATGTCATATAGCTCACTGTTCATGCTTGTGCATATTTCTTTATTCATCTTTGAAAACAAAAAATGGAAGATACAATAAAATTCATTGAACTTAAAAAAGTACACTAAAGTGCATATTATTAACCAAATTTTTTAAAAAAGACATTGTCAAGGAGATTATTTTTAACTACAGAAGAGAAAAACAGAGTGCATTCATAGAATTTTCAAAAATAATCATGCTATTCCCTCCCCCATGCATCAAGTGTCTGTTCAAATAAAAGGTTCAGAACTTGCAAACTGTTTTTAATATTGTAAGTTTTAAAAATGACTAAAGATTTTTTTTAAAAAATATATACTTACTTTGTGCATGCATCCTATTTAGGTAGTTTCCCTTTAAAATTAGCAATATAGTAGCTATGTTAAAACTCTTTTTGAGCTTTCACTCCTTGTACTTAACCTTGTACTACTAGAAGTCGTAATTCATGTCAAAATCCAAACAGCTGTTTTACTGTTTTTGTGCCAGCATCAAGACAATTTTCTGCTCCAAATGTCTGAGTGTTTCTGGTCTAGTTCTAAACCCTTATTTCCTTTCTCTCATACAGATTGGAACATGTGGCTGTGAAGAAGGTTACACTGAAGTTACATCATCAGATGGCACGCTTGATCAGTGCACGCTCATCCCTGTTGTGATCCCCACAACAGTTGACAAAAAGGGAGATGTGAAAACAAGTCGAGCTATTAACCCCACTGAGCCATCCAATAGTCCGGCTGGTAGAGGTGGAACAACATGGTTTCTTCAGCCATTCGGGAAAGGTGAGTTCACGTGAACTCTCAGGCCTTGAGCATGCGCACATGCTCAAGGCCCAGCACAGGAAGCAGATCTTCGGGCACCGGCAGGACATGTTGGTGCCGGTGCCAGTGTGGAGGCTACACTGAAGTAAGAAGAGGGTTCGGGTGGGTTGGGGGACCTCAGGTCGCGGCGGGGGGGTGCCTGATGGTGGTGGGGGGTGCCCCATGGCGGCGGGGAGGGTGTCTGATGTCAGCGGGGGTGCCGGATTGCGGGGGGGGGCCTTCAGGGGGAGCAATGCCGGTTCTCGTGGCGGGGGGAGTAGCACTGCTGGCCTCGGGGGAGGGGGAGTGGAGGGTGGGAACCTATCAAAGCGAGTTTCCATTATTTCCTATGGGGAAACTCACTTTGATAAACGAGCATTTTGGATTACAAGCATGCTCCTGGAACGAATTATGCTCGTAATCCAAGATACCACTGTATTGCATTGTTGAAGTCCGATATACAAGAGGAAAACAAGGAACTTAAAACAATTAAAAGTAATCAAGATCTACTTGTCAAAGATAACCTAATTATGAAAACAAAATTGGAAGATCTTGAAAATAAGACTCGGGCTAATAACTTGCATCTAATTAACTTTCCAAAAATTTCATCAATTACTCCATGAGAAATGATAAAGCGCTACTTTCTGGAGATATTAACAATACCTGAGGATTCTTTACCACCTCTTACAAGGGTATATTATTTGCCTACAAAAAATCGGGATCCTCAAAAGAAAGAAGATGAAGGAATGTCACAGGAAGCACCCTTGGATGTTTTCACTTTATTGGAACAATCAGATAGAGAACTGGCTACTCCAGCCACTCTCTTACTTACTGTAGCTTTGGCTCCAGATAGGGACTGGATCCTTAAACTTTTCTTTAAAAATAGATCTAAGGACTTCCTTTGTCTCCATATTCAAATATTTCCAGATGTCTCAAGGGAGACTCAGAAGAGAAGGGAATTCCTAATGTTGAAGCCAGGCATGACTCAGATTGGAGCTTTTTTCTTTCTTAGATATCCATGTAAATGTGTCATTAGATACCGTTCTTTTAAATATGTGTTCGTAGAACTGGTTCACTTGATTTGCTTTTCTCTCTCTGAAGCGTCTTGAGTGTGGAATACCAACCGTATCTAAGTGATAACTTGCTCTGCGTCAGCACAGATTAAGTAATTTTTCTTGTAAAAATATTCTTCAAATTTAATTACTCTTTTCGTTAATCTTGGATCTAAATTGAGGACTAGTGTGTGATTGAGATAAGAAGTGTTTTCCTTTTTTTTTTTCCTTTATACTTTAATCCATTATTAGGATTGAAAGTAACCTAAATATTATATTTTCTTGATTACACTTTCTGTACAAGCAATGCTTGATAATAATGTAAAATCTTATAAATAAATAAATAAAAATTCTATCAAACAAAATTTAGGAGTATTAAATAGGGTTACATTCTAAATTTTACAAATCAAAAATTACTCTTGCTAAAACTAAATATTACTCGGCCCAAATTCTGAAAGCTACTAATTCTTCAGTACTATATCGTATTTTAAACTCAATCACATACTCTAACAAGTCGAAAAATCATGAAAAGGAATCTAATCTTACTGCCCAAGATCTCTCAACATATTTTATCAATAAAATTAATAAAATTAGATCAACTTTCACCACAAATCAATTATTTAAATCTGTTAAAGAACAAATTGAACCCAGTTCACTTTCTTCAAAATGTTCATACTTTAAAATACCTAATCTGACAGAGATTGAAATCCTCATTAAGTCTATTAACATAAAAGGCTCCTTAGCTGACTCTATACCACCATTTCTTCTTAAGCGCTATTTTAAAATATTCGGTCCAGCAATTCTCACACTTGTCAGTGAAAGTTTAAAACAAAGCTACATGCCAACACTCTGGAAAAATTCAACTATCCGTCCTATCATTAAAGATCAAAAAGTTAGTATTAATGACATGTCAAATTACAGACCAATATCCAATATTTCATTTCTGTCTAAAATAACTGAGAAAGTAGTTTTTAATCAATTATCAGACTTCATTGAAAATACTAACGTCTTACATCCAAACCAGACAGGTTTTAGGCAACACCACTCTACAGAACACTCATTAATAGGAATGACCACTTCCATACAATACTTCTTAGATCACCACCAATCAGTTCTATTAATTTCATTAGATCTGTCAGCTGCTTTTGATACGATCGATCATGAGCTCTTACTAAACAGGCTTCAGTCTATTGGAGTCACAGACCAGGTACTTTCTTGGTTCCAATCCTATCTATCCGATCGTACATCACATGTGTTATTCAACAATGAAACCTCTAATAATTTTTCTTCTACATTCGGTGTTCCGCAAGGTTCTATTTTGTCTCCACTTCTTTTTAACATTTTTCTTGCTCCACTCCTTACTCTATGTCAATCCATCGGCTTTAATGTTTTCGCCTACGCAGATGACATTCAATTATTACATCCTATTGATACCACTAATCCTGCGGATTCCTTAACAATTAACACGAAACTTGAAAAAATATCTCAATGGCTAAATAACAATTGCTTAGCATTGAATATTAACAAATCAAATATATTACTCTTCCCCTGGAAAGACAACTTCAATCTTAACTTTCCAATCACTATCAAAGGTCACTCACTGCAAGAAGTTAAAAACATAAAAATCTTAGGAATCATATTTGATCATAAGCTTACATTTCATGATCATATCAGCAGTATCGTTAAATTCTCTTTTTTTAGGCTCAGACAAATTCGTTCTATTTCCCAATTTCTCTGCGCTAAGTCTCTTAAAATCCTCATTCACTCTCTTGTTATATCTAAGATAGACTATTGTAACGCTCTGTATAATGGTATTGCTCAAAAGGAAATCAAACGACTTCAGATTATACAGAATACATCTATTAAATTAATTACTAAAGCAAAGAAGTTCGACCATGTTACACCACTACTTAGGGATGCTCATTGGCTACCAGTTACACATCGGGTAATTTATAAAATTTGTTTGCTTACATTTAAGACTCTTTTCTTCAAAACTCCTGCATTTATCTATAAATATTTGATTCCATACTCCACCAACCGAACATTAAGATCCACAGAACAACATTTATTATCAATTCCATCTCTAAAAATCATAAGCACCCGTCGGCAGGTAATTTTCTCTGTATCAGCTCCCCAACTTTGGAATTCTCTCCCTATCTATTTAAGGGAAGAATCCAATATAGAAAAATTCAAAGGTAAACTGAAGAGTTTTCTCTTTAACGATGTTTTTGCTAATTAACCATCTAATTTTTTATCACAGTATATTATTTACTCATAAGCTTCATTGAAGCTTTAATTCTTTCCCTTTCCCCTTTTGTGCTTCCTTTATTTGTTCCTTACTCTTTAAACATATTGTAACTCTTCCCCATATTTTTCCTCACGTATCTTGTTTTTAATGTATTGTCTGTCTTTTAATGTATTTTTCCCTCAAATTTGTAATTTTAGCAATTTGTAAATTGCTTAGAATTTGGATTAAGCGTTTAATCAAAATACAATAAACTTGAAACTTGAAACTTACCATATTTTGCATTCCCAAATCCCAGACACATGGCCACACCCTGTTCTGCCTCCAGCCCCACCTTGTTCTGCCCCCAGCCCCACCTTGTTCTGCCCCCAGCCCCACCCCCAGAACGCTTCTTTTAATTCCTGACATCCGGGTAGTGCCCAAGGGCCTCCGAGCATTACGCAGACACGTGTCATATCATCCACGCATGCTCAGAGGGCCTCCAGACACAGCCAGAGTTTTCCAAAACCCAGACAAACTGATGGTTTTAGAAAGTCTGTTCAGGCACCCTAAAAAGAGGGCATGTCTGGGTTTTCTCAGACGTCTGGTAACCCTAGTATTAAAAAGCAACTGGGGCAAATTTAGGGTGTGGAAATACATTAGTTGTTTAGCACTAGAGTCATGAATTAGAATCGTAAAAAAAAAAGGCAAATGAATGGTAGTCCTTTCTTGCCAGAAAAGTCACTATGGCTTTCTATTTCAGATTCTCTGCACTGATTATTTCTTGCATGGGGGAGGTAATGGAGAGTGAGGGGCTATGAGGCTATTAATTCCTTACAATCTTTTAAGTTTGCTACACAGTTCTTCAATGTATTACTTATTGTTGACAGCAATCACAGGAAGCAAACTGAAAAACAGCAGCATTAAATAAGCCGATCAGAAAGAAAATTTCATTGTCTTACACGCTGTTCAATCACACACAGATACAGGAAAACATCAACCCACTTTAATAGAGCAGTGCACCATGCCAGTTACTTAATCTAGCTGGTACTGATTTAGAATAGGCAGTAATTTAAAACAACATATGGTGGGAAAGGAAGAGGAAAGCAGCATGCCACGTCTTACACAATTAGGTTCACAAAAAATGACTGGCAGTACATCTATACTCAATTAAACGTAAACATGCTCATTTGAAATGTATAAAAATATATAAGATACCATAAATTAATCACAGAATTTAAAGTATATACTATAATTGAAAAAGTAAAGTGCTCCCAGGGGTGGGCAACTCCGGTCCTTGAGGGCCAGAATCCAGTCGGGTTTTCAGGATTTCCCCAATGAATACGCATGAGATCTATTTGCATACACTGCTTTCAATGCATATTCACTGGGGAAATCCTGAAAACCCGACTGGATTCCAGCCCTCGAGGACTGGAGTTGCCTACCGCTGGCTCAGACCCTTCAACCAAATCATTCAGTGTATTCAAGTTTCAAGTTTATTTAATTTTTGATGAATCGCCTATTACAATTTCTAGGCGATGTACATATTATAATTAAGATAGAAGAAACTTACAAAATAAATTCAAATATCAAATTTAAAACAATTCAGACATGAGTTTGAGGAATGGGGTTAAAAGTTACAATATTTGGGATTGGTTAGAGAAAGAGGAGAAAACAAAAGGAAGGGATTTATAAAACCAAAGCACAATGTAATAAAATGATCAAGTTTTTTAAATTAGTTAAAATAAACTAATGTTAAGAATCATAGGCATCTTTAAATAAGTAGGTTTTTAAGAGTATTTTAAATTTTACAATATCTTGTTCAGATCGAATATACTGAGGCAGAGTATTCCACCATTGTGGGCCCATAACTGTAAACATATCTGATCTTCTGGTCCCAATAATCTTCAATGACGGTACCGAGAGTAGATTTCACTAAGCTGTGGTTGCCATTGGGGCCATCATTGCCTTTACTGCCTCAACGCACTGTTATTAATTCTAAGGAACCTTATTCATCTAATAATGATTTTTTTTTTTTTTTTTAAAAGGACTTATCTAAATTCCTTGGCAGTCGACTGATAACTCTGTTCACAAGGCAGCCACAGTAGAAAAAGTGTTAGTGCATGATGCTAGCACTTTAAAGTGCTATATAGAAGCCGATTACAAAGATGGCCCCCCGACTCAAGTTTTACACTCTTCATCAGGAGGGGAGACGTGTAATTTTCTAGTCTGCTCACCGTTCTGCATGCAAGATTTCACCAAAAAATCCAAGAAAAAGTCTCAACCTGTTTGTCTAACATTGCTGCCTGGATGTCATGCCACCGCCTGAAAATAAACATATCCAAACTGAGCTGCTCCTCTTTTCTCCTAAACCTTGCATTCCTCTCCTTCAATTCTGTAAATAATATTATCATTCCTGTCTCCTCTGTTCGTAACCTTGGAGTCATCTTCGACTCTGACCTCTCATTTTCTACACACATCCAAGACACTGGTAAAGCTCGTCACCTCTATCCCTACAACATCACCGAAATTTACCCCTTCCTTCTATTAGCACACTATCTGGATTTACTTCTAAAGGGTATCCCACAGAACCACCTCTTTTTTCCTTCAATCTGCGCAAAACGCTGTTGCACGACTTATCTTCTGCCGATCTCACTGTACTCACATTACCCCTCTCCTTAAATCACTTCACTGGCTCCCTGGTCATCCTTGCATACAGTTCAAACTCCTATTACTAACCTATTAATGTGTTCATTCTGCAGCCCCTCAGTATCTCTCCTCATACACCACCCCAAGAACTCCATTCCTCAGATAAGTTGCTTTTATGTTTATTTGTTAAAATTTGATATCCCGGAATTTACAACCAATCAATGTGGCTTACAAAACACAATTAAATCAATTAAAACCAAGAAAAGAACGCCATGATCAATAGAAAAGACCCCACCACTGCCAATTCCCAGCCTTGTTCCTTTCCTCTTTCTGCCGTGTATGCTTGGAACAGAGTACCTGAGTCTATGCATCACACCCTTTCTCTTATCTTGTTCAAAAGTAGGCTGAAAAACCCCACCTTTTCGAGATTGCCTTCAACTCATAATCCTACTCCCCACCGCCCTCTGTTCATCACCTTAGCCAACGGTTTAACCAGCCCCTCTAACTGAGGGCTGGCATCCTGTCTGTCCTGATTGATTAGATTGCGAGCTCATTTGAGCAGGGACTTTCTCTTTTATGACCCTGTATAGTGCTGCGTACGTCTGGTAGCGCTCTAGAAATAATTAATAGTAATAGTAACAAAAGAGTTTATATAGTTATATCTCAAGTTTTCTGCAGTTTAAAGGGGAGTTTGTAAATCTGATATACTCATTTGGAATATGCCGGGCACTTGTGACTTGAATTGGTCACTGTTGGAAACCGGATACTGGGCTTAATGGACCTTTGGTCTGTCCCAATAAGGCATGTTCTTAAGTAAATCCCAAGAGACATGTTAAGCACCCACAGGAGCTCAGTTTTAGTTGGATTTGTGCCCAGTTTGTTATAGCCCATTCTTGAATTTATGTTAAAGGGAAAGAGGGAGGGAATGGGAACTTGTATGCTGCCTTTTTGTGGCTTTGGCATTTGAAACCTGACATTCAAAGTTGTGGGTCATGGAAGGATTAAGTGACTTGCCCAGGGTCACAAGGAGCAGCACTGGGGTTTGATCTCACAACCTCTGGGGGCAGAGGCAGTAGCTCAGCTAGTGAGCCACAGCCATTCCTCCACGGCTGAGAGCTGTATGAAAGACTATCCTTTTCTCAAACTACTTCAACTGAAATTATAAAGTTGACATTTCAGGGATGCATGTAAATAGATTATATTTCGTTGAGGCAGGAGAGGGCAGCTGGAGAGGCAGGATAGGGCAGCTGGAGCGCCGGCAAGTAAAGGAAACCACTCGTGGTATGCTTCGACCGCCTCTTCCTGCCCTAAACTCAGGCTTCAATCAGGACCTGCTTTGACATTCAGCTCCTGATTGGTGAAGCCTGACTTTAGCACAGGAAGTCCCGGTCGGAGAATACCATGAATGACCGGGACCGCAAACCACGAATGACTGGGGGAACACTGTAGTGTATTTAGTAAACCTAGTATTACATGTGTGCATACATAGGACAACTGATTTGGTATAAATATGTGCATATAAATAGGATGATGGATTATGGCATAATCATGCCGGTATTAATAATTCTGTAACACCACCACAGAGATACATGTATTTCAGTATAGAGCCCATGTATTGTAACACCTCATAACTCCTCATGGTATCATCTCTACAGAAGCTAATGTATCATGTCACCTTTACAGAAGCTCGTGTAGTGTTTCACCTTTGCAGAGGCTCACGAAGACCGCGCTGAATTGACTCCCCAGGCATTAGTAGCAGTATAGTTGCTCTCAATAATGATAATCATAGAAGTAAAATTGAATATCCATCTGCTGACAAGGAGGCATTTCTTAAATGCCTGCAGAGGTTCACATGTATTCGCTGGTATGTGCAGCAGGAGAATCCATTTTACAAATATACTGGTGGAAAATATCAATAAAGGAAACTCAGCAACTTACAGGTGCACATGCAACTTACATGAACATCAGCACTTACACATGTAAGACCATCTTTTTCATCGACTGCTTTAACTAATAATTCAAAAGGCAGAGGGATTATCACTATAGAGGAAAGCTGGCCACTCCCCATTAGAAACACAATAGGTATATTAAAGTACAGGAACATGACAGGATGAACAGGGTAAATATACCAGGAAGCAGAGGATATGTTAAATAAAGTACAGGAGACAAGATTACCAGTATGTAAGTAACTACATGATACTAGTAATTTTGTGGGATTAGGAGGAGGAATGTATTATACGTAGCATAAATGCGTAAGATGAGGTATATGTTGGGTGAATATAGTATACTCGAGTGTATACAGTTGTGAGCCTGCCGGTGCCGGGTTCTGCAAATGGCCACCGACCAGGACTCAGAAAACACCGAACTTGTCGTGCCTTCAAAGGAAGTTGAAGGTCCTGCTGGTTCTTATGAATATAATAAAAATAAACAAATGTCAGGAACAATAAAGCTTTTCCAAAAGCACTGGTGTCCAACTTTATTGCTTATCACAGTTCTCCAAATAGCAAAAGTGCCACAGTTCAAGTTTTGAACTCAAAAATCAAATATAAACAGAAAATTGGGACTTGTAAAAAAATACAGCCCACACCTTTCTTGCAGGTAAGTTCAAATGGTTCTAGTGTAGCCTTGCCCTGTCAGTCCCACAGTCACTAGGGCAAACTAAGGCTACAGGAATTACCCAGCCTTTACACTGGTCATTCGCCGTGTTTTAAACACTCTCAGAACGTGTTGCCTAGGCCTGGGTTTTAGCAGGCCTACCCCAGCCAACTTAACAGGTAGTTGGTGGGGGAGGGGAGTAGCTGATTCCACTTTATTTAAACTTGCCAAAATTGGCCCCACAATCCCTACCCGAGGATCTTACGTGGATTCTCCCCATGCTACTACCCCTTTCACACAGTCAGTCACAAAGTCCTCTCAAAATAGAAAAAGGCAAAAGGGGGAGGGACAACCTGTTGCTTCTGCTGGGTTTTCTGATTAGCCCTAATTGGGCCCAGCAGTTGTGCCTTAGCTGAGCTGTGAGCCTGCCTCTTAGGCTGTTCTTTTTTGTAAGGCACCTCCTATTGCTCCAGGCTGTTCTCCCTCTCATCTTCCCCTCCCCAGGGTTCTGTAACCTGATGGTTTGATAGGAACTCAGACCTTATCTGTTTGTCTGAGCTTAGCCTATCACCCTGGTTAGCCCTTTTCAGGGTAAGGCTTGTATTTGGAGGAGATAGACCTGGCACAACCCTAGTCTTGAGGCTGGGGTTGTGACACAGTATATAGGTCAAAGATTTAGTAAGTAATTACTGTAAAAGACTAAATGTAAAAGATAAGTAAATGCATTATAACAATACTACAGAAGCTCAGTATTGTAACACCATATGGAGGCTCAAGGATAGTAATAACATTACAGAAGCTCATGTAAATCGCTCTACATTGACTCCCCAGTCATTAGTAGTGGTACAGAATTGACTCCCCCAGACATTAGTAGCGCTATAGAAGCTTTCAATAAACAATAAACTATTTTGCAAACCTGTACGTGTGAGTGATATTAATTAAATTCAAAGAACACAATTTTGGGATTAAAAAGGGATACCTCCCTTAGGCCTAGATTCACTAAACTCACCTCACTGATCCGGTTCCAATCCGTGGCCAAGTCTTGCCGGGCAATCGATCCACTAAAGGCTCCCCATGCAAATTACTTAATCAGACACGCACCCACAAGCGATCACACGGATTGCTGAAGACCGATCGCGACACATGTGCAGATCATCATTGTTGGCTGTACCTACGATCCACGCATGTGCCTGTTCTCCTGCACAAGCGAGGTCAAAACAAAGGGGGAGGGGTGGTATAGGAGGTTGCAGCTCCTGAAAGGAATCGTGTATCTGGCCCCAAAATATTATATTTGCTACGGAACAGAATATAAAACCCGCCCCGACTTTCCTGCTCTCTGCCGCCCTTCCCTGCAGTTTGAGCCCATGGTTTTAACCCATGGATTTAAAGCAGGGCTTCACTGCAACGTAATCTAGAACTTAACCGAACATACATAGTGCAGCCCTGCTTTAAACCCACTGCAGGGAAGGGCGGCAGGAGCAGGAGAGTCAGGGAGGCAAGCAAGTTGGGACAGCAAGAGCCTTACTAGTAGCATCCAGAAGTCTTTATTTAAGCCTGATCTGAATTCAATGGGTGAGGAAGAAGAAATGCCTTCCAATAACCGTTCACTATATCGCTATTTCTTTTATTGTATGTGATTAGAGCAAGGAGAGAAACTACTTCTGAGGCCCTTCCTACTTTGCAAGCCGTTTAACCTCATTTGCATGCACAGATTGGATCAGGTGCGGATGCACTCAGAAGGAAGTTCGAAACTAGAAACAGTTAGAAACTGGTCAGGACACGATTGGTGTCCTTAGTGAATCTAGCCCTTAATCCTTCCATTACAGGGCTGGGAAAAACAAATACTTTTTAAAAACCTATAGATCACTGGCAGTACTTGTACTTTAGAACAGGATCTTCCACAATCCCCAACTAATCAGGTTTGACAAACCTGTAACCTGTAATTAATTAACCGAGAAGTAAGTCGTTTTGTGAAGTTCAACTCCCCGATGCGGAGCCCGCACATGAAATGTAATTGTGGGTTAAGAACTACTATAGTTAAAAGTTAGAAAACAAAGAGCAGGGTTCAATGGTTAGTATTCTGAACAGAGAAGGGTAGATGGTGGAGTTCTATCAATAGAAAACTATACAGGACTAAGAGAGAACAATCTAAATGCTCAAAAAATGCATCTCTTATCAAAATCTTATTTTTTCTTACAATAGAAACAGCGATGAGTGCTCTTTTCGATTAAACTTGTCTCATAGGATTTAAATGCTTTAAACTCTTTTCTAGGGGAAGGGGCCTCAGATCCCCGTGCATTGTCAGTAAGTTAACTAAACAACCATACTAGATAGGGAAGTAACCTCATTGGCCCCACTCCACCTCCTGCCTAGCAAATCTGTTCAGCAAAATCTGTTCAATGCTCTCATAGTTCTGTTATAGCAAACTTATTTGTCAAAAAATGTAAAACAGAGAACTTAGCTTAGGCAGGGCTTTAATTGAACGCTGCAGGTGTGGTAAATCTCCTGCTGTCTTTGCTGGCCCCTTCCCCTAAAAAAGCATTTAAACCATTTAAATCCTATTAGATGGCAGAGTTCCCCAGGGTCTATGCTGGGACCACTGCTTTTAAACATATTTATAAATGATCTAGAGATGTGAATAACTAATGAGGTAATCAGATTTGCTAATGATACAAGGTTATTCAAAGTTGTTAAACCTCAAGAGGATTGTGAAAAATGACATGAGGGCCTTGTGAGACAGAGAGACTGGGCATCAAAATATCAGATAACATTTCATGTGAGCAAATTCAAAGTGATGCATATGGGAAGGAGGAACCTGAACTATAGCTACATAATGCTGGGTTCTACATTAGGAGTCACTGCCCAGAAAGAGGATCTAGGTGTCATTGTTGATGATATGTCAAAGCACTCTGTTCAGAGTGCAGTGATGGTTAAGAAAGCAAATAGAATATTAGAAGGTTAGAATGCCTTTAACTTGTTCCATAGTGGAACCATACCTTGAATACTGCGTGCAGTTCTGGTCACCACATCACAAGAAAGATATAGCGGAATTAGAAAAGGTACAGAGAAGGGTGACAAAAATGATAAAAGGGATGGGACAGCTTCTATGTGAGGAAAGTATAAAGCAGCTAGTGTTCTTTAGCTTGGAGAAGAGATGGCTCAGGAGATATATAGAGGTCTATAAAATACTGAGGAGTGGCATGATAAGACGTGAATTGCTTGCTTACTCTTTCCAAAACTACTAGGACTAGGGGGATTGCCAGACGATCCAAGATGGCGTTTGCATGAGTTTGAGAGGACGCCAGGGAGTTCACCAATAATTTACCTTCCTTACATTCTCGTTGAGAAGTTTTACCTTTGGGTATGCTGAAGCGAAGAGGCAGGAGCGCAGCTGGTGCCTCACGGCGCTCTGGATCGGTGGCGGTCAGCAGCATTGACGAACTCCTGCGGCAGATGCAGGACATGACGGCGGCATTGGTAGTTTCCCCGCTGGAGGCACGGCAACGAAGCGAGATGCCGGCAGCCTCCTTGGGGTTGGAAACAATGCTCAGCCCCGACGCCAGAGCACCGCCCCTACAACCTCACACTACTAGCTCTCCGAGGGAGGGAGTGTTGCCAGCAGACGGTGGACATTCTATTCCCGAGGCCAGAGAAATCTATCCGGAGAGCAGAAGCTTAGGCTCTCAGTTCTCTCAACATAGCCTGAACTTAGAGAGTGAAGATTTAACACCTATTGGAGTAAGAATAGCCCAGACGTAACAGAGACAGGAAGAACCTGCAATTGGTGAGCAATTTGAAATAAACTTACAAGCTTTCTTACCTCAAAAACCCCATGAAGTCACATTAGAATCCCTTTGGGATCTGATTTCTAACTTGGGAAAGACTTTTAATTCTTAATTCCAACAATTAGAAGGGAAGATAAAAAATTATGATACCGAAATTGGGAACTTGAAAAAAGATCTAGAAGTCTCTAAATCCTTAACAAATAATTTGCAAGAAGATATAGGATTATCAAAGAAACTTCAAGAGACTTTGATTAAAGATAATATAAGTTTAAGAAGGAAAATTGAATCATTGGAGAACTTTTCTAGGAACAATAACTTAAGATTGATCAATTTTCCAAAAGTTCCTATGATAACACCCAGAGAAATGTTGAAACGATATCTTCAAGAAATTCTGGAAATACCTGAGTCTGTATTACCACCTAAGACTCGAGATACTCAACAAGTAATAAATCAAGATCCTATGAACATTTCAGCTGCATTAGAATTATCTGATAGAGAAATGTCTGTTCCAGCTACTTTACTTTTGACACTTGCACTTACCCCCGATAAGACTTGGTTAATGAGAATGTTCTATAAACACAGACAAAAAGAATTTCTCGATTATAAGATACAAATGTTTCCAGATTTAGCAAGGGAGACCCAAAAACGTAGAAGAGAATTTCTTTTGTTAAAACCTGGTGTTTTGGCTTTAGGGGCAACTTTTTTTCATAGACATCCTTGTAAATGTGTAATCCATTATAAAACTCAGAAGTATGTTTTCTTCGAACCTCCCCAACTGACGATCTTCCTGTCCTTGTCCCGATTGGAGAAGGAGAGTGCTAAATAGAATAAATGTTCTTACTCTCTGATAGCTTATGATTCCATAAAAATATTGTTTCTTTTTGATTTACCCACATTTGAATTACTCACATTTGAATTTGAGGACTTGAGAAGATTTAGGTTATTTTAATTGCTTCTTTAATTGTGTTGTGATAATCCAATTTTTCTTATCATGAATCCTCTTTCTGTACAAGTTTATATTGATTGTATAAATTGAAAACTTATAAATAAACTTATAAATAAATAATAAAAAAAGGATTAGGGGGCAAACAATGAAGCTACTAAGCAGTAGATTTAAAACAAACTGGAGAAAATATTTCTTCACACAACATATAATTAAACTTAGAAATTTGTTGCCAGAGAATGTGATGAAAACAGTTAGCTTAGCAGGTTTTAAAAAAGGTTTGGATAATTTCCTAAAAGAGAAGTCCATAGGTCATTATTGAGATGGCTTGGGGAAATCCATTGCTTATTCCTAGGATAAGCAGCATAAAATCTTTTTTACTACTTGGGATCTAGCTAGGTACTTGGAAGCTAGGTTGGCCACTGTTGGAAACAGGATACTGGGCTTGATGGACTTTCATTCTGTCCCAGTATGGCATCGCTTATGGTCTTATGATGTTTTTTGGCTACTGCAAAGTTAAATGCTTTATTCTTTAAAGGAAGAATTTCATTATAGCAGCTTTTCTATTTTAGAAACATGTATTTAATTACACATTAAAAAATTGACTAAAAGAGTAGAAAATTTAATATAAGATTGCTTTGCAACATATGGGGCTGATTAACTTAAACATAAGAATGAGAATTTGATAATAACAGCACTGAACTATAAGTCATTACACAGTACTACTACAACTATTAATTATTGGCATAGGGCTACCACATATATGCAGCGCTATACAGAGTCAAAAAGAAAGACAACAGGATGCTAGGGTGGGGATACAGTTAGGAGGAATGGTTAATATGATGGCTAGGATGGTGGGCAGTGGGGAGAAAGGTTATGGATTGAAGGCTATGAAGGCTATTGAAGGTGAGTTTTCAGTCTGCTTTTAAACAAGGGAAGGGGAGTGACAGACAAACTCAGGCAATTTATTCCAGGCATAGGGAGCAGCTAGATGAAAGCAACAAAGTTTGGAATTGGCAGTGGAGGAGAAGGGTACAGCTAAGAGCAGCTTATTTGAGGAACAGAGTTCTCTGGAAGGTGTGTAAGGAGAAAGAAGAGAGGAGAGATGCTGAGGGGCAGCAGAATGAACTCACTTGTAGGTCAGCAATAGGAGCTTGAACCGTATGCGAAGGCAGATAGGGAGCCAGTGAAATGATTTAAGGAGAGGGGTGACGTGAGTGTACCGAGGTTGGTCGAAGATGAATTGTGCAGCAGAGTTTTACACAGATTGCATGGGGGAGAGGCAGCACTGCGGGAGACCAGTTAGTAGATTGCAGTGATCTAAGTGTGAAGTTATAAAAGTGTGGACAGTAGAAGACTTGTATGCAGAAAGGCACCATATGGAAGTGCTTTTCATACCACTGGAAACTATGGGGTCCTTTTACTAAGCTGCGGTAATCACTAATACACACTTTCTCTCTCTCACACACACACACACAACACATCCACCATAAGCACACACACTCTCTCTTTCTCACACCTTTAGCTGGTTCACTCGGCGATGTTATTTACCCTCAGTAGAAAACTGAGGGAAACCAAAACCTAGATATTTGATAAGGTCTACTTGAGGTGGGACTGGCTTTGTTTATGTAGGAAAGCAAGTAGAATTGCAGAGTGATATCTCTGCAAGGGAGATTTTCAAATATTTCTTTGATTTTCTGTTCAATTTTATGTTTTTGATAGTAATAAGAATGTATTTTTCATTGTTGTGAATTGCACTGAGTAATACTGTTACTGGGGCTGTGATATACAGTATAACTAATACAATGAAAATAAATTAGTGGTAAGGAAATACTACAGAAAGAAAATCATGTAGACCAGGGGTGTCCAACCTTTTGGCTTCCCTGGGTCGCATTGGCCAAAAAAAATGTTTCTGGGGCTGCACAAATGCGCAAACGCTGCAGCAAGACAGAGGAGGGAGCTGGCAAGATGGTAAACATCTGGGGGCAGTAGAGGAAAACACTGCATCGCCCTCGACTGGGGCCGCACAAAATACTTTGCGGGGCCACAGGTTGGACACCCCTGATGTAGACAATGAATTTTAATTGCTTACTGTGTATGGAACTACAGTGTCATCTGTTCCTCAGTGTCATCTGTTCCTCTGTCCATATTTTAAAACAGTTGAATTGTTAACAGTGTCATTAAATTAATCTGGTTACAATATTCTATTAACAAGAGACTTTCAGCGGCAGCTATAGATTCTTAGACTATGCTCTGGAATTAAAATGCCTGATCCATAATGATGCACATTGACAGCTGTTCAAGGCACAACTAATAACATTGACAATTAACTTATGAATGTGGCAGGTATTTGGGCTTTATCATTATTTTCTAATAAAGCTGAAGTTGTATTTAACATTGCATATAGTACAGTAACTCATGTCAACATATTTTTTTTTTATGCAGCCATGACTAACTTAATTAAGCTAATGACTAACATTCATTCTTTTTAGATGGGAGGCTGAAGACTTGGGTTTATGGTGTAGCTGCAGGCGCCTTTGTTTTAATCATCTTTATTGTCTCTATGATCTATCTAGCCTGGTGAGTTACTCTGTTACTTCATACCCAGATTGGTCTATTTAAGGATGACTTGCTTGATTTCAGGGCAGATTTATCAAACATATGCAATTTATTGGCACAAACCCATACTGCTTGTCATAGGTTTTACCCCAGAAGAGAATGGCGAAAGCCAGAAATACATGCCTAAGTGAGATGGAAAGCCTGATGCTTAAAAATGCTGTCCTTGTAATTTTATGAATTGTGTCAGAACATCAGTCTCAGTGAGATGAATATAAGGCTGGAATGCTAATTTAAAAATATGTTTGGAGTCAGGACATAGTCCCACTAAACCTGTACACTGACAAAAACATTAAGGAGACATGTTCCGCATTATAACAAAGTGGTACAATTCTTTTTCTTGCATGACATAAGCTAAACATTGCACCTTTTTTCAGGATTTTTGTTTGTAAGATGTTCACAGTAAGCAACAGTGACATTGAATGGCAAAGTAGGCTAAAGTCAAAGGAATAAATATTAGCTCAATAATGGTTTATAGATGTTTCCTCCAGAGAAATCATCTAAACTGTATATTAACTGCTTTTAGTATTTACTCCAGCAATGAATTCCAGAATTTAACTCTATAAATAAAAAATACTGTATTTTCTCCTATTTATTTTAAATGTGCTATTGTGTAACTTCATGGAATATCCCCTAGCCTTTCTGCTTTTTGAAAATTGCAGGATATAGAAAACTGTATGGTATAGCATGGAAAACGCAAACGAAGAGGCAGGTGTTAAAAAAGAACCGTGCCAAGAATCCAGAGAACCAGAGGTAGCTTGAACAAATTATATTCAACTTAAAAACTGCAATTTCTAAGCTGAAGAAATTTTGCTCAAGCTACCCTTTTATGTTCTTTTACTTTATCTTATTGTCGTTCACTTTTACCCTTTTGTGCCATGTTAGTCTGTCTTGTCCTTGTCATTATGCATTTTTAATGATATGTATCCTATGATTTTGTTGGATTTTGTATAATCGCTTCGTATTATGATAAGCCAGGGGTCTCAAAGTCCCTCCTTGAGGGCCGCAATCCAGTCGGGTTTTTAGGATTTCCCCAATGAATATGCATGAGATCTGTGTGCATGCACTGCTTTCAATGCATATTCATTAGGGAAATCCTGAAAACCCGACTGGATTGCGGCCCTCAAGGAGGGACTTTGAGATCCCTGCGATAAGCGATACAGCAAATCATTATTAAACTTCTGGTTCTCAAGATTCTTGGTTGTTGCTCTTTCTTTTCTTTCTTTGCTGAAAAGTAAACAAAGACTTCAACAGATCCAGAATACTGTGACTAGGTTGATCTTTGCAAAAAGCAAATTTGATTGTTTCCCTGTTTTTGTTAAAACTTCACTGGCTCCCAGTAGTCTTTAGGGTTTACTTTAAATGTGCCTGCCCAATATTTAAGATCTTGCATGGCACTCTTCCTCCTTTAATTCCCCTATCTTGGAATTCTCCAAGACCTGATATTACCAGATCTATCCAAAAGCTTAAATTATCTTTCTCCTCGTTAAAAGGCGTTATCTATATTGGAAAATTAGGGAAATCTCTACTTTAAAATCACTGAGCTTTGGAATAATTTTCCTGTCCAGCTATGTAACTTAGGCTCTTTCCAATTATTTCAAAAACATCTGAAAATATGGCTATTCTCAAAAATGTAGATTATATTTTCCTTTCTTTAAAACTCTTGTAAACTGTGCCAAGCTCTATCTCTATAGAGAAGATGCGGTATATAAGCTTAAGGTTTAGTTTAGTTAGATTAAGGATTTTTTTATAATAACTACTACTAGTACTACTTATTTTTAGAGTGCTACAGGACCTTTATTATATCTCCCCTCAGGCTTCCTTTCCCTAAGCTGAAGATCTCGAACTGCTTTAGCATTTCTTCATATAAGAGTCATTCCGGCCCCTGAATTGTTTGGTCATCCTTCTCTGTCCCTTTTCCATTTCTACCATATCTTTTTTAAGATATGGGGACCAGAATTGCGCACTATGGATGCAGTTCTATAAATGGTGCCTAAAAAAAATTCAGTACCAAAGAGAATAGCACTGAGAGCTATTCTAGAAATGGTGCTCAAATTTAGTATCACAGAAAAGTTCTCAGCCCAACTAAGTTGGGACAGTCTCCATCAAGGGTTATGTGCATAGGGCTAGATGTACTAAAGTCAGTAATTGTTGCTAAACCTGTTTTTACAGCTTATACGGACCCGATGCACAAAACGGCCCACCACATGTTTTTCCCCTCGATCACTCATTTTCCAATCTGGCCATACAAATTAGCTAAAACCCTATGCAAAGTAGCCCAGCCATTGATGCACTAACATCGCATGGCTATTAATTTTTTTTTTTTTAATGGGGATTTAGCAGTCGGAAAAACCGACAGGTCTCCTGTGTTACTGACAGATTTGCCTGTTTTCATTCCTTTTTTTACACATGCAAAATATCTGTCTCATAAAAAATTTAAAAAAAGTCCTCCATCACCGATGACGGCTCTGTCCGACGAACACAGCACTGAGAATCCCCCACTCCCCAAAGAGACAGTAGAAAGAGAAAAAATTTGCAGGAGGGCTGCCTACTCCCTCCTGCTGATGGAGCCCACCCCCCCCCCCGAAATATCCCCTACCCCCCCTTGGGAGGGACCTTAGGCATCTGAGCTAATCAGGTCCTTAGGCTCCTCCCCCATGTATCACATGGTGCACTGGAGAGGGGAAGGCCTGTCATTTTTGATGTAAGAGACTTGGAGCTGAAGAGACCGTGCTTCCCTCCATTTAACAAAGGTATGGGAAGAGGGGGGACGGGAAGCATCTGATGTCAGGAGGCAGTAGGCATCCCTCCTGCCTTTTTTTCCAGGAGAAATGGGGGAGGGGAGGGGATGGTTGGAGGGGTCAGTGCTGCAGGGGGTCCGGGACTGGGTGGGGCTATGGTGCGGGGTATTCTGCCCGGCAGGAGGGAGTAGGCATCCCTTCTGCTATTTTCACTGTCATGGGAGGGTCGCGGTGCCAGTTTATGGGGGTTCATTGGGGAGGGCCATTAGAACAGGGGCTTTTTTCTCTTTTTTTAATGGGGCAGATTGTGCACGTGTAACACACGCACATCTGTGCCATTAAAAATAGAAGCCCTAACAGCAGTGACATGAGGTTGCTTCCCCTGTCACTGCTGTTAGGGCTCTGCACATGTGTCAATCGTTCACTGAGCGACTGATCTGTCAGGTTTGCATTCAAATGATTTGCATCGGTTGCTCGGCCAGAATCGGCCAGAGAATTGGCCAACTGCAAACCAATTGGTATCTTTAGTGCATCCAGGTGATTTTTCTACTGCATTATAATTCCCTCCATCTATAAGAGGGAGCATCAGTTTTAAAAGGCTGCACTTGGGGGGAAAATTTACATCCCCTCCTTCATATAAAGTACATACATAAAAATGGGAGCAACTTTCCAATATTATTGCTCCATCTGCTAAGGGCTCCAATCCCCACTGGCAAATTCCCCTAGAGGTCACCACATTTATGAGAGCTTTGCACCCATTAAAAGCCTCCTTCAGCATGTCATCAATGGCTACACATTCACGGAGGCCCAACCTGCCAGTGGAGGGATCCAGGAGGTGCGGGAAGAAGAGGAGAGACACCAGCCAAGAAGAGAGTCATTTGTGCCGGCTGACTTCCTACAGGATGTAGCTTTCACCGCGAGAGGCATAGCCTGTATGCAGGCAGCCAGCATGTCTCTTCCTCGTCAGTGTGTTGCGGCACACCAGAAATCTCAAGAGGCACACGGTTTGCGATACACTGCTCTAGAGCAATAGGAGCTTCCTCCTTTGGTTCTTCCACATCTCCCTGTTCCACTCCAAGCACAGATTTCTCCATCCTCTCTTGCTCTTTTGTTGTTCCTTGTTCACTCTTCATTCTCCACTTTTCTTCATCCTCCTTCCTTTTTGCCTGCCTTTTTCTTTTGCAGTTTTTTGTCTTATGGTCTCAGGGAGGTTGACTGGTCCAATTGGATGAGATACAACATTTCCAATTTTCCTTCTTTGACCTTTTATAAAGGCTAGCGCAATCACATTCTTTCACCAACTCATTTTAGTCTCATCACTTTATCACTCCACCAGTCTTTTTTTTTACCTTTTGCACTACGCTACTTTTGTGTATGATGTCACTCACATCCTTAGATTCACCATCACAGAGACTGCTTTAAGCTGTTTACATATCACTCCAATGTACCCTATTATTTATAGGACCCCTGAAGAAGACTATCTTGTCGAAACGCGGACCGTGTTGGACAAGATCCTTTAGGTTTTTATGTGGGTCATTTTATTTTCATGTGGATTGTTTAATTGTATCTTTGGAACTTTATATTTTTAATAAAGTCCATCTCAGGAACATCATCACTCCACAGTGGGTTTTGTTTGTTTTTTTCCACATGAAATTGTACCATTCTTTTTTTTTTTATTATTACTAATGCTTTTTAAAATTATGACATCGCCAAAATTGACACCCCCTAATATACTATGTCAAAATAAGCCCTATCCTCAAACCCCCAAATTCTACACATGGTGCCTAAATTTATGTGCATACATCATTATGCATAGCTAATGTATGTGCATAACTTTATTAAATAATAGGCCTAATTGGCACTAACGATTGACAATTAACACTTCATAATTGATGCTAATTAGAGTTAATTGAAACTTGCACGCACAACTTAGTAGGCGCTTAGCACAAAGTGTTATGCATCCTATCCAAAAGTGGGCATGGTTAGGGGACGGATCGTGAGTGGGGTTTTTTTTTCAGTTATGTATACGTTTTTAACTTATGCACCATGGTATCCACAACATAGGTGCAGACATTTAGGTCAAGAAAAACCTGGCCTAAATGAGTGCACCTAAAAGTTAAGACACATTGCAGCACTGAGGGCTCCTTTTACTAAGGTACGTTAGCGTTTTTAGCACGCGCTGCATAGCCGTGCGTGGTAACCCCGCGCTACACGCCAAGAACTAACGCCAGCTCAATGCTGGCGTTAGCGTCTAGTGTGCACGGCAATGCAGCATGCGCTAAAACCACTGTGCATCTTAGTAAAAGGAGCCCTGAGTATGATTGTGCACAGTGTGCATGGCTTTTATAGAATCACACTTAGCACTGCACTAGTCTTCACCGATATTTTAGGCAGCATATGTAAAATCAGGCCTATAACCTTTAAAGGTTCTGTAATTACTCTGCACATAAAAAAATACAATATAGTTTTGATGTGGGATGATAAAGAGAAATATTTGGGCCATGCTGATCTTAATTTGCCAACACATACCTGTACCACACTACTATTTTACTATGCTTCAGTTGGATAGAGAGTTGTGAATTGTAAATTCATTGTATCCATTTCCTGCTTCTGTGGTGTTAAGGTAAGCGGAACTCATTCAAGAATCCACCCCCAGCTCCCTCATGCCTTTCTGATCAATGTAAGCCTTTTAAGCTAATTATAGAACAGAATATACACATTTGTATTTACAGCACCTGAAGGATTTTGTCATTTAATTTCACTATATAAGGTGAAAGAGAATTTAAATGAAACAGAATCAGTATAATTTGACACATTTTTCTCCTAGGCAGGTAAATTTGCCGTTAGCATTAATGAAAATGAGTTACAGCGTCTTTCATTTGAAACCTTTTTTCATGACTTAACTATTTGTTTATTTTAATGTTACAGTAAAAAGCCAAAGAAACCTCCAAGAAGACAGAACAACCGACTGAAACCACTAACCTTGGCATACGATGGAGATGCAGATATGTAAAATGAAACCTTCTCTGGCAACAAATCATCTCTGTTTTATTTCTTTAGAAACTACTTATCCTCAGACCATCTGGTAATTAAATGAACAATACATTATGGCATTTTGAAATATCATCAACAAAACAAAAACTTAACAGTGGTTAAGGAACTGCTCAAGACATTTTGGCACGTTGATGACTATCAGCAAGGAACATTCTAGCAGTTTTTTCTTTGACGTAATCATTGATAGGAGGAATTTATATGGTCTTTCTCAAACTTCTGTGTCCCTGAAATCTTGATTTACTGGAAGATTCCAAGTGAAAGTCTTCATGTCAGATTTGTTCGACTGAAGCATTAGCGTAGTATAACCAAGAAGTATGAAGAGTTTGTTTCAAGCTCTCTCTTCATCTCTATATGAAGCATATCCTATATACTCAGTTCAACCATGTCTTCTACAAGAATGATAAACAGAACTTGTTTAGGAGTGTTTTAGCACTTAGTTAAAATCATAACTCATTAGCAAAATTAACCCACTGAGCAGTATTTTGATTGCTGATGGAAGCGTTTCTTCACCTACATTTTGATGCCAACATTTTAATTTGCAGGAATTGGTTTCTCATTTCCCTCCAAAATATCTATGCCGCAAATTGTATTTTAGCAAATGTCCTCCGATTCTGTATTTTATAATGATTATTCTCTGAAAATATCTAGTTGTAAATGTTAACAGTAGGTTTCTACGTTCTCTAACTGTCCAGCTGTTGCCTGCATCTTTTTGCTAAATGTGAGGCAATTACTTGCACTATATTAGTGCCGCATGATATGCACTTAACTAATATTGCCATAGAAACTGCCTCTTTTCAGAAAGGATGAAGTGTCTTGTGTTAGGAATGTCAACAATTACAAGTAAATTCCTAAATTCTGGAATGAGGACAAATTCATTGGGACTGCGACAGAACAACCTCAGCAGACGTTTGTAGATACAGAATATGGTTTCCTGTCACAACGGCCATCATTGTAACCTACACTGTGGCAGTATGTAAGTGTCTAGTCCATTACCCTATTAACTTCTAAAATGTAGTATTCTAGTTCCTTTCTAATTGTATATCAAAGGGGTATATGGCTAGAATTTCTTGGTATTTATTATATTTAAAGTAGTTGCCACTCATCTTGTATGGATTACTGTAACTACTCATGAAAGGAAATACTCTGTTCACTCATCCAGCTGAAGAAAAGCACAGCCATGGATGATTTCCCATATCCAAGGAAAAGATAACCTAAAATAAACTAAGGGCCCCTTTTATTAAGTAGTTAATGTAGGAATTAGCGTATTTTGTTAGTGCATACTCATGCTAACAATTGATACAACGGTTTGTCATCAAGGGAGAAATTCAACAAGAAACTGCCTAGATTTGGGTAGTAAGTATGTGCATAAGTACCAGTATTCTCACCATTTATGTGTGTATGTCAATACATCTGTGTGTAAATGAGTTGTTTTCGGCCACATGCTATAATGTAGCTACTTGCCAATATTTGTTGGCATGTATTCCGCGTGCAGCCATTCAGATGGGTAGAGTTTGGACAGAGCACTTACAAGGTTATATGTACAGATGATAAAATACTATACTTTGTGCATATACTTTCACAATGGCAGCTGTTAGTGCTCATACCTAAAATAGAGGCACATATCTGACTTGCTGTGCTAGTGGTCTAGGAAGAAAAGTAGGGGCATATTCATCTTTCTAAAACAGGCTCAAAATAGGTGTATTCGAAGTTGTAAAGGATTTCAATCTTCTGGGCTTTTTCGTAAACAAAGAAGCAAATAGCAGGGAAGAAATACTCCGCAAAATAGCATTCTGTCGCTCTTCAATGAAGGCTCTCAATAAAGTTTTCAAAGACAAGGAAACAACACTCCAAACAAAGATCAGATTTGTTCACACACCCATTTTCTAAATGGTCAATTATGAATGCAAAGTAAGACAGAAAGATTAATTCATTTGAACTTTGGTGCTGAAAAAGGATTTTATACGTGTCATGGACAGCCAGAAGAACTAACAAATCGATTCTGGAAGAGATCAAACCAGCTATGTCACTTGAAGCCTAAATGATGAAGTTACAACTTTCTTATTTTGGTCACACTTTCAGAAGATGGAAATCATGTTTGGGAAGATGAAAGGAACCAGGTGAAGAAGGCGATCTTCAATCAGATGGCTGGACATGTTGAAAACAACCATGGCGTTGACACTGGAGGACCTTACCGGACTAGCACAAACAAATTTTCTTTTTAGATCTGTAATTCATCAAGCCACTAGGACTCGAACATGAGTTGATGGCACCTAAACCAAAAATAGGTGCACTGTTATACGATTAACCCCCGTGCACATGCTTATCACTGTGCTTTCTGACAAAAATAGGTGATGACTGTGAATGGGTAGACATACTCTTTGTACTTAATATGAAAGACAGTACCACACATTAACCCTCAAATTCTATAAATAGTGCTTTGAATTGCATGCACAAATTTGGGCACACGCCCAATTTGCGCATGCTACTTAATTAAATAACAAGCTGATTAGTGCTAATATTTGCTTACTTAATAATTATTGGAGTTAATTTGTCTTAATTTCAATTTGTGTGTATAAATGTAGGCATGGAATCTGCACCTTTACGGGACTAGAAACGAGAGGGTCTTGGGCAAATGTGGGCATTTCTCAAAGTTCTACACATAATTATAGAGTAAGGGGCATCTGCGCCTAATTCTAGGCACAAGGTTTTGTACCACATTTTCATTGGTGCAACTGTTCACCTAAAGTTAGGTCCGGCTCCTGGGTGTATGGGTTCTTCTTAGGTGGAGGGGATGCGGGGATGTGGCATGATTTTTTTAGGTGCTATACTGTATATAGAATTCAGTCCTAAATGAAGCAGAGCAGATAATGCAGGACAGGTAACATCACCTCTATAGGTGGTGTTAACGCAGCCATTTTATCCATAATGCAGATGGAGGGCAATTCTATAACAGGATGCAGAAAATTAGGCATCCAGAGGGCATTTGGTAAGTGTTTATTCTGTTAAGAAACAGGCGCCCAATTTCCTTAATAAGGATACTAACCAAATTAGGCATATATTTGATTAATATTTAGACAGGTGGACTTCTGCCAACCAAAGAGCTGGCGTGTTAGCACCCAATTGTTGTAACAACATGTGTATCTCACAGTATTCTATGTTACAAACCCAACTGTGAGCCCAAACAAAGCTCTGCCCAAGTATACACCCCCTTGCCAGCACACGCTGTGTAAATTAAGTGGGTTCTGCAGAATAGCGCTGAGGTGGAGTTTGGGCATTTACATGCATATGTGCACATATAAAGTTGTATGCGCCATTAGTCTAAACATTTGTGCACATAATCCCCCGGATTCTGTATAGGTCACCCACATTTGGGCGCAGATCCTAGATCTGTGTGCAAACTAAGCAATCAATCAGGCATTATCAATAATTGGTGTTAACAAGCTCTTACTCGGCAGTAATTAGGAGTTATGTGTGGATCTGCCCAACCCCCATTCTATAACACGCATGCCTAAATTTCATAGCATGCAAACTCAAATGGGGGCGAGGCCTTAGGAGGGGCATGGGTGGGGTCATGGCATTCCCAGAAATGAGGTGCCATGTTATTGAATACCTGCATTTTTGCACTTAGGTACATTAGTTGGGTTGAAGTGTTTACACCAGCTTCTGGCAAGTGTAAGTGATCATGCCAAAAGTTACCCACTAAGGTAGTAGTCTATAAAGGGCACACTGTGCAGAGCGCCCTTTGAAGAATACTATCAGTGCAGATTAAAATGACAACCGACTTTCAGCTATATTTACTGAATCTGGCCCAGCGGGCATGTAAATATTCTTAAGTTACAGGATTGCCTCCTTACAAGCAGCAAGTGTGTGTTAACTGTATAGGACAGGGGTAGGCAATTCCGGTCCTCGAGAGCCGGAACCAGGTCAGGTTTTCAGGATATTCACAATAAATATGCATGAGATAGATTTGCATGCAAATCCATCTCATACATATTCATTGTGGATATCCTGAAAACCTGACCTGGCTCCTGCTCTCGAGGACCGGAAGTGCCTACCCCTGGTATAGGAGGATGTTCTCTTAGACTTCTGCGGTTGGCATCATGATTGTGGCAGGTTTCCGGGTCTCCCCGCATCTGTGTAGAAAGAACCGACAATTCAGCCATCATGCTTTGGCTTTCTTCAGGGTTAATCTGAAGAAAGCCACAGCATGATGGCTGAAATGTCAGTTCTTTCTGTAAAGGATGATGTTGGGCATACCCCCCAGAGCTCATGCAGAGGCTGTGCAGTTACCATTCTCATTGAATATGATCATTAGGTGGTAACTGCAAACCGGTAACATAGTTTAATAAAAGGGGGTCTAAATGTCTCGGCTTTTAAATGGTTAGAGTATTTTATTAACAGAGCTCAACACCACCAATACAACACAGGTCACAGGGGCAAATTATGGCCTATACCACACCCACTGTCTCACATGATGGCAAACACTTCGGAGTCCAGGGTTTCCTCCCCAGAATATTTATGCTCGTGGCTTCATGCATTACTTCACGAGCTGTACACCATCTGCATAACTTAACATTTGGGTGTGACCATTTATGCCAGTGAAAACCAGGCCTAAATGCCTGTGCCTAAGTTGTGCATGGATCAGACCTACATATTATATAACTTGTGTACCTAACTTTTAGGAAGGCCCACAGCCCACCTATGCACCTCCACTGGTCACACCCCCTTTTTGAGATCCAAGCACTAGAATTTATATACACCACTTCATAGAATATGCTTAGAAAATTGTGTGCATAAATTCAAATTAGTGCCACCTACTGGGGCTTATTTCACATGCAACTTAATTAACAAACCAATCAGCCATGTGCACATATTTGCACACGCAATTTTAGTCGCACTAAACAAAATCGGGCCCTTTGTGCCTAACTTTGGGCATGAGCATTTGTGCCTGCTAAAGGTTGGTGGAAATTATCACACCCAAATACAGATATTATATAACTCAGCACAAAGTTTGGGAATAACCCTGGCCCACCCATGCCCTTCCTATGGCCATACCCACTTTGGGGTTGCATGCTATGAAAATTAGGCATTTACGTTATAGCAGTGTCTCGCAAAGTTTGTGAAGCAACGGCACACTAAACATGGTGGCTGCGACTCAAAGCATCCGGAAATGCGTGTCTGTCGATATGATGACATATGCACGTGAGGGATATTATCACATCGACATCTGTGCATGCACAAAGGCCTTCCAGACAGGACCCTGTGCTGCCAGTGGGGGGTGCTGGAAGGGAAGAGGTGCATAGAGGAGGAGAAGGACTGGTGTCGGCTGACTGCCTACTGGATGGCACATCCTATAAGTCAGCCGGCACCCGCGCCTCTCCTCCTGGAATTTCGGGCAGCACACAGCTTGCGATACACTGTGTTATAGAAAAGGGGTAAGGAACATAAACTCCTAACGACTGCCAATTTAGTGTTGGTTAACACAAGTTAACACCAACGAAGGCATTACTTTGCACATGGATCTTGAATCCGCATGCAAAACTGAGGCCCAAATTCTTTAACCAGGGCCTAATTTTAGCCACCTATTTTGGAGGTGCCCATTTAGATAGGTGCCTATCTGAACTGAACAACAAGCCCAATTAAGCTTTTTAATCAGCAATAATTGAAACATGGGCATCTATCAAGAAAGAGTGATTCTGTAACAAGGCACCTCTAAAAATTTAGACGGCCTTCAAAAAAATAGGTGCTATGCATGTTAGGCACCTTGTTACAGAATTGCTGACGTACTTAAATGCTCTCATGGCCGCCTAACTTTTAGTTGTGCCTAGAGCTGGCCTATTTATTGGGCGCCTCCAAAATAGGTGCCCAAAAATGTGCCGCTCAGCGCGATTCACTGAACAACACCCAACTGTACTTGAATTGCATTGAACGGTGCCTATCTCAGTGCCCAACTTTGAGGCGCTTCTTATAGAATTTGCCCCTGAGTTCCCAACTTTGACAGCCTATGGAAAATTCCCCTGACAGTGACAAGATTCAGCTGGTGGAATAAGGTTTGGGTGTTTTTTTTGGTGCTATGATTATTAAAATATAATTAAAGTGAAAGCAAGTTTTATAGAGACCTTGAAACTTCTCCCCTCCCCCATCCCAATGTCTGTATGGCATTATCTTGCCAAATTCCATCAGAGGTGGCCTCTAATGCTTCTCAATCCAGTCCCTGGAGTACACCCAGCTAGTCAGGTTTTCAGGAAGTCCATACTGCATATTGTGAGAGAGATTTCTGTGTATTGCCTCCATGGTATGCTTACCTATATCGTGCATATACATTGTGGATATCCTGAAAACCAGACTAGCTGGGTGTACTCCAGGGACTGGATTGAGAAGCACTGCTCTAATGGAATATCACTTACTGTGCTAGTTCACTTTTCTAACAAGGCATCTCTTGGTTTCCTTATTGTAAACTTCTAGAAACCTGAGGTGGGTTAAGGTAGAAATCTATATAAATACACTGTTTAAATTCCTCTTGTGCAGACACTACTACAATAAACACAGTATGGGAAATGAATAGGGTGTGAGTCCTAAGCCCAATTTACTTACTTCATTGGATCTAGGTTCCAGTTTTGTTGTTGGGGGTTTTTTTTTTGGTTTTTTTTTTTGGGGGGGGGGTTATTTTAATGTCTCAGATTTTTATATATATTTAAGACTTTGCTATGTATGGTTGCTTTTCTAAACAAAAGTCTCATGGCTTTTAGTAAGGAATTATAAATAGGGGTGGGGGAGGGTTATTGTTCAAAGTAGTTGTGCATAGATGGATCAAATATTGGTTGGTAGGAAGAATGCAAAGGGTAGGAGTGAAGGGCCATTACTCTGACTGGAGGAGGGTCACGAGTGGTGTTCCGCAGGGGTCAGTACTCAGACTGCTGCTGTTCAATGTATTTATAAATGATCTAGAAACATGGACGAAGTGCGAGGTAATAAAATTCGCAGATGACACCAAACTATTTAGTGGAGTTAAGACTAAAGAGGACTGTGAAGATTTACAAAGGGACCTGAACAAACTGGGAGAGTGGGCGACGAGATGGCAGATGAGGTTTAATGTAGAGAAATGTAAAATCTTGCATGTAGGAAGCAGAAACCTGAAGTACAGCTATATGATGGGAAGGATGATAATGGGTGAAAGTACCCAAGAAAAGGACTTGGAGGTAATAGTGGACAAGACAATGAAGCCGACGGCGCAGTGTGCAGCAGCCTCTAAGAAAGCGAATAGAATGCTAGGTATTATCAAGAAAGGTATTACAATCAGAACGAAAGAAGTTATCCTGCTGTTGTATCGGGCGAAGGTGCGCCCGCATCTGGAGTATTGCGTCCAATATTGGTCACCGTACCTTAAGAAGGATATGGCGATACTAGAGAGGGTCCAGAAAAGAGCAACACGATTGATAAAAGGTATGGAAAACTTTTCATATGTTGAAAGATTAGAGAAATTGGGGCTCTTTCCACTGGAAAAGAGGAGACTTAGAGAGGACATGATAGAGACTTACAAGATCATGAAGGGCATAGAGAAAGTGGAGAGGGACAGATTCTTCAAACTTTCAAAAACTACAAGAACGAGAGGGCATTTGGAAAAGTTAAGAGGGGACAGATTCAGAACCAATGCCAGGAAGTTCTTCTTTACCCAGAGGGTGGTGGACATCTGGAATGCATTTCCGGAGGATGTGATAGGACAGAATACGATATTGGGGTTCAAGAAGGGATTAGACAATTTCCTGATGGAAAAGGGAATAGAAGGGTATAGATAGAGGATTACTATACAGGTCCCGGACCTGATGGGCCACCGCGTGAGTGGACTGCTGGGCACGATGGACCTCTGGTCTGACCCAGCAGAGGCACTGCTTATGTTCTTATGTATCTCTGCAGACCATGCTTCCTCTAAGGACTGGCCGGGTGTGTGCACATTTTTTCTCATGGGAGCTACAAGTTCTAATCTTTTTTATTTCCTATGAGCAACAAGTTTTAAAAGCCAACAATTTTCCAAATTTGCAAGTATTTCTGCGAGCAACCATGTAAAATCTATTACAGTCCTAGAATGTATGCACAATTGCTCGTGTGCTTAGCATAGAGGGAACTTAGCCCACAGACTCAAATTTTGGTTAGTAAAGTACAGGTTAGTTGTGTAGAAAGTATCATTTTAGAATGAAAACTAGGTTGCCTACAAATAATGTGAGTTTTTCAAAAACAGAAATAGTGGAGTATTATATATGTGAAATAAAGATTCCTGTGATCTAAAACCTCTGAGTGGTTGAGAAGAGCACTAAATAACATTGTTGTAGATATTATCTATAGTAGGAATTGCAATTTTCTGTTTTAGTCCTGTGGCCTTCTTCCTGTACTTTTCCAGTCCTTTTATTTATTAGCTTTAAAAATTCCCTTAAGGCTATCAAAAATATAGCAAAACCTATTTTACAATACCACCACAAGAATGCACACTTAGGTCAATATTCAAAAAAGTATATGTGACCAGGGACATTAATGATTTCACAAATGCGTTCTCGTTCGTTCAAGATTTCTGTGGATAACTTAGACCATTTCCTAAATAAACCCCCCTTTTGCAAAACCACGCTAGAGTTTGTGGCACCAGTTGCGGCGGTAACAGCTCTGACGCTCATAGAATTCCTATGAGCGTCAGAGCTGTTACCACTGCAGCCGGCGCTAAAAACTGCGCTACGTCTTGGGCACTGCTAGGGTGTTAAAATGCCTGGGTGTACTCCATTTCAGCCAGGGTTTTCTTGGCCTAAATGAGTGTGCCTAAAGAGGAGCTTAGGGGGGAACGGCACCTAAACTTCGGTGCACAGGGTTGGTAGATTTCCCCTGAAGCAGTCGGCTTGACCGGTGAAACAAGATTTCTTGTTGGGTTTTCATCTGAATGGAGCTGATCCTTGGGCACCATTTGGAAACTATATAGCTGTGAGAAGAAGCCCGAACTGTACCAGATAAGTGACCTCTAGTGCACCTTTTACCCAACTGTGAGTATTTCAACTATGCTGCAAGATTTGGTTATACAGGTTGGAGTATATATATATATATTTTTTTATTTTTTTTTTTTTTGCTAATGACTGATTTCATGATAGCACTATACCATCTATGTTTATGACTGTCACTTTATTCTTTTTTTTTTATTATTTATTTATAAAATTTTACAATATTTCCAAGCATATACATCTTATACAGTAAAGTGAGATCAAACAACATATTAAACTAAAATTCCATAATTAATATTACTACAAGGAAATACTAAATCTAGCTGATCTCACACTAGTCCTCAATATTATTGGATCCATAATTAAAGAGTAGAGCATATATAATTCAAATTAATTAAATAAAAAAATCCTTATCTGACTAAAGTGCAGGGAACTAACTTTCCATGGACGTTATTATGTTGTTATTCCTTTTTCTAGACGTTTCATTGAGAGAAAACTAATCAGTTGAGATGGCTCTGTGAATATATACTTCAATGATGAATATCTAACTACACATTTACATGGATATCTCAAAAAGAAAATACCCCCTAATTGAGGAACTCCGGGAGAGGTCACTTTATTCTAAGGCTTTTTCCTCCACCTGCTACCATTGCAGATAGATTGCTATTCGCTCTTTCTCTCTCTCTGTGGTTTAAATCTTTTCAACAGTACAGTAGAGTTAGTATTGTTATTCTGTAGAAACCCTTATTTTAGGTATACACTACCTGATGGCACCTGTTAATTAAGAAATGCTGCTTAAAATGGCAAAAACCATTAAAGTTATAGCACCTACCAGCACCTAAATAAAAGGCATCAGAATCACGCCTACATAGGCGCTTTACTACTATTACTATTAATTATTTCTATAGCGCTACCAGGCGTACGGAGCACTGTACAGAGTCACAAAGAAGAAGAAAACAGTCCCTGCTCGAAAGAGCTTACAATCTAGACAGACAAGCAGGATGTTATGGATACGGTTAAGGGAAATGGTTGGGTTGGTGGGCAGAGGAACAGGATTAAGGATTGAAGGCTATATCAAAAATGTGGGTTTCCAGTCTGCTTTTAAACAGGGGAAGGGGCTTGGTGGACAAACTCGGGTAATTTATTCCAGGCATAGGGGCAACTAGAAGAAAGGAACGAGATCTGGAATTGGCAGTGGAGGAGAAGGGTAGGAATTGGCAGTGGAGGAGAAGGGTAGCGCTAAGAGCAGTTTATCTGAAGAACAGAGTTCTCTGGGAGATGTATAAGGAGAGAGAAGAGAGGAGAGATATTGAGGGGCAGCAGAATGAACACCCTTGTAGGTCAGCAATAGGAGCTTGAACTATATGTGAAGGCGGATAGGGAGTCAGTGAAGTGATTTAAGGAGAGGGGTGACATGTGCGTAGCGAGGTTGGTAGAAGATGAGTCATGCAGCAGAGTTTTGTACAGATTGCAAGGGGGAGAGGCGACACTGCAGGGACCAGTTAGAAGTATATTGCAGTAATCTAAGCGTGGGCTATTAGAATGTGGGCAAGAGTCCAGGTAGAGTGCTCAGAGAGGAAGGGGTGAATTTTGGTGATGGTGTAGAAATAGAAGCGACAGGCCTCAGCAGTTTGTTGGATGTGCATAGAAAATGAGTCGGAATCGAAGACAACTCCAAGGTTGTGAGCAGAGGAAACTGGAACAATGGCAACATTATTTACTGAGATGGAGAAAGGAGGAGGAGGAGCAGAGGGTTTAGGAGGAAAGAGGAGCAGCTCAGTCTTGAACATAGTTAGTTTCGGATGATGGCAGGACATCCAGGCATCAACGTCAACCAAACAGGCAGAGACTTGACAGTGCTTACCAGCATCGCTGTGGGCATGACTAATGCCGGAAGTGGCGTTAGGCACCTACAGCACCTACATAGGTGTGATTCATGACAAAGATAGGCACCAGAAATATAGCCCTGGAAACCCCTGGCTCACATTTCCGGCACCTATCTTTCCTGGAGGCGTGATTCTCTATATCAGTGGTCTCAAACTCAAACCCTTTGCAGGGCCACATTTTGAATCTGTAGGTACTTGGGGGGCCTCAGAAAAAATAGTTAATGTCTTATTAAAGAATTGACAACTTTGTATGAAGTAAAATGCTTTATGATGTGGTATACAAACCTAAGGTTTAGATTAGATTAGATTAGATTATAGCTTATAAATCTTTCCTTTTGGCTAAGACTTAATAATAATATTGTAATTTATAGCTAAAGAGACATATGATCAAGAAACTGTTTTATTTTACTTTTGTGATTATGATAAACATACTGAGGGCCTCGAAATAGTACCTGGCGGCCGCACGTGGCCCCAGGCCATGAGTTTGAGACCACTGCTCTATATGGTGCTGTTGCTTAGTTAAAGAGAGCCTAAAATCGGCATCTAAATCGGCTAGGCGTAAACTCCTAACTGGAGGCGTCTTTTATAGAATCAAGGCCTGAATGAATAATTTATCCATTAAAGGGGCCCTTTTATTAATGGGCATAAAGTCCTTAATCCATGCTTATCCCTCCCCTTTCACAAAACCATAATGTGGTTTTTAGTGCCTCGACAGGCATTTAGTAAAAGGAGCCCTAAGTGATCTGTTATAAAATTACCCTTGCAGAAATACTTCTATAAGGTAGTGCATATCTGCAGCCTATTCTATGAAGGAAAGCATGCATCTACCGTATTTTCGCGGATATAACGCGCGCGTTATACGTGATTTTACGTACCGCGCATACCCCTCGCGCGTTATATGCCTGAGCGCGGTATACAAAAGTTTTTAAACATAGTTCCCACCCCGCCCGACGCCCGATTCACCCCCCCAGCAGGACCGCTCGCACCCCCACCCCGAACGACCGCTCGCACGCGCTCCCACCCGCACCCGCATCCACGATCGGAGCAAGAGGGAGCCCAAGCCCTCTTGCCCGGCCGACTCCCCGACGTCCGATACATCCCCCCCCCCGGCAGGACCACTCGCACCCTCACCCCGAAGGACCGCCGACTCCCCAACAATATCGGGCCAGGAGGGAGCCCAAACCCTCCTGGCCACGGCGACCCCCTAACCCCACCCCGCACTACATTACGGGCAGGAGGGATCCCAGGCCCTCCTGCCCTCGACGCAAACCCCCTCCCCCCAATGACCGCCCCCCCCCAAGAACCTCCGCCCGTCCCCCAGCCGACCCGCGACCCCCCTGGCCGACCCCCACGACACCCCCACCCGCCTTCCCCTTACTTTGTGTAGTTGGGCCAGAAGGGAGCCCAAACCCTCCTGGCCACGGCGACCCCCTAACCCCACCCCGCACTACATTACGGGCAGGAGGGATCCCAGGCCCTCCTGCCCTCGACGCAAACCCCCCTCCCTCCAATGACCGCCCCCCCCAAGAACCTCCGACCGCCCCCCCCAGCCGACCCGCGACCCCCCTGGCCGACCCCCACGACCCCCACAAACCCGACCATGTGTCTCAGGCCGCGCCCCCAGGTGGGACCTAAGACTCCAGGGCCTATTCTGATTGGCCCACGTGCCTTAGGCCCCACCAGTAGGCGGAGCTTTAGGACGGATGGGCCAATCCGGCCTCATTCCTTCGTTGGCTGCCTGCCGGACAGGCGGGTTTGGCTCCCGTCTGTCCGGCCAACTTCCAAAGGTACGGGGAAGGGGGGTGGGGGTCGGCCAGGGGGGTCGCGGGTCGGCTGGGGGGGGGGGGGGTTTGCGTCGAGGGCAGGAGGGCCTGGGATCCCTCCTGCCCGTAATGTAGTGCGGGGTGGGGTTAGGGGGTCGCCGTGGCCAGGAGGATTTGGGCTCCCTCCTGGCCCAATATTGTCGGGGAGTCGGCGGTCCTTCGGGGTGGGGGTGCGAGTGGTCCTGCCGAGGGGGGAGAAGAATCGGACGTCGAGGGGGGGCATCAGGCTTTCAGGATGGGGACAGGACTTCAAGGGGGGACAGGCAGATCTTCAAGGGGGACAAGCAGACCTTCAAGGGGGACAGGACTTCAAGGGGGGACAGGCAGACCTTCAAGGGGGGACAGGCAGACCTTCAAGGGGGGACAGGACTTCAAGGGGGACAGGCACGGAGAGGCGGGGCAGTGCACCGAAAGTCAGGGCGGGTGAACGGTGAGTCGGGGCAACCAGAGGAGAGTCGGGGCAGTGCACCGAAAGTCAGGGTGAGTCGGGGCAACCAGAGGAGAGTCGGGGCAGTGCACCGAAAGTCAGGGTGAGTCGGGGCAACCAGATGAGAGTCGGGGAGGGCGAAAGGAGAGTCGGGGTGGCCAGAGGAGAGTCGGAGAGAGCGAAAGGAGAGTCGGGGTGGCCAGAGGAGAGTCGGGCAGCATGCGCGTTATATGCCTGAGCGCGGTATAGAAAAGTTTTTGTACATATCATCGTGATTTCTGCGCGCTATACCCCTGTGCGCGTTTTACAATGGTGCGCGTTATATCCGCGAAAATACGGTACTTTCTTTTATAGGAGCAAATGCACACATATACGAGGGTTTGCTGAAAAGTTCTCAGCCCAACCAAGAAGAGAATGATGTGGAGCCATGAAACTTACATTGATATGAATGATATGAATGAAACGAAAAGCATCATGAAAAGTGTGGAATAACTTGTAAGTTTTATGGCTCCACATCATTCTCTCCTTGGTTGGGCTGAGAACTTTTCAGTGGCCCCTCGTATTATGATGTCATAATGCCTCATTCCACAAATGCCTAAGAGCCAACCTCTTCGGCGATGTCACAATGGCTTGTTTTTCCTATACAGTACTTGTGCCCATTTGCTAGGTGCATTTGCCTCATTGAAACGAAAAGTGTCAACAAAGTGTGGGATAATTTGTAAGTTTTATGGCGCCACATCATTCTCTTCTTGGTTGGGCTGAGAACTTTTCAGCGGCCCCTCATATATCAGGTGTGACCATTTAATACCAGCCATACAGCTGGTGTAAATGTCCACATTTATATTGCTAAAAGATAGTTCCACATAGTATAATGAATTATAATTTATGCATGGAACTATGTGCCCCACCAAGACTCTCACTATGTGAGTACCTACCTTCCAACTCTATGCTACCGCATTTAGGTACCATTTCACATAGCTGGAATACTGAAATTTATGTGCATATATGCACACATATGCGTGTACCTTTACATGTTTTCATGTTATCCAAATATTGATGGCCTCCTTATAAAATTCTCATATCTAAATTACATAAGGTTAAAGCAAAATGACAGGACACTGAATATTGACCTCACTATGCATAAATCAATAACAAAACAAGTTTTATCTTTCCTGTAAAATGTCTTTCCAAAGTTTCAATTGATTTACTTATTTATTTGTAGAATAAGGAGGCAGCTGTGTAAAAGGCTTTTTTTTATTTTTTGTTAATGTTTAATGTATTTTTTAAATTCTGTATATTTATTTTTTAAAAGTATAAAATGTTTATTACTGAAAATGTGTATATTGCCTAGGAACATCATTCTGTTTTTATAGATGATGTGAAAATGTAATGATAGAGGGCTTTGGGTTTTTTTTACTACATTTTCACATAGATTATTTATACTTAACTGGTCTACTGTTGCTAATAGGAATAAACCCCAAATCAATTTATTTGATGCATTATAGGGGTCATTTACTAGAAGCATGTGTGTTCGCAGATTTCATGCATTATCTATATTCTTTTCCTATGGACCCTGCGGCAGGGAACGGGTACTTTTCTTTAGTAAATGACCCTCTATGTCTCAGGTGTGAATCTATGTGCTTTTACTGCACAGGTTATATTAGTAAATGGACTTCTCAAGGTTCAGTGCTAAAATCTCTTTTGAAAAATGCAAGGTTTCATCATTACACCAATACTTTTTAACATTATGTTATGCTATGTTATAATACACATATATCCCATCTTCCTCCAACAAATGCTCTACACAGTGATTTACATTAATTGGGGAAAGTTATCAAGGTACAGTAAAAGGCAACTTGTTACTTCACCTTCATTTACCACAAAAGTTACCAACCTACAGCATAATAGCCCCGCAGGTTGCTTGACTGTAGTGTTAAATGAATAAGGTTGATTGTGAACCATCCCATAAACTGTAATATTGTAGCAGCCTGGACCATTAGACTTCAAGGGATTGTAGTGCTGTTCTCCCCCTCCCCAATCCACACCACCCCTCTGATAAAGCACTCTCAATCCTAAAATGCCCCCCCCCCCCAATTGGACAGAGATTTTGATTGGGGGAATTAGAATTGGAAATCTGGAA
The DNA here is from genome assembly GCF_902459505.1 of Geotrypetes seraphini. Lineage (NCBI taxonomy): Eukaryota > Metazoa > Chordata > Amphibia > Gymnophiona > Dermophiidae > Geotrypetes > Geotrypetes seraphini. The sequence goes on from NC_047085.1 coordinate 409,248,901, forward strand.
TGGGGATCACCTGAAAGTTACAGTCGAGAACATTGGATCACAGCTTAGTGGCTTGTTGCTCCCGGGCGGTACAATAAACCTAGCTTTTAGTTAGGATTATTTTTCCTGCTATACCATGGCTTGTGATGTAGACAGGTGGCCTGATTTTATATGGAACACCTACATTAGGCACTGCTAGGTGCATTATTGCGGCCACCTAAGTTCAGGATCTATGTAGAACTTTTTTTTTATTGGCGTAACCAGTGTGGTAATTGACTGTGGTAATTTTCAACCAATCAATAAAAAAATGTTAAACAATTTAAAAGTTTGGTGCTGAGCGTTTAGCACGCCTAAGTGGAGATGCCCTCCCATGCCTAAGGAGACCTACTGATGTCTATCTGAAAAAGTAGGCATGGTTAGGGACTAAGAATAGGCGTGGTTGAGTTAGGCATCCAATGTAGGTGCCAGTAGATTAGGCCGGTGAAGACCTTGCCTAATGAAGCAGCGCCTATCTTTAGGATTCTTAGTGACACCTAAGTCATCTTAGGCTCCACTAAGCGTAATTCTATAAATGGCACCTAGTAGTTGATCGACAACCACACTGAATGGTGCTATTTATAGAACCAAGCCCAGGGTGCTCACTGCAAGCCATGGTATTGTATTAACATAGTAATGTGCTGCTTTACATACATTTGCATGTTTTGCAACTCATTATTATATAACCCGCAATGATTTAAATATCACCTCAGGGCAAGCTGCTTTAGAGCCCTTTAAGTTGCATTACGGGGCAAATAACACTGGTTATTGCACTAGTACAGCTTGATAACTTCCCCTACCTTTTAAAACAATAAAAGTCTTTTTTGTATATTAAAATCAGTAAAATCTTTGAACTTAGAAAAAAAAAGTCAATATATGAGTTCTGGTGACTAAATACAATTGCAACTGGCTTTTGAGATGCGTTCCCATCAGTTCAATGCAATAGCCTAGTCTGATCAAAAAAAATCATCTATACAGTAACTTATTGAAATGATAACTACACTACTTTATTACTGTACTAAATTCACATGCAAAATGCCCTGAAATCTCTCAGCATTGTTCACACAACACTTTTCTCACCATTATTTTCTCTTCATGCTCAGCAAATGTTTGGTTTTTTTTTAATCTTATTTATATTGTCTTGAGTTTGGGGGGACGTTTTTATGGTTTTATGTCTCAAAATTAAGCTGTTTTGTTATAATTATAATAAATGCCAACAAATGTGTTAAAAGATCACTTGTCAAAATTTCCAGTAATAAAAATATTTTCAGGATCCTGTTCCAGGCTTCTTACCCTTTAGTTTGTGTTAACTACTGCTATTGCTACTTATCATTTCTATAGCATCTCTAAATTAAACTTAAGGGGCTCATAATCAAAAAAATAAAACCCAAAACATCTAAAAAGTGGCCTAAATGGGTACTTGGATGATCAAAAAGCCTGATCGTCTAAGTACCCATAATCAAAGCTGGTTTTAGACGTATCTAAAACCAGCTTAGGCCTTTCCCTTGCCTCTAAACGCATAGAGCGAAAAGAGGCGTTTTTAGAGGAGGGGAAAGGGCGGGAGGTGGGCCAACCTACACATAGGCGTACAGCAGGTATAACCAAACCTTTTAACAGGTTGCCTAGTCAAAACGGGTATAAGTGCCGAAAAAGGGGCCGCTGAGCTGATGGCGGCTGGCGCGATCAGCTCAGCAGCACAGCAACCTACCCACCCCCACTGCAACCATAGGGTCAGGAGAGATGCCTCATCTCCCCTGCCGCAAAAGCGATACCACCAAGTGCCGCCAAATGCGGCACTTAGGATCGCTAAAGCGGCAGGAGAGATGACCCATCTCTCCTGCAGCGATCTAGCCCTCCCCTGATCCGATTGGGCCAGTAGAGAGCCCAAGCCCTCCTGGCCCCACCGACAATGATAAGGGCTCCCTCTTGCCCTGCGGCACCCCAAACCTTTCCCAACTCAATCAGGGGCAAGAGGGAGCCCAAGCCCTCTTGCCCCGCGGTACCCTGAACCTTCCCCGACTACAATCAGGGCAAGAGGGAGCCCAAGCCCTCTTGCCCCGCAAGCCCCAACTATGATCAGGGCAAGAGGGAGCCCAAACCCTCTTGCCCTGGCGATCCTCGAATGCTTCCCCGCCGATAACGATCGGGCAGGAGGTAGCCCAACCCCTCCTGCCTAGGCTAACCACATACCCTCCACCCCCACTAAAATACGGGCAGGAGGGATCCCAGGCCCTCCTGCCCTCGATGCACCACCCCACGCTTGCCCCCCCCCCCCAAACCCCTGATCAGCCCCCTGCCGACCCCTCTATTCCCCATCCCCAATCCCCCCCGTACCTTACAATCACTGGCCGGACAGACGGGTGTCAAGCCTGTCCATCTGGCAGGCCAGCCATCCCTTGAATGGCTGTCCTTAGGGCCTGATTGGCCCAGGCAGCTCAAACCCCGCCCACAGGTGGGGCCTGAGCCACCTGGGCCAACCGGAATAGGCCCTGTAGCTTTAGTCCCCTCCTGTGGGCCGATCGTAGTCGGGTAAGGTTCGGGGTGCTGCGGGGCAAGAGGGCTTGGGCTCCCTCTTGCCCCAATCGAGTCGGGGAAGGTTCAGGATGCCGCGGGTCAAGAGGGCTTGGGCTCTCTCCTGGCCCGATCGTTGTAGGGGGGGGGAGTGGATTCTGTAACCAGTATTGTTTTTGACAGACACCGGTTACAGAATCCAGCTTTTAGGCGAAGGACTGGCTCCTTCTTCGCCTAAAAGCTCTTGTGTTGGGTGTTTGGGACTTAGGCTTTTTTTAGGTTGATTATATGGTGTAAGTTTAGAAGTAGTGGTGGTCTGGGCGTTTAAACAGTTGAACGTAGAGGCAGACCATTATAAAAAAAAAAAACCTCCTTTTGGACATTTTTTTTGATAATGGACATTTTCCCTGCTTCTACTTTCAACATTTAAAGCCTTAGGCCAAAAGGGAACTTAGACATTTTTTTTTATTATGCCCCTCCACGCTTATATAACGTATCTTCTCTATAAGAATAGAGCTTGACACGGTTTACTGAAAATTAAAGAAAAAAATACAATAAGAATAGGGATAATATAGAAGGAAATGAAGATCACAATTTTGAAAAAAATCCAAGTTTTCAGATGTTTACGGAATAATTGAAGAGAGCCCAGATCACGCAACTGGACAGGAAAATTATTCCAAAGCTCAGTTCCTCCTCCCCGCATCTACCTTCAATTTGTTGTAAAAGTTGCCAGGCGGCAGTAGTGATTCACAGAACTACCCTGCTGTCAGTCCCGGTGTCATCTTTCCACTGCGGTCTGCCCTCTCTGACAACTTCCTGTTTCCACTGGGGCGAGCCACAGTGGAGAAAAGAAGACAGGGCTGACAACAGGGTAGCTCAGTAAATCGCTACCGCCCTCCAGCAACTATTACAACAAATTGAAGGTAGATGTGGTTGGGGAGGTGGAATGGAAAACATGCCAATTGTGGGGGAGAAGGGTGAAAGCATTAGATGCCAGGAAGGAAAGTGGCAGAGAGAGCCAACCAAGCAGGTAGGCTGGCGAGCAGCAAGATGCTGCTCCCTCAACAGTGCCGCCTGAGGCCGCCTCCTCAGTTGGCCTTATTATAGGGCTGCCCCTGGCCACAGCTATATTTTAATTGTTACCAGGCCAGGCAGTGGAAGGAACTTACAGAGTATCTAGCAGTCACAAACATGTGGAGAAAAAACCCTACAAACTTAAGTAGCAACATAAATACAGAAACTTCTAGCTGCCTTCAATCTTATCATTGGTATAAAAAAAAAACAACCTCCACAGAGAATTTGCTCCATATCTCAAAAAGGTCCAAACCACTGTCTGTGCACAGGAGGTTTAGAAAAACACTTATCATTAGCTGGAGAATCAAACACTGAGTTCATAGTTCCCAATTGTTCACAAAATCTTCAATGCCAGGGAAATATTTTGATTGTGATGGTGTTCTGGAACTAGTTCCCCCAGTGTTCTATTTAGGGCTTGCCATGCTGAGATCCAAGTGCACGGATCTGGATATTCAGCAGGTCTAGTCAATGTGCTGTTATAAACACTAGATAACATAAATAATAAAAATTCAGTGCTTCAATGCAGGTATCCAGATAGGGTAGTCAACAATGACATTACGAGGGGTCGCTGAAAAGTTCTCAGCCCAACCAAGAAAATAATGATGTGGAGCCGAAGTTATTCCACACTTGACACTGTTTGTTTCAAGAAAAGTGTGGAATAACTTATCAGTTTCACAGCTCCACATCATTCTCTTATTGGTTGGACTGAGAACTTTTCAGCGGTCCCTCGTATCCAACTAGTAACCATGTTCAGCCTACCGTGTACAAAGCTAGCCAGATAACGTTAGGACAGCTGTTTTACTGTCCAAACTTCATCCAGATAGTTATCTAGTTTGTGGACTGAATGTTGCAACTTCCTAGAGCACTCCTAGGGCCATCCCAGATGGCACCAAGGTAGTCTGCAATGATTTCAATGGCATTGCTCAGATCATGCTGCTGACAATCAAAGACCAGTCTCAGCCAGTAGCATTTATTTGAGTAGAAGATGCTTTTAGACAGGGATATAACTTTAATTCACCCTAACTTCAGATTTGGAGCAGAATCCAAATGCAATTATTTTAAATAGGTAAAGAGTTTACAAAGTTCCCTCATGTAAATGTCGCTTTCTACCACCTGGGACATCTAGATCTGGTTACTGATCTCAGCTTCTTCTCCCTGGTGCATCTGGGTTTGGGGATACCGCAAAGTCATTTTCACAGTTCCCGGAGGCAGCAAGCCTCAGCCCTGTCAGAAAAGTGATCGTTAATGTCCAAACTCAAGACACCCACCCACTAGTTCAATAAATTTTTATTGAGTATTTTGGAAAAATACAAGGAACAATTCAAATACATATAACATTTTGTATATATATGGTCTATAAATATGCAATTAACTATAAAGGACCATGGTATTAAGAAAAGCTCAGAGTAATGAAGTTATTTGTGAAGATTGTATGAGAAAAGAAAATGAGATAGAATAGAATAAAAATTAAAAGAGAAAGGAAATAAAGAGAAAAAGTGAAGAAAAGGTAGGGGAAGACAGGAGTGTCTACAAAGTAGAGCGTACATATGAATCTAAGAATGACCAGGGTGATTTTTTATTTTTCATATTCATGGATATTCGGAGCGAAATTCTATTTTCATATGCATATGATTCATATCTATGGTACATACATAGAGAGTTCCACCAAAACGTATAATTTAATAACGAAGATAGTTTCCAATTTTTTAAAATATGCATGAGAGCAGTCACAATCATGGTATCAATGAGTTTAGGAGGGCAATTTGATTGCGCGAAACAGGGATGTTGAGATCGAAGGATTATAATGTCCATAGAAATCTCTTCCGAGCAGTTAGTGATAGATTGTATGGTGTTCCAGACTTGGGTCCAAAAAGAGCGGACCAAAGTACAATGGAGAAACATATGATCAAGAGTTCCCTCCTCTTTCAAACAGTTCCAGCAAACAGAATCTTGTTTTAGTTTGGCTTTCCACATGCGAAATAGGGTCCATATTGCATTCCATATAACAAAGAGCATTGACTGTGAAACTCTAGAAGATAAAAGCGGGCGGTTTGTTGAAGACCAAAAGAGTTCCCAGTCAATGTCCGAGAGCGGAATGGTTAATATATTATCCCAGTGTTTCATAGCATGATATGAAAAAGTAAAGGATTGATCTCTTAGAATATTATAGAAAAAAGATATAGCTTTTCCTTTTGATAGAGACCACGAAGACCAATGGTATATAGTATTTTTGGAAGCCATAAAGTCATATTGTATATGCACAGAAGACAGCATTTCACTGAGTAAAATCCATTGTGAATAAGCAGAGGATGGTAGCAGGTATGTGGAACAAAGTATATATATATAACACCCACCCACTAGATTCCAGAAGAACGCTACAAAACCCTGGCTAGATAAAAGGATGCAGAAGACATAAAAATGAGGAAAACCAGGATGCAGATGCCATTTAGGCAGGGGAAAAAAATTACCAAGACAAGAAAGAAAAGTAGCATTTTGCATTTTGGTATTAATTGCTGGTGGACTGGGCAATTTGGAGAGATGTTGATAGAATGTTTGATGTAAAATGATAGAATACTTTTCCAAGTTTTGTGAAGTACTAAAAGATTAATAACATTTTTTGAAAATGTTACTTTGTTCTCACTAATGAACCATGAACATTATGGTTAATGAGAAATTTTCAAGATACTGATGGGCATCGTGCAGATGAAGCATGTTTCATAATAAAAGGGCAGCCCAATAAACATTAGTGCATTAAAAATGGATTATGGGGCTTATTCAGTGAAGATGTATCTGGGAGAGGAAATACTAAGAATTTAGAAAGTATTATGGAATAACATTTTACTGCAGGAGCAGCTGAATGGCACATTAAGAGCACTTTATGGATAATTAACTTTATATTAATTTAGGTTCCAGTTCATTTGGCTTATTTATGTAAGAGACATCAATGAATAGACAAGGAACATAATGAAAGGCCAGTAATTTATATGGTTTAATAAATACAAACACTAAAGATAATTTTTGTGAAATTCTACTTTTCTCTGTTGGGCTCATATTTTATTCACTTATGTAATTTTGCAAAAGGAGTGCAAATGTTTTTGAGTGGCTGACAGTAATCCTTTGAAAAGCAAAGCATTTATTTTCAAGCATTTATTTATTATATATTGTGCTCTTGTAAAACAAAAAAAGTGTGATAAATATCTTTTACAATAACAGGAGCAGATAGGATTGAGTCCCACTCTTCCCACCAACCTTCAACTACTGTAAACAGGAAAATAAAAAACATAGCTGCAATGATATAGAAATGCTACCTGAGCCAAACTCTTAGCCAACATAGTCAGTATTGTGTAACTGAGCTGCCCCAAAAGCCAATCAGCTTACCCACAAACCCTAGGCCCCTGTCATATTGCCTGCAGTTACTCCCACGAGATACCTTTCTTACCATTACATATTCTCCCCAGCAACTGGGCAATTCTCCCTCCCTCCCTCCCCTACCTACCTGCAAACCACAATATTTACATATTGCAAGAACTCCATCAATCATACAGCTTATATGTGAATCCCAGAACCTCATTGTATTATATGCTAGGATGCCTAGCTACCATCCAGTTTCATGGTGCATCTGTGTCCCCATCGTATATTCAGAGATCTGAAATACAGTGGTAGGATTGTCAGTCAGATGGAACTAAAGGTATGGGGAGAGAAGCAATGACAAAATATAATAGTGATACATACAATGTGATACATACAATTACGGAGCCATTTTACTCGAAAGCATTAAGAAATGGGATCATTCCAGATGATTTTCCGTCAGCACCAGGAAGCATCATGTCCGCCCTATGCTGGCGCTCAACCTGGATATTCAATGCCTGGTCATTTCCAGTATCAAATATCCAGGGGAGGGGGAGTTGGTCAGCTCTAACTTAACCGACTAAGAGAATATTAGGACGCTGGCCAGTTAAATTAATAGCATGCAAAGATAGGACTGCTATTTATGTGGTCCAATTTGCCCGCTAAACTTAGCCTGTCAGCACTGAATATTTGTGGTTAGCAGGCTAAGTGGTATGACATAGCCAGTTAGTGGCCAGCTACTAACCACACATATTCAGTGGAGAGAACTGGCTATCTCCCACTGAATACCAGCAGTTAGCCAGCTAAAAGCTATTTAACAGGCAAGGAGCCATTCTTGGCCGTTTAAATAGTGCTGAATATCGGGAGGAGTGTGTTTTAACATGGGACTTTCCCACATGCTAAGACTATTTTTTAAAGTATCCCTAAAATAAGGCTTTTTCCATTACCATGAGACAACTGAAAAAATGTGGGAGCATTACCTCCTCCAATTTAGGGGCTGCGTTGTCAGCATTACAATGTATTTTCATAGTTTTTTTTCTGATTCTTCAATTGTATACATTATAAAGTTTGAAATGTCAATAAAGATTTAAAAAATAAAAAGCATTATCCAATTAGTGCTCACAAACGCAAACATTCTAGTTGGATAACACTTTTCTGCCCATTCCCTGCCCATGACATGCTCACTCCCAAGAAAATAAAAGAATAAATAGTGCATGAATAGCGCATGCTGGCAGGCACATTACCACAAAACGTATCAAAGCATTTTGTAGTATGCCCTCTCATTCCAGTATTTTCAGAAGGGGCAGCTGGACTTAATATCAAATTGATTTGGCTAATGAATCTGCTGTGGGAGTCAGCAATGACTTATCATGATCTGTTTTGTTGGTTACAGAATGATAGAGCTTAAATAATTTTATTTATTTACTTAAAAATGTGTTACAACAACCAATAATTCTGTGCAAGGCACAGTATAACATACACAATAAAATTAAATTAACAAAGTCATAAAAACAATACATACATAAAAAATTTATCTCTTATAGAAATGAAACAAGAGGGAGGTGTTGATATCAAAAATACTTCTGGTAGTTTGGATCTTACTAATTTTCTAGAGAATACTCACGAACTTATAACAAAAAGATCCACTTTATTAGTTGCAATATCATCTGTGGAAAAGAAAAGGATAATTATGAAAGCCTATTTTTCCCAAAAATCAACTATCTTTTATGGTTAGACTGTTTCTATTTTCCCAGATGTGTCCAGACAAACTCAATCTCGTCATAGGGCCTTTCTCCAGCTGAGATCTACCCCCTCCTTTACGAAACTGCGATAGCAGTTTCTAGCACAGGGAGCCATGCTGAATGGCCCGCGCTGGTCCCGATGCTCATAGGAACCCAATGAGCGTCGGGAGCAGCGTGGGCCATTCAGCGCTTCTCCCCGCGCTATAAACTGCTATCGCAGTTTCGTAAAAGGAGGCCCCAGGGTCTTAGCTGGAGGAGGTACTTTCTTTTTAAAGTTTCCCTGCAAATGGCTGGTCACCTGGAAAACAAATTCATATGTCATTTTGGAACCAACACATTTAGAAACTTTTCTTTCTGCTAAAACTGAGCATTAAGAGAATGATTTAATTTCTTTCATTAGATTTAAATGGGATTATTACTCTTTTCTGCAGTGGAGGTGAACTCTCCCGCTCTCCATGATATGGGCTTGAAAATGTATTTTCTTTTATGATTTTTTTTTTTTTTCATAATGATGTTATTTTCTGCTGTTTCTTGTGATTTCCAAATATTGTATTATATGAAGAAATCTTAATAAAAATAAAAATAAAAAAATTCTCTCAAATAACATCATTTTACAAAGTTTCCAAAACTACAATACCTGACTAGAATACATTTAATCCTGAACATTTAATCCTAATTCTTTTGGTTTATTTTTACAAGTGTCCAATATCCTGGCTCCTCTTTCGCCTAAAAGCCCTTCTGTTGGACGTTTGGGGCTTAGGCGTTTTTTTGTTTCATTATGGCTAAAAAGTGTAAACGTCGTGTAGGTGTACTTGTAGATGTAGTGGAGATTGTGCGTTTAGGCAGAGGAAGGCCATAATCAAAACAAGGATTATGGCCTTCCTCTGCCTAAACGCCCAATCTCCACTACATCTACAAGTACACCTACACGACATCTACACTTTTGTTTGTTTTGGTTATGGACACTTTCCCTGATTCTGCGTTGAACGTTTAAGGACTTAGGCCAAAAGGGGACTTAGATGCTTTTTTTGATTATGCCCCTCCATCTATAAAACCCAATACAATAATCAATGGTGTCACATAGTCTCTAATAGGTGCAGATATCAAATAGTCTCTTTTGGTGATATTCTGAAAGTAGATATCACCTATATGTATGTATCTTAAAGCAGTCCTCAGTGTGGAGAAACACAGCAGCTGGCAGGTGATGTTAAAGACCGAAGATTCGGTGGACCCTACATGGTCCATGTTTTGGCCTGTCAGAATGCCTTTATCAGCAATGAGAAAATCCTGAGATTTACAATAGCATATGAAACACGGGCGGAGAATTTATCTGGACGCTAGTCTTTTATCTGTGAGTTTCACAAAAAGGTGTACAACAATTGCAAAAAGATGCGCAAGAAAATATGACAGTTCTGAGATGCCAACACTAAGCATAAAAAAACTGACCAAGCATCATGTGACCACCACCATCATGTGAACCATCCACTAACTTGATTCCCATGGATAACCCCCGGCTCCTCCCCTAAGTCACCCCCTATACCTCCTCTGACCTGCCCACTTTTCCTGGGACCACTCAGAATCGATATTTAGTGGCACTGCCCGGTGTAGTGCTGCTGAATTAAAGATGGTCAACATCATTTTAGAATGTGAAGCACTACCTAAAAGAAATGATGTTATTTTTTAATTGTATTTATTTATTTCAGTTTTATATCCCATCCTATCCAGGAACTCAGAACGAGTCACAGTAGTACATTCACAGTGTTTGGGACGCAGGGGTCTGATACATTTTATATTATAGGGTACAAACAATGTAATCATAACATTTTAGAGGTAGAGGTTTAATATTTAGAGGTAATCGTGTGTATACAGTATACTGCTGGGAGGGGAGAGGACAGAGGGCATTTACAGTATAAGGGAAAAGCATTGGGTATATACACCAAATGTTGTGGGGGAGGGTAGAATGAGCACACACTTGTGGCTGGGGCATTAGGTTTGAAGCAAGGATACTTGGTCTGTAGCGGTGGTAGCCATGATATTTAATCCTGATTGGTTCCATCTTAATTTTTCCTCCCGGGGTCCTCACTTCTTCCTCTCTTCCCTTCTCCCACGGTCCAGTTTCTACCCTCACTTTCATTTTCCTACACAGTTGCTGCTGCTGCCTCTGCTGCCGACCTCATGGATCTGTGGCAAAAAGAAAAGTGAAGAGTAGCAAGGGGCTTGGGAGTCTGTGCACTCATTCAGCACCTGTCAGTCCCACCCTCTCTGGTGCAGACATCCTCAGCCAATATTTAAAGGAGCTTAAAGTGGGCAAAAGAGGCTCCTGTCTGTTTAAATAGCCTGAGCCGTGCCACTGAATATTGATTCTGACCGCTCCCAGGAAAAGTGGGCAGGTGAGAGGAGGTATAGGGGGTGACTTAGGGGATGAGCCGGGGGGTTATATAGGTACCGGCAATATTCAGTGCCAACACCCATATACAATACATAAAAACATAACATAAGAACCTAAGCATTGCCTCTGCTGGGTCAGACCAGAAGTCCATCATGCCCAGCAGTCCACTCACTCGGCGGCCCATCAGGTCCAGAACCTGGATAGTATTCCTCTATCTATACCCTTCTATCTCCTTTACCTTCAGGAAAAGAATTACTATACAGGTCCTGGACCTGATGGGCCGCCGAGTGAGTGGACTGCTGGTCATGATGGACTTCTGGTCTGACCCAGCAGAGGCAATGCTTATGTTCTTATGTATTGTATATGGATGTTGGCACTGAATACTGTTGGTACCTATATAACCCCCTGGCTTATCCCCTAAGTCACCCCCCCCCATACCTCCTCTCGCCTGCCCACTTTTACTGGGACCGGTCAGAACCAATATTCAGTGGCACGGCTCAGGCTATTTAAACAGACAGGAGCCTCTTTATATACCGATTCATCTCTCTAAGAGGGCTCGACTCGGTTTACAAATATTACGAATCAAACAAAGAAGGGATCAAAGTTGATATTTGAAAAATCATTAATTAGGAACAAATGAATTTGTTAGAGATTTTTGAAATAAATGAGTTCTTAGCTCATTCCAAATCGTTGCAAATAAAAAGGTAAACGAACGGCAAAAAATTGGCTGCAGTTTTGATATTCTTTACGGTAGGAAAAGCAAGTTTATATTTCTGGGCCCTTCTGGAATTAGATGGTAAACAAGAATTGAAGAAGATAGGAGCAATAGGGGGGGGGGGGAAATCCCATGCAGAATTTTAAAGATCACACTGGTATACAATCCCCACCATGTACCACATGCACGGTCATGCAGCCTAACAGCCCTGCCACCCTTATGGGACTTTAACATGTTTCTCCCCCGTTCACTGGTCTGCCCAGAAATGCATGTCTGAAAATGAACAAAGGAGCAGTGCACCATTGTGTCATACCATACATTGGCACTTTTCAGCTTATTAAGATATTCTTGTGACTTATGGGTGTTAAATATGGCTTTCTCTTTTGTGCTAATTTACAAAGCAAAAGTCTATCAGCACTGACTCCCATCATTTGAAGAATCATTTCAGTTGAAAGCGTGTAAGCCTTCATTTTCCAGGAGCTAATGGCCAGACTTAATGGGGTGTAGTTAGCCAAGCACATCTTATGACTGAGGGATACTCTAAATTAATTTCTAACAGTTAAACAGGAGGTTAACATTGCTTCAGCTAGTGTCTGCCTATTACAGTAGTTAACAGTTACAGATGAGGATAACCTAGCCCCTTTAGTACTGAATATGCACTGGACATGTTTATAATGATGAACAGGTGCATTTCTTCATAGCTAAGGGACATGTAGAGGCTGTTGTTCGGCAACATTAAATCCAACCAGATAATTAATCTAGTTATCTTTGTGGATTTTCCGAAAAATCTTGGCACTGATAACTTCCAAAGTTGCTTGGACAAATGATTTTTTTTTAAGATTAAAATTTTTTTATTTTATTTGAAAAACATAAGAGCATAAGATTTGCCACTGCTGGGTCAGACCAGTGGTCCATCGTGCCCAGCAGTCCACTCCCGCGGCAGCCCTTAGGTTAAAGACCAATGCCCTATTTGAGTCTAGCCTTACCTGTGTACGTTCTGGTTCAGCAGGAACTTGTCTAACCTTTTCTTGAATCCCTGGAGGGTATTTTCCCCTATAACAGCCTCAGGAAGAGCGTTCCAGTTTTCTACCACTCTCTGGGTGAAGAAGAACTTCCTTATGTTTGTACAGAATCTATCCCCTTTTAACTTTAGAAAGTGCCCTCTCATTCTCTCTACCTTGGAGAGGGTGAACAATCTCTATTTCTCTACTAAGTCTATTCCCTTCATTATCTTGAATGTTTCGATCGTGTCCCCTCTCAGTATCCTCTTTTTAAGGGAGAAGAGGCCCAGTTTCTCTAGCCTCTCATTGTATGGCAAAATTAAAACAACAGTTGTACAACAACAACAACTACAATAACAATAACAAGGTATGGATGTGTTGTGATTGCTTTAAAAAACAAATAAGTTGAAATAGATAGCAAGTCACATGTATCAATTAGTAAATAGGGCAAAACAATCATAGCAAGTAGTAATTTCCAAGTTTTTTCAAAAGAGTTTATTGATCTTTTCTTGAGTGCTGCAGCTCTTTCATATTTAGCAGTAATACAAACAGCATTCCACCACATATTGTAGGTGGCATTAGAAGTATCTTTCCAATTTTGTAAAACCACTTTTATTGCTCATTGGCGTAATTATTTCAGGAATTTGTTTTCCTCAGAAGGTAAGGTGTTACGAAAATCATTACAACCAAACAAGGCAATGCCAATAGTTATAAGTTCCAATATATGAAAGATGGAGCTAATGGTTTTGTCATATTGCAATCCAAAATGGTTGAACTTGATTGCAATAAAATAACAAGTGAAAGTTCCTTTTTCTGATCTGCAAGACAAGAATAAATCAGTTTCAGGTTTGTTTGTTTTAATTTAGGAAGTTTATATGGTGTCCAAGTTGCTCTGTGATAGACAAAGAACAAGGTCTGATGTAAAGATGAAGACGTTGAGTTATTACATATAGGCAGCCAATTTTTTTTCCCAATTTCCATCGCTTAGCGTAATTTGTAAGTCATGCTCCCACGTGCTTTCAGTACATCTCAATTTTGATCTGTATGTTCTATGCAAAATTTGTACCAAATTTCAAGTTTCAAGTTTATTTAAACTATTTGATTTGATCACAAAATCCAAATCCAATGCGATTTACATTTAGTTAAAAATTAGGTTAAAATAAAAAATAAAAACAAGACAATTAGTACTAATTATAGTAAAATAATACGTTTGAAAAAGGGAGGAGAAAAAAGAGGATTAAAAACAATTCATAAACAAATAAAAAGGAATAGATAATGAAACAAGAGGTTGGGGAAGGTTACCCACTTAATTTTCATTTGGCAGTATTTCTAGTCCAGTGTAAAATAATAAAATTTAAATGAATCAGTTAAAAGCGTCCTTAAAAAAGCCAACTTTTTAGGAGACTTTTAAACTTGCTAAGTAATTTTTCTTCTCTTATGTTGATCGGGAACGAATTCCAAATTTGAGGGGCTGTAACAGAAAAAATCGCATCCCTCCTTGAATAAATGAATTTTAGCGAGGGGACTACTAGTAAAGATTTTTCTTCGGATCTTAAGGATTTTGTGGGAATATACGGTATTAAAAATCTTTCTAAGAATGCAGGAGTTTTGTTTATTAATATTTTATGTGTGAGTAATGCTATTTTATATGTGATTCTGTGATTTACGGGTAACCAATGCTTTTCCTTTAAAAGGGGAGTTACATGATCAAATTTTTTTTCTTTTAGTGATTATTTTTCTTGTGGTATTTTGAAGAATTTGCAGTCTACCTATTTATTTTTGGTTACTGTTAGTGAAAATCAAATACCATATCGATAATTCACAGCATATGACATCAAAATCAAGTGCTTCAGTCACCTTGGATATGAAATCTGTAATCTATAGATATCTCTTTGAACTCAGATTACAGTGCCATGTGGTAGCATAACTCACATCCTCACAGGTTCCTTTATTTTAAGTTTAGCCTAGTGAAAGTGCTTCTCATAAGGTGCTTGGCTGTTCTGATTATCATAACATTGTTTTAAATAAATTGAATTGATTACTTTAGTATACTTTGGTATACAACTTATCTTTTATTGCAGCATGTAAATACTGCCCCTTCCGACGTGTTTCAGAAGCTTTCTTCAGGGTCGGGGCATATTCGGTGATTAAACTGCAACACAAAGTTAAAAATTACTAATCTAAACATCCTTGCAAGTAAGGAGCGAATTATATTGTAATATACGAATCTTACCCATATTTAATTTGAACTGTTTAATCTCTAAGTTACTGCGTTGACTTTCTCGGACTAACAGCATGCCTGTCAAAATGGCCCTGGCGTGAGTTCAAATGCTGATTAAGAAGACAAACCCTGATGTCATTTATCATCTGATTGGAGGGAATTGAACCCAATCAGATTGCATACTTTTATGTATTGAATAGACCCCAGTAGGACTGATCATGCAGAGACTGCCAGCCATTCAGCGGTTTCATTTAAACTGAAAGGAATCACAGTATTGAGTTCAAAAATCCAATGGAACTCCTTCAGTAACTTAGAGATTAAACAGTTCAAAGTCATTATTAGCTCCTTAATTGCAAGGATGTTTAGATTAGTAATTTTTAACTTTGTATTGCAGTTTAATCATCGAACATGCCCCAACCTTGAAGAAAGCTTCTGATATGCGTCGGAAGGGATAGTATCTACATGCTGCAATAAAAGATAAGTTGTATACCAAATTGGTTATTCCCTCAGTCTTTCATTATAGATTAGAAACATAGAATGAAAATGAAAATATAGATATTAATTCTTCATATTAAAGATGTTTAATATTGTCAATATTAATAATTGATGGAAAGGGGTTGGGTATAGCTATGATTCTATAATATTATTGTTTGAGATAGTGTATTCTTTGTTATATTTTGTTATTTTCAATCTAAATGTATTACACTATTGTAACTAAATAAAATAATAAAAATGTGAAAAAAAAAAAGAAATATGATGGCAGATAGAGGCCAAATGGCCCATTCAGTCTGCCCATCCGCAGTAACCACTATCTCTTCCTCTCTCTAAGAGATCCCACATGCCTATCCCATGTTTTCTTGAATTCAGACACAGTCTCTGTCTCCATCACCTCTTCCGGGAGATTACTCCTGAGCCTATCACCTCTCTTATTCTGGAGCTTCCTTTCTCAAATGAAAGAGATTTGCCTCATGAGCTTTTATGCCACTTAGTGACGTGAAGATGAAACTACACCAGAGCGAACAGAGATCGATCTTCTTTTTGGATACCATCTGGCCTAAGGGCCTTAATCAGAAAATAGAATGGTGTGTGTTCTATTAATTGTGGTCTGGCTTTTTATTTTATGGTTTCTTGCTTAGTTTCCTGCGGAAGTGACGTCATGTAACTCGGAGCTTTAATTCAGGAGCCATTTTGATGCCAGTAGTGGACGGTGCAGGAATGAACGAGAGCTTGTCGTGGAATTTTCCCTGATGCAGCCACAGATTGGCGAAACAAGAGCCTTGTTGGAAGTACAGCCATTTATCTTCACTGGAAATTTCTAGGTGATTTAATAAGAACATCATGTCACTGGATGGAGCCGTGTAACATCTGTGAAGATAAGTGTGATTTTTAGCCTCTTGTTTGTTTTTCCTTTTCCCTGTGCACAGTGATGGGATGTTTCACGGTTTTTGAAAGTAACATTTTGAAATGAGTGGAGTTTTTTGCCTGGGATACAGAATAAAAACTGCTTAAAAACTCATTGGGTTGCTGTCTGCACATTATTGATAGTTGAGGCCTTTTCTCCACTTTTGAGTAAATGGTTTTCTGAGGGCACTTCCACCACTTGGCGAATAACATTTGTTCTAGATTTTGAATTTAAACGTCTCTACCATATCTCCCATTTCCCATCTTTCCTCCAAAATATACATATTGAGATCTTTAAGTCTGTCTCCATAAACCTTATGATGAAAACCACACACCATTTTAGTATCCTTCCTCTGGACCAATTTCATCCTTCTTATATCTTTTTGAAGGTGCAGTCTCCAGAATTGAACACAATATTCTAAATGAGGTCTCACCAGAGTCTTATACAGGAGCATTTATCCATTGTTCTGCCTTTTTATATCCATCCCCATCTTTGTAGAAAACATTGCCTAGCTTTCTATAAAGATATCCTCTTTACATGCAGTTTAAAAGTATCTTGAAGACCCATTTTATTTTAATTAGCTTTCAGTACTGTAATAGGATAGGGCTGTTGGGGCATGATTAGAGGCTGTTAAAGCATGGCTGGCAAATGAGATAGGTAAGATTTCAGTTCCCTACCAAGGGGTTAGTTCTTAGCCATTTTATTCTCTTCTGTCCCAATGATCCAGATGCAAATCTAAGGCATCTATGGGAGGGGCCTTGGGCATCTAGGCTAATCAGAGCCTTAGGTCGCTTCCCCGGTGCCTCCCAGAATATACCGGGAAGGCCCACCATTTTGGAGTGATGGGCCTACTGGCCGAAGGGTGAATGTATCCCTCTGGCCGTACTGTTGTCATAAAAAGTACAGGAGGAAGTGGGGGGGGGGGGCTGGGAGGTTCCAAGGGGCCTATCGGTTAGGGGGTGCTGGAGGGGTCTACAGGTTGGGGTGTTCTGAAGGAGGGCTGTCGCTAGGTAGTGGGCATCCCTCCTGCTGGGGGATTTATCGGGTGGGGGGAGGTTGGAGGTGGTGGTGGGAGGAAGTGGGGCAGTCAATTTTGCGGGGAAGTTCAGAGGTTCCCTGCCATGGCCACTCAGCTGATCACGACAGGGAGATTTTCTTACCAGGATCAACTGATGGCAAGAGATCAGGCACAATTCTTTAACCGGCACCTGTGACATGGACGCTGGTTAGAGAATCGGGATGGTTAGGTGGGGTTAGACATCTGTCCATTAGGGAAGACGCTATTCTGTATAGGTCACCAATCTGCAATTCTGAGCCACTTCTTAGACGGCTGCTGAGACTAGCGTCCTATACAGAATTTCCCCCTAAGTCCAGAAAGAGTGGTAAATTCTTGGAACAGCCTCCCAGTGGAGGTGGTGGGACAAAGAGTGTATCTGAATTCAAGACAGCTTGGGACAAGTACGTTGGATTTCTAAGGGAGAGGAGGAGATAGTAGATGGCATGGTTAGGCAGACTAGATACAGAAGGTCAAATGGTCTTCATTTTTCTCTGATTCCATTCTGCCTTTTTCTATTTTGTGATTGGAGCTCCTTAGCTTTGGTGTTTAAACATGAAAAGTGGTATAGCAACAAATATTAAGCATAAATGCACAAAATTGGTTTATTATAGTGAAAGGTGAAGCTACCTGGATGGAGCACTGCTCTTCTGGCTCCACAAGAGAGCAGCATCAGCTTAGGTATAGTAACTAAATATAATAAGCCAGTTCACTTCTCTGACTCTGCTTTCCTAAGGGGAAAATGTTGCTATTCTAGATCTCCCTTTATAAAATAAAATAGGCGTCATACAACTTGTTCCGTAGACATCCTTCCATTTTACCCTGTTTATTCAACAGAAGAAATGTGAGTTTCACTACTAGAAGGTCGTTCACATACATCCCATAGGCCACATTGTTGTGGGGTTGTGTTTGTCTTTTTATTATTTCTGGTTGGCTTAGGAAGGCAAAATAAGTACTCTAAAACCCCATCCACTGTATACACACAAAATGCATTTTAAAACTCAGAAGAAGTCACACATCTTAGTTCAACTGTGCTTTTGTTTGAATGACAACAGATGGCTACAGTTGATTTTCAAATATTAGCAGCATAATTCAACATACGTATTCGCTAGTCTATGCAGGGCCAACCCAACCTATTTAGTTACCTAGAGCAAGGGTCCCAAATCACTGCGGATCGGTACCGAGTCATAGTCTGTGCCAAACCAGGCCTCACAGAAAGAATACATTTTTTTAAATTATTATTATTATTTACATTAGTTTGCAAGGTATTTTATTTTGAAAAGTGACTGAGCCTCATTCCCTCACTTATCTCAGTTGCAGGTTTGGTCTTTGGTAAACCCACAAGCCCGGTGAATCGACTTTGTCTGTGCTTGAAGAGAATCAACTGCTTGAGATCACAAATGACGGTGGCTTAAAAGTATGTTTGAGACAACATCAAATCACAATATGCTTTGAATTAAAGTCAAGACTAAATATCCTGAGATCACCACAAAAGCACTAAAAACCCTGCTTCCTTTTCCAACATCCTATCTTTGTGAAGTGGGATTTTCTGCAGTGACAGCAACCAAGTTGAGATTGCAGAGTAGACTGGACGTAAGGAACACACTTCAAGTGTCACTGTCTCCCATCACCCCCAGATGGGACCATCTAGTTGCAGGGAAACAAACTCAGGGCTCCCATTGATTCTGCATTATAGTGAGTTAAAGTATTGTATACAGTATATTACAATTTAATAATGACAGAAATAAAATACGTGAATATATAGTGCAATAATTACATTTATATTATGTATGTAATAATTAAATTATATATTATGTTCTTTATTGATTATGTGCTTGAATTCCCCCTCCCCCCACAAAAAAAAACCCTGGAAAAATTGTCTTGCATGAAATTAACTGTGGTGCTAAAAAGGTTGGGGACCGCTGACCTAGGGCACGGAAAAGGACTCATTGGTATTGTTTATTGAAAGCTTCTATACTACTACTAATGACTGGGGAGTCAGTTCAGAGTGGTTTACATGAGCTTCTTTAAAGGTGCTACAATACAGAGTTAGTGTTTTCTGAGATGGTTTTCAATACTGACACATTGATACCATAATCAAGCATCCTGCATATATGCACACATTTACCGTATATACTTGAATATAGGATGAGATTTTGGGGCCAAAAAATGTCCCAAAAATGGGGGTCTCATCCTATATTCGGGTCAACCCGACCCCCCTCTCAGACGATATGGCAGGCCGGGACAGGAGGGATGCCTCCTGTCTCCCATCCCGGCCGACTAACTTTTTTTTTTTAAACCACACACACCCGCGCTTACCTTTTGCGCCGTTTTTAATCCCTGGTGGTCCAGCGGTGTACAGGGCAAGAGCGATCTTTCCACGCCATGCCCCATGCTGAGCCTCTCCATCCCTAGTTCCCATGCAGTGCCTGACAAAGCCGAGCTTTTCATGCTTTCTGCTCGGCCCCATGCTGCTCTCTGAATGGCCACCGCCAGTTCTCGTCCCAGTGATGTTCAATTGCTATCTATGGGCTCCTTTTACAAAACCACAGTAGAGGTTTCTACCATGGGCTAGCTAGGTAAATGCTCTGATGCCCATAGGAATTCTATGAGCATCAGGGCATTTACCTCGCCAACCTGCAGTGGAAACCTCTACCGAGTGGTATAGTGAGGGTGAGAGATGCCCAGGGTATTGATGCCACTTCCTGCCCTCTTCTCCACCCCACCTCCATCTGCTCCTTCCTTGCCCCTTCCTGTCGTGCATCTGTGCCCCTTCCCTTCCCCTGTACCTCTTTAACGTTTTCGGTGTGAGCAGAAACCTCAACCTGCTGCTCACACCAGCCGCAGCGCTTCCTCTGACATCACTTCCTAGGCGCGGGTCCAGGAAGTGATGTTAGAGGAAGAGCCGACGCTGGTGCGAGCAGTAGGTTGAGGTTGCTGCTCACGCCTGGAACGTTAAAGAGGCACTGGGGAAGGGAAGGGAAGGGACATGCGTGCGCGGTAGTGGGGGGGGGGCAGGGAAGGAGAGGGGACAGTGGAGAGGAGATGGGTGCTGGCCCCCCCCACCAAGATGGCACCCAGATGATGTGTTTTTTTGTGAGTCACTCTATAGACCATGGGCAGCCACATTGGTTCCTTATCTCCCATTTGGATTAGGAGGTAGTCTGACTTAGACAGATGGGAGATGGAAACTGTGCAGTTTGACTGTCTCTCGGATCAGGAATGCTGCTTGCCCCACCACCCTGCTTCCCTTGCATTGGTTGGTGAAGGAAAGTGAATCCTGTGGTGCACAATCCGTCCAACTAGGTCTCAGTTATTCCCAAACTGTCTAGATGTTGTGGGGATTACTTAATGGTAGTAGGCAGGTATCTGTGTGTGTGTATAGTTAGATAAGTGTTTGTCTCTTGAGTTTGTGTCCTCTAGGTGAATTGGGGAGTCTATTTTTTCTTCTTCCCCAGAATACTGGGATGTATGAAGATCTTTGGTTTACTAGACCAAAGCACATTCTTGTTTAAGTAAGATTACATATCATAGCATAACAGTACTCTGTGAAATGACTGCTTCCTAGGAAGTTGAGATTCTCTAGAGCAGTGTTTCCCAATCAGTCCTGGAGTATCTCCTTGCCAGTCAGATTTTCATGAAAGAGATTTGAATATAGTGGAGGCAGTACATGCAAATCAGCCTTATGTGTATTTATTATGGATATCTTGAAAACCTGACCGGCAAGGGGTACTCCAGGACCAACTTGGGAAACCCTGCTCTAGGAGATATGTAGTCAGTCAGGAATCAGTCTTGTAGAACTACTTGTTCTGTCTAAATTTTGTGCTTTTAAATTTTGAAATAAGGTAAAATAGTTTTTAAAGTCCACTATCTAATATCTAACAAGGCACTTCTGTTTGCTAGAGACATAAATCAAATGAATACTCCTGTGAAATTATTTGGAGCTTTTAATGCAGAGGGAGATTCCACGGGATATCAGAAATTTAGAGATAATATATAAAGATATGAACTTCAACTCACAGGCTATAGTAATGGTTTCATTTTGCAGTTTCTGATCCTGATGTCTTTTGATGATCCAATTGATAAAGCTCACTGGAGACTTTTTTTTTTTTTTGTATAGCCAGCTCAGATCACAAGCAAAGAGAAAGGGTGTTTGCTTGAATAGTGCAGAGAGGCAAAAAGTTGCCTTTATCCAAACAAAACAAATGATATTCAGTGAAGGAAAAAAAACGCAAATTAAAACTCAGGACTGGTACTCCCAATATAGACTGAGCAGAAGTATAGTATTCCCCCAAAATTTGCGGAGGTTCCGTTCTAGGAACCACTGCGAATTTTGAAAAACCACAAATACGGTTTTTCGCCTGTCAAAAGGCAGGAGAGGCAGGAGAGGGCAGCTGGAGCACCAGCGGGTAAAGAAAATCACTCGCGGTCTGCTCCGAACGCCTCTTCATATAGTAAAGTCGAGCTGCACCAGTCAGGAGCTGCTTTGACATGCAGCTCCTGATTGGTGTAGCCTGACTTTACTACAGGAAGAAGCGATCAGAGCAGACCGCGAACTCATGGAGGAACACTATAAGTAAAAATTTGAGAAGTAAATAAACAAATATCCCTAAGTTCTATAAAGTGCACCTAAAGTTAAGCACCTACATCGGTGCACCTTGCCAATGTAGGCATGTAACTTGAGTAATAGGCTAAAACGGCGCCACTACACATCTTAATTGGCACTAATTGGACTTAATTGAAAGTTATGTGCCTAGCTTGGTAGGCATGATTCTACAATAGTTAAGTGTCTAGTGCAAAGCGCAGTCAAAAGTAGTCATGAATGAAGGGCATGTTTTGAGTTAGGCACCTGTTTTTGAGTTAGAAGCCATTGGGCACCTAAACTAGGTGAAGGCATTTAGGACAAGAAAACCCTGGCATAAATAGGGTGCGTCTAAATGTCAGAAGGGCCTGATTCTCTAAAAGACGCCGGTCTCAGTGGCTGCCTAAGAAGTGACCGCCAATCGCAGGTCAATCACGCATTGGTGACCAGTAGAGAATCACACCGACTTTTACTAAGAGATACCTTAAATTTAGGCCAGCATGCTATAGGCCTATATATAAGGCATCTGTCTCATGCATAGGGACGCTTACTGATGTCCAAGGCCACTTCCGGTGTAGACCACCCCACACCTTGGATGTTTGTAAGCGTCTGTATGCATCTCCGTATGTACGTGACAAATGCCTACAATACAGGCAACCTTTCTCACCTGCATTTTTTTTTTTTTTTTTTTTTACAAACGTGCGTCCCGATTGACTGTGAGATGCCTACCGCCTACAATCAGAATGCCCATTTATAGAATCAACCCCTTAGAGCCTAACTTTTATAGAATCTTGCTTAGCGCCAATTTTGGGTGTATAGTGTATTATTTAACCTACATTGTAGGAGTCTAATGTGAACCTAGCTTGTCTTCCCCAGCCCCTTCTATCTTACAGTATACATCTAACAGAATACTGTAAGTTATGCATCTTGCTGCCATATTTAAGCTATCACGCTTACACAATCTCTGTGACTGGCATAAGTCCAGGAACCTAGATGTTAGGTGTGCCAATACTGGATTAGACTTGTATTCTACAATGGAACCTACCACTTTGGTTATGTTATAGAATAGGCTCTTACGGTCTAGCCTCGGAGTGCCTACATGAAGATGCTCATTATAGAATTACCTCCATACTAGCTGAGTTTTGATGCTACACATATACTGTAGTTTTAGTGTCCTGTCCATGATCTACCCTAACTCTGTCGAAGCACTATGAAGGTAATTTTATAAGAGAACGCCTAATCAAAGCATCTTTTCAAGTGCCTATGTTGAGCCTATTTTATAAAGACAAGAAAGCACTTACTTGCGTTCATAAAATACTACCACAATATAAGCACCAGAGCCAGATTCAATGAACAGCACACAAAAATTGGCGCTCAATGCTATTCTACATTATAGAATTAATATTGAGTGCCAATTTTGATGCCTAGATTTGCATCAAAACTTATACCTACTGAAACTTTGTTTAATTCCCAGGGCCCATCTCATGCGTGCCCCGGCTGAATATTGCCAGAGCCTGCTTAAGCCTCGGCTTTACCCCAGCACCACCCTATCCATCCCCTGACTGGCCCACTTTTTTGAGGCCGGTCAGAGCCAATATTCAGGAACACTGTCTGGTTAGTGCCGCTGAATATCAGTATTTAGCCACCAATCGGGCCAGAGCTTCTCTAGACCGCATAAATCACTCTGAATATAGGGCCCAAAGTTTAGGAACATCCCTGATCTGTCCAAGTGCCTCCAATGACCACATCCCCTCCTGTAACCACACTCCCATTTGAGTTGTAGACCATGGATTCGAGTGCACATTATTATAGAATAGGGTATAGCTAGATGTGTGTGCAAAGTGGTGTAGTAAGAGGGGCAGATCACCCAGGGCGCCATCTTGGTGGGGGTGCCAGCACCTCTCCACTTCCCAGTCCTTCCCTGTCATGCGGGCTCCTTCCCTTCTCTCCGTATCTCTAACTCTTCACCAGCTAAAGCAGCAACTCCGGCCTGTTAATTGCGCCAGCCTCGGCTCTCCCTCAAGTCATTTCCTGGTAGGACGTGATATCAGCGGGACAGCCAAGACTAGTGTGGGCAGCAGGTTGGAGATGCTGCCCACGCCAACAAAGTTAAAGAGGTACAGGGAATGGAAGGGGTGTGCATGTGGTGGGGTTGGGGAAGGAGTGAGGGGGCACAGAAGAGATAGGAAGGGTGATACCACCCTGGGCACTTCTCACCCTCACTACGCCACTGTATGCAAAATCAAATCGGCATAAATGTAACACCCTATTATTGGCACTAATTGGCTTCTGAGCCATTTAGTTGGTGTTCAACTTGGATCGGTGCCCAAATATCAACGGCCAATTTTTGGCACAATATATAGAATTCAGAGTTCAGGCGAATGTAGCATAAAATCCATTTTAGAAAAGTAAACATATTAAAAAAATTGACAGGTTCAAAGTCAACACATCACCACTTCTTATCTATATATATAAAATCGGAGGTATGTATGTATGTATGTATGTATGTGTGTGTGTGTGTGTGTGTGTGTGTATGTGCCGCGATCACACAAAAACGGCTTGACCGATTTGAACGAAACTTGGTATGCAGATCCCTCACTACCTGGGATGATATGTTCTGGGGGTCTCGCGGCCCACCTGCACACGTGGGCGGAGCTACAAACAGAAAATCAGATTTCACCCATTCATGTCAATGGAGAAAATGTAAAAAGCTGCCATTCTCACAGTAATTCAAAAACGGCTTGAACGATTTGAACGAAACTTGGTATGCAGATCCATCACTACCTGGGGTGATATGTTCTGGGGGTCTCGCGGCCCACCTGCACACGTGGGCGGAGCTACAAACAGAAAATCAGATTTCACCCATTCATGTCAATGGAGAAAATGTAAAAAGCTGCCATTCTCAAAGTAATTCAAAAACGGCTTGACCGATTTGAACGAAACTTGGTATGCAGATCCCTCACTACCTGGGGTGATATGTTCTGGGGGTCTCGTGGCCCACCTGCACACGTGGGCGGAGCTACAAACAGAAAATCTTATTTCACCCATTCATTTCAATGGAAAAAATGTAAAAACCTGCCATTCTCACTGTAATTCAAAACCGGCTTGACCGATTTGAACGAAACTTGGTATGCAGATCCCTCACTACCTGGGGTGATATGTTCTGGGGGTCTCGCGGCCCACCTGCACACGTGGGCGGAGCTACAAACATAAAATCAGATTTCACCCATTCATGTCAATGGAAAAAATGTAAAAAGCTGCCATTCTCACAGTAATTCAAATACGGCTTGAACGATTTGAACGAAACTTGGTATGCAGATCCCTCACTACCTGGGGTGATATGTTCTGGGGGTCTCGCGGCCCACCTACACACGTGGGCGGAGCTACAAACAGAAAATCACATTTCACCCATTCATGTCAATGGAAAAAATGTAAAAAGCTGCCATTCTCACAGTAATTCAAAAACGGCTTGACCGATTTGAACGAAACTTGGTATGCAGATCCCTCACTACCTGGGGTGATATGTTCTGGGGGTCTCGCGGCCCACCTGCACATGTGGGCGGAGCTACAAACATAAAATCAGATTTTAACCATTCATGGAAAGGATGTAAAAAGCAACCATTCTCACAGTAATTCCAACTATAAAACACTTTCTATGACACTATAACCACTAGGGACATCGTTTCTATTCTACCACGGACACCATACATATAGAGTTTGTATGTTCTAACTGTGTTTGTAACTGTTTCCTTAATGCACTCCAGTTCATAATGTTATTACATTACATGAGTACTCACATATGCTGAACTAGGAACACAGGTTCCATTCTGAACCGGGAAAAACTGCATGGAGTTTCTTTTCAACCTGAGTTTCCACATATTGAGTTGTTTAAATCAATACTGAAACTTTTGAATGCCACTTATTCCAACAGATCTTCCTTTTCAGTTTACGAGATTGCAAATTCCAGTGAGACTTGCATTCTCTATCACAATCAACAAATCACAGGGACAGACTATTACATACTGTGGAGTGGATTTAAGATCCCCCTGTTTTTCCCATGGACAACTCTATGTTGCTTGCTCAAGGGTGGGTTCACCCAAGAATTTATATGTTCTTGCTACTGGAGGTGAAACTAAAAATGTTGTTTATAATCAAGTTTTGTGTTAGTTGTATTGTATTCATTTTGTCAAATATTTCACACTAGCTGATGCCCCGGCGTTGCACGGGTATTTAATTATAGCAATAACACTGTAAATGGATTCAAATAAAGATACTTTATAGTGGTGAATGAAATTATTTTTTTACAGCTTTATAAAAAGTACAATATTCAAATTATAATGTGAAATATTTGACAAAATGAATACAATACAACTAACACAAAACTTGATTATAAACAACATTTTTAGTTTCACCTCCAGGAGCAAGAACATATAAATTCTTGGGTGAATCCACCCTTGAGCAAGCAACATTGATTTGTCCATGGGAAAAACAGGGGGATCTTAAATCCACTCCACAGTATGTAATAGTCTGTCCCTGTGATTTGTTGATTGTGATAGGGAATGCAAGTCTCACTGGAATTTGCAATCTCTTAAACTGAAAAGGAAGATGTGATGCAAGTTTCGTTCAAATCGGTCAAGCCGTTTTTGCGTAGGCAGCTTTTTACATTTTTTCCATTGACATGAATGGGTGAAATCTGATTTTCTGTTTGTAGCTCCGCCCACATGTGCAGTTGGGCCGCGAGACCCCCAGAACATATCACCCCAGGTAGTGAGGGATCTGCATACCAAGTTTCGTTCAAATCGGGCAAGCCGTTTTTGCGTTGGCAGCTATTTACATTTTTTCCATTGACATGAATGGGTGAAATTTGATTTTCTGTTTATAGCTCCGCCCACGTATGCAGTTGGGCCGCGAGACCCCCAGAACATATCACCCCAGGTAGTGAGGGATCTGCATACCAAGTTTCGTTCAAATTGGGCAAGCCGTTTTTGCGTTGGCAGCTTTTTACATTTTTTCCATTGACATGAATGGGTGAAATCTGATTTTCTGTTTGTAGCACCGCCCACGTGTGCAGGTGGGCCGCGAGACCCCCAGAACATATCACCCCAGGTAGTGAGGGATCTGCATACCAAGTTTTGTTCAAATCGGTCAAGCCAGTTTTGAATTACAGTGAGAATGGCAGGTTTTTACATTTTTTCCATTGACATGAATGGGTGAAATAAGATTTTCTGTTTGTAGCTCCGCCCACATGTACAAGTGGGCCACGAGACCCCCAGAACATATCACCCCAGGTAGTGAGGGATCTGCATACTAAGTTACGTTCAAATCGGTCAAGTCGTTTTTGAATTACTGTGAGAATGGCAGCTTTTTACATTTTTTCCATTGACATGAATGGGTGAAATCCGATTTTATGTTTGTAGCTCCGCCCACGTGTGCAGGTGGGCCACGAAACCCCCAGAACATATCACCCCAGGTAGTGAGGGATCTGCATACCAAGTTTCGTTCAAATCGGTCAAGCTGTTTTTGAATTACTGTGAGAATGGCAGCTTTTTACATTTTTTCCATTGACATGAATGGGTGAAATGTGAATTTCCGTTTGTAGCTCCGCCCACGTGTGCAGGTGGGCCGCGAGACCCCCAGAACATATCACCCCAGGTAGTGAGGGATCTGCATACCAAGTTTCGTTCAAATCGGTCAAGCCGTTTTTGAATTACTGTGAGAATGGCAGCTTTTTACATTTTTTCCATTGACATGAATGGGTGAAATCTGATTTTCTGTTTGTAGCTCCGCTCACGTGTGCAGGTGGGCCGCGAGACCCCCAGAACATATCATCCCAGGTAGTGAGGGATCAGCATACCATGTTTCGTTCAAATCGGTCAAGCCGTTTTTGCGTGATCGCGACACATACCCACACACATACATACATACACACATACATACCTCCGATTTTATATATATAGATTATAATTTGAATATTGTACTTTTTATAAAGCTGTTAAAAAATAATTTCATTCACCACTATAAAGTATCTTTATTTGAATCCATTTACAGTGTTATTGCTATAATTAAATACCCGTGCAACGCCGGACCATCAGCTAGTTGTGAATATAACTGGTTATTATTCCCAGCACTCTCACAGTGGTCAACCTTTATGACAGTTTGATCTCTGGGTGAAGAAAAACCACTGGGGCAACCCCCTCCCCATCCCACCAGTAAAATGCAGCTCAAGAGCAGCTGTTTCCCATATTCTTAGCATGCTTTGTAGCAGGTGGAAATCTGGGAATCAAACTTTTAGGACAAATTCATTTAGGCCCCGGAGAACGAGCACCTATGAACTTGCTACCCTCGCCCAGACCACACCTCTTTGCCATTTGCATGCACTTGGGTCTGATATGTGCATATCCCAGCTTTGTAAAATGGGGACATAGATGTTTATGCAAGATAAAGCATGAATTAGACATGTAAAATGAGGTCAATTACGAGCATTTAAATGTGTGTCTGATTTATAAAACTGTCCTTCATCTGTTTAGTGTGGTTTAATAAATGGGCCCCCCAAATGTCATAGAAACATAGAAACATAGAAGATGACGGCAGAAAAGGGCCACAGCCCATCAAGTCTGCCCACTCCAACAACCCCACCCCCTTGAATTTACCCCCCTAGAGATACCACATGTGTATCCCATTTCCTTTTAAAATCTGGCACGCTGCTGGCCTGAATCACCTGAAGTGGAAGTTCATTCTAGATGTTCAACAAGGGATTTAATACACATTAATGGAATTTCCTAAGCACTGACTTCCTAATTCTATACAAAGCTCCAAAAATTGTGCATGCGGTTTTAATCATTGGCATTATGGGTTACATGTGTAAATTTAGGCAAGAGTAAAAAAATAAAAAAAGGGTACAGAAATGGACATTCCTTCTAATTATGCACATATTTACAGAATTAGGGCCTAGGCATGGGCATTTGCATCACATTTTCACTGGTGCAAACGGACACACCTAATTTTAGTCACATTTCCGGGGCGTAAGTGCTATTCTATAATCCGTGACTTACTTTAAGCATGACTTATAGAATAGTATTTTTGTGCCAATTTATGGGGCACTATATGTAGAATTAATGTTTATTTAAGATTTGATATACCGCTCCTGCATTTTACTGACCTAAGCGGTTTACAATGTATCAAACCAAAATGAAATTAGGTACTTTTGAGAAAAACTACCCTATTTGTCCCGAAGGCTCACAATCTAGCTAAAGTGTCTGATTAAAATAAAAAATATGTAAAACATTTTTAAGATAAAAAAATCAAAGAAATAGAAAGTAGAAATAATGAAAGAAGATAAAAAATTAAAAATAAAATAAAACAAATTTAAGAGATAGAAAATTCCCTGAGGCGGCTTGATAGTAAGTTCAGTCTGCAGAACCAGGTCAACCAGCCGCCACCAAAGAAGCAGAATCCTCAGGAATTTAGCCCTATGAACAGGGTTACCAGGTTGGGGGGGGGGGGGGGTCACGTGATGCTGGAGACCTAAACGGACGTGCCTCTCTGCAGCTCCGGGCCACTCCATTTTGAAACTTTGTTTTTTGACCCCAAAAATCACTCGTGTACTTCGTACTTGTCTACGCCTCGGTGGCTTAGGGTGTGGAGTATACCTCAGTGTCACTCTACCTGGCATTTTGTTGCTATGTCGGCTAAATCCCAGCGGGGTGTAAAAGACAAGCCTAAAGCGCCGGAATCTAAGATGGTGAAGCCGCACGAGGTGCCTGTGTTTACTTTACAAGAGACGGGGGTCCAAGAGCTTACGAGATCTTTAACGCTGGTTATGGAAGACAAACTCACCAAAATTCAGTCTTTCGTGGAAGAAATGAGGGAGCGCTTGGAATCCCAATCGAATCGCTTTGCTCAGCAGAAGGAGCGTATGGACAACTTTGAGGAGCGACTCCGCACCCTAGAATCCTCCAATAAAATGCTAAAAGAGCGTGCCGAGGACCAGGGTTACCAGGTTTTATGTATTGTACCACCATTTAGAAGCTTATGTAAACCACTCTGAATTAACTCCCCGGCCATTAGTAGCAGTATAGAAGCTTTCAATAAATGAGGAAGCCTAGATTTAGAATTACCCTTTCAACCCATTTTAAATCCTATTGTTTAGCAAGTAAAAGTACCCACAGAAAACACAGGTGTGAATCTCCTAAGACAGTGGTCTCTAGCCAGCAGCACCTCCCCACCTCCCCACTACGTGCGCCCCCTCTTCCCTTTCCCCATACCTTTTCCATTTCTATGGCGTGAGCAGCATGCCCATGTCGGTGTCCATTCACACTTTGACGTCACTTCTTAGGCGCAGGTCCTGGAAGTGATATCAGAGAAAGCGCTGGTGCCGACGTGGCCATCAACCTCGTACCGGGGAAGTAAAACAGGTATGGGGGAAGGCAAGGGGTGCAAGCACGCGGCAAGGAGAGGAGCAGGGGTGCCATGCTCTTAGGAAGACCGCCACTGTTTCCAGGCTTTATCACATAAAGGGTCACATTGTGAATATGAGAAAGTTCTGAGGACCACTAAAAGATTTCAAGCTTAGACATACTTCTAATTTTGTAAACAACCTTGACCTGCTTGCTCAGACTAGATATTAGTAAACATTAAATATTAATGCTAATATTGATTCTACAACACTTCAAGGATATGTAACCCTGGTCCCTCCTCATGGATAGTCCATGGACTCCAGCTAGCTCTTTGGGTCAGGACACCCACAAACATGTTTCATAAAAAATATTTCTTAAGTGGGGCAGTTCTTTAAAAGTCACTCTCGAGCTTGAGTGTAGGCTGGGGCCGGACTTATTCCAGTAGGCCAAATCCCAGGGTTCAATCGCATTCACTCCTTCTTTCACTTAATTACTTGCCAAGAAATCAAGTTGAGACCAGGATGCAATTGGTAACTGGAACTTTTAATCGAACTTGATCTAAGATTCAATGAAGAACTATTTACAACTTCTTCAAGTAGCCAGCTTTTTTTTCTAATCCCACATAGACAGATGGTATAGTACTTTCACACATTCACACTCTCTGGCCTCTTCTGGTAATCACTTCTGAAAGAAAAATTATTTTTTCCTCTTTTTGTTGAACCTTCTAGGCTCCCTTTTCCTCCTCTCTACTGTCTACTCTGGCCAGGTACTAGTGACCTGGATTGGCTACCATGAGAACGGGCTACTGGGCTTGATGGACCATTGGTTGACCCAGAAAGGCTATTCTTATATTCTTAAATGTTTCTTTAGACTTTCTTCCCTTCCAAGCAATTAACCTCCAAGAGTCTCTTTTAGGATTCTGGCAAAAGATCAAGTTAACCTAAAGTCTTGCATTCACTTCTTCTCTTTTTATACCTCACCCCCTTCCACACAGACAAAGAGGCCTCCAACTCCACCCACTGCTCCTTACTATCCACATACTCACACCACTCAGTGACTCCCTAAAAAATCCTATACCCTTCACTCTAGCAAAGGCATTTTCAGGGGAGGGGGTGTCATCTGTTTACAAGTGGGCAAGATTGAAATTAACAAGTGTAAATGATTTGAAGAGCACCCAACTGTTTGATGGCTGCAGAGGAGGACTTTGGGAGCTGCGTGTGGCCTTGGGGCTGTGCATTGGAGAACACTGTCTTAAGACCGTCTTTCCTTCTGTAATGTTCACAAAAGAAAGTTTGCACACATGCTTCCCTTTAAGAACATCTGTGGGGTCCGTGGGTTAAAGTAACCAGGGACTTTCAACTACTCACAGACATTTTAAAACAAATAGGAGTAAATATTTTTTCAGTCAACAAATAGTTAAGCACTGGAACTCATTGCCAGAGGATGTGGTTGCAGCGGTTAGCATATCGGGGTTAAAAAAAAAGGTGTGGCTAAGCTCCTAGAAGAAACATCCTTAGTCTGCTATTGAGACAGACAAGGGGGAAGCCACTGCTTGCTCTGGGATCGGTAGTATGGAATGTTGCTACTATTTGGGATTCTACCAGGTACTTGTGACCTGGATTTGCCACTGTTGGAAGCAAGATACTGGACAAATGGACTGTCAGTCTGACCCAGTATGGATATTTGTTTGTTCTTATGAAAAATTTCCCAATATGGCATATCAGAACTGTTTCATTTCTATACACTCGTATATGCAATAAAATGATGGTTGCAACAGTCATGCGCTCTCTGCATATAAACACAATTTTATTTACTTTATTTGACAACTAAAAGGGGAGCGGTGAAACCAGAGGCTAGTTTCTTTTTAATCTTTGCATATACACAAATACTTGCAGTATTGGAGTCAGCTTTTGAAGCCCCAGTCTCCCTGATTCATCACTCTGGTACTAAAATTCTTTGGCATGCTTCTAACTGCTACCATCTGGTATTTGCTAAAGAATTATGCAATTTTCCATAGTCTTCATTAAATTATGTACAAGTTACCTGCTTGAAAATAAAATAGCCCATCTGGATATCTTGTTACTTATATTCTTCAAAGGTCATACACATTTTAAGACCTTTTTTTTCCCTACCGTCTGGG
This sequence comes from Geotrypetes seraphini, assembly GCF_902459505.1. NCBI lineage: Eukaryota > Metazoa > Chordata > Amphibia > Gymnophiona > Dermophiidae > Geotrypetes > Geotrypetes seraphini. The sequence goes on from NC_047085.1 coordinate 409,281,491, forward strand.
TTCTTTTGCTATGGATTTTGTTGTGTTGTGAGTTGCTTCTATATTTACCATCTACCAAAGGCAAAAAAACATGAGATACATAAACAGTGCATCTTTAATTTCAAACTGTTTTTATTGATGATATGGGAAGGTACAGAGATACACAGGAAAAAGAACGAGTGTACAATACAACCAAACTGTGCAACAGTGACTACAGTGCATCTTTATAAATTCTCTATAAGACTTGCACTTTATTATTCCAGAGTCTATGTTACTTATTCTTGTACTATCCTGGATGGTTCCCTTCTATGGGAAATACAATAAAAATTTCTCCTGCGATTGTATATTTCACCGCACCAAGCTTATGTGGCCTCATATAGGCATTGTGTCTCTTCTCCTAAATGTCAAGCACCATGGACAACACTGGGCCATATATTCTGGCATTGCTCAGCTGTTTGGACCTTTTGGTCAGCTATAATAGCATTCATCAAACAGCATTGGAAATGTAGATGGATGGAGTCCCCTGCTCTCCTGTTTGGGGCTCCTGGCAGGACACAGCTTTTCTCTAAAGACTTGCAAAGGTTCCTTCACAAAGCTGTGACAGTAGGGAAAAAAGTGATCCTATTCACCTGGTTGGCTCCTGAGGCACCATTGTGAAGTGTATGGTACATTTACATGATATCGCTGTTGCCACAGGATTGTCCTCTAAAGGACAAATGATTCAACAGACTTTGGAACCTTTCTGGGACTCCATGCCACATGCTCCACGAAGCAAGGTTCTGAACTTTCTTTAACCTTGGTCTTTGGTCATTGCTTTGTTGTGTATTTCCAGGGATATGTGCAGAGCTGGTCCTTGGGGGTAGGTTCAAGAGGCTGGGTATGGGTTGGACAGAGGTTTGAAAATTGTGGAATTGTCAGTCTTGACAATTAGAGCTGTAGCACACTTACTTCTCCTTGTTTTGTTACTGGAAGTTGTGGTCAGCCCTCTTGTTTATCTTTGAATGTTATTGTGACTTCTCAATTCAATATACATGATTGAAACAAATTATCTACAGGGAAAAATATTGTAGTTCTTATAAATGACCAATGCCATTTGTTTGATTTTCAGAGGATTGTGTTTGTGAGGAACTAACTAAACTAAAGGTAGACAAAGTGATGGAGCCAGAGGTATACATCTGAGGGTACTGAAGGAACTTAGGAAAGTTCTGGCAGCTCTGCTAGATGCTTTTCCAATGCTTCTCTAGAGTCTGGAGTGGTACCAGAGGACTGGAGAAGAGCGGATGTGGTCCCTCCACAAAAGTAGAAGTATGGAAGAAGTATGGAACTAAAGGCTAGTAAGTCTAACTTCTGTGGTAAGTAAATTAATGGAACACTTTTAAAACACAGAATAGTGATGTTTCTGGAAAGCAGTGGATTACAGGAGGTGAGGCAACATGGACTAACTACAGGCAGGTCATGTAATACAAATCTAATCAATTTCTCTGACCAGAAAATTGGATAGAGGGAATGTGCTAGATATGGTGTATTTAGATTTTACAAAGCAGGTAAAGAAAGAAGCAATTTGCCTCAAAATACATAAATGCAAACAAACACAATGAGGCAAAGGAGATGTCGTTAATCAACCCAACAGTTACTTTATTAATACAACATTAAAAAGTCAATGATTGACCAGTCTTTCTGTGAATGATCCAAGTTTATAATTAAGGACCTGTTTTTATAAGAGAGGTCTTCCTAAAATGTCCCAACAGGGATCCTGGGTTTTGGCATCAAAGGATGCCTTTTTCAGGGGATTGTAAAGTCACTGAAACGGCAAAATGGGTTGCATAGTCTCGTAGAATTAACAGCGGCTCAGCACTAATGGAAAAATTAGAATGGGGCCTGCAAAAAAAAAAAAAAAAGTTAATACTGCCATTTTGAATCTGAGCATAGTATGCAAGAAAGTCCCAAGTTAAGAAGTGCTATGCTCAGATTCGGAATGGCCTTTAAATTAGATCTAATCTAGGGCATATTACTTTTTAGCTGGTGTTGATGCCCCTTATTAGGTCATTGGTGAGGCCCCACTTGGAGAATTGTGTTCAATTTTGGAGATTGTATCTTACAAAGGCTATAAGAAGACTTGAAGCGAACCAGGGAAAGGTGACAAAAATGGTAGGAGGTTTGCGCCAAAAGACATATGAGAAGCGACTGGAAGATCTGAATAGGTAAACTCTAGAGGAGAGAAGGGACAGGGGAGAGGAAAATAATGATGGAATTTTAAAAAGCATAGGATGAATCCAGAGGATCTCTAATCAGAAAATGAATGGTAACAACTGAGGAACTAAGGCCAGTACTGGGCAGACTTGCATGGTCTGTCCTGTATATGACAATTTGATTTAGGATGGCCTTAAGGAGGGCTTCAACAGGAACTCCAGTAATTTGGAACCTAAGGACAGTACTCTGGTGGACTGTAGAGTTTATAGCCCAGAAATATCAAAGAAAAAAGATAATTTAATTTAATCATGAATGAACTATTCAGGTCTTTATCTGCTGCCATTTATTATGTTATTATGTTTATATTGAAGAACTTTAATATAGAGACAGATCAAATCTATACCAAAGCATTAATTATTTGTACTGTTTTCATTCTTTCATGTTTTGCATATCTGTGAGCTTTGAAGTAAGATGTTGTTAAAAGAGTCTCCAGGCCTGTGCTGGACCCCTGAGTGAGAAAGGAGCATGCCTCAAAAGAATAAGGATGTAGTGTGCGTGAGTTCATTGAAGTAGTTTCCATTAACTACCTGGTGAAGAATGATATGCACGAATTCTCTGAGAAGCAGTGGCTTGCAGGGTGCGCAGTACACAGGGAGAAACCTTGCCCCACAGAGGTAGTAGATCAGAGAAGACCCTTGTTATTGGCACTGTGCATCAAAATTAAACCTCAGAGGAGAAGAGATATGCCTGCATGTACATACATGTGCATACTGTACAGAGAAGCTGAAGTGACAACAAATGGCTTGCTGTTTCAGTAGATAAACTTAGCCCAATCTGGAAAGGTAAAAAAAAAACTTTGGATAGAAAACAGCAATTACTAAATGATGCTGGTTAGTGTATCCAAGCATTGATTTTTTTTCTGAAGGTGGGGGTGCAACATTTGACATGGCTGAGCACTAGGCATGAAGGTTTAATTAACAGGAGACAGCATCATATGACAACGCTGAAGCTGCCATCTTGACACACTCAAAACACAGTCTCTGATTGGTACAGTGTCCTGTCAATTAAGCTCCTGTGGTTTCAATATAGTGACAAGCTCCGCCTACTGGCTTCACGTCAGATAATGAACCAAGCCCGTTTCCACCATCTCATGTAAAAATTAAACTTCCTTGGCACTAGGCACCCATTTACTCTGCCTCTCCTTGCTTCCTTTTCCTTCTTTCCTAACACCAGTATTAAACTTACAAATACCTTAGTTGGTAGGGATCCACCAGTCCAGCCAACTGAAAAATCCAGAGCCTTCCCCGAGTCAGTTAAAGTACAAAAACCAGAGGCAGCACTTTGAGCTGCATAGATCTTAGCACAGATCTCAGCTCACAGTATAAAGAAGTGACAGGAAGTAGGCCATAGAGAGTTCCAATTTGCAGCTAAACAGAAGGCAAATCCATGCAGTACTGGCTACAAGTACATTGTTATATCTTGGGCCCTTTCTGAATACTATTCAATTACACCTCAGGTATCTGGGATGTCTAGAATTGTACTCCATTTTACAGGCAAGAACCATTACATCCATAGAAACATAGAAACATGATGGCAGATAAAGACCAAATGGCCCATCCAGTCTGCCCATCCACAGCATCCACTATCTTCTCCTCTCCCTAAGAGATCCCATGTGCCTGTTCCACTCTTCCTTGAATTCAGACTATTCCACGCATTTACCACCCTTTCAAAAAGGCATTACACATACAGTAGATATCTTTTTACAAAACTATCCCAATTAAGGGTAATTTCATAAAATAATCTCCCCCCTGTAAATTGCCCACCCTTCCTTTAGTTCATCATATGCACTTTTTTTTATTAACTTGATGTGACTGTCAAGACTTACACTTTTGACAGGAGCTGCTCTTTGTTGGCCACCAGAAGCTAGTACTCTAAGCAATTGCCTAATCTGTCTGGTGGTTCGGTTGACCCAACCCTCCAGCAAGGAGGAAGAGAAGGTGCACCTAAAAGAGAGGCAGCATCCCACCCACATCACAGCGGCAGGCCTAGAAACCAGACATGTCTGGCAGAAAATCAAACTGTGGTAGCTTCAACTGTAAAATATTTTAAGAAAATAGTACAGCATTTAGCATTTAAGACTACATAATGATGTTTGCTGCTTTTCTCCACCACTGAATTTATGTGTTGCTGTTATCTCTTTAGACCTGTCATATGTGGATCACTTCAGTGAGTAATGTACAGCACCTGTTTTAGTGCTTTGGTTTGTGTGGCAGTGAATTAAAATCCTTTACTGAATCAAAAAAATGTAATTGCATCAACCAGACCTTCATTCCTGAATATAGCAAGATTTTCCCTTAGGAGAGACTTAATTAAATTTCAGTCTCTGGTCTGAAAATGTAACTGGAGTTGCCGCTGTTATCTCTCAGGTGAATGAATTAGCAGTTGGCACTTTGGACTCCCCAACTCATGCTTTTATTATTCGGTTTGGACCTCCAGGGCCTGGGAGCAACACTAAGAATAAAACTGCTTTAAAAGGAGGCACCTACTATGGAAACAACAACTAGAATATATGAACATTTTAATGTAGCAAAAGTGAAACTGCAAAATTTACCTGGCATGCTTCCACAGAATTTTTGCCTTTCACTGAGAAAGCTGAAACACACTGCACAAAAAAGCACCCTACAAGACCCACATTAAGGGGCTTTGAGGTCATTTAGCAGTCATCACAAATTAAGTGCTTTGTATGTCATGAGCATGGAAGGCATTTGGCAGTTAATGCACTGCACATACTGCATGAAAACTGACAAACACAGGACATTCATACTACTAAAGGAATTACACTGGTTGCCAGTCAAGGACAGGGTTCATTTCAAAATTGCATGTATGGTCCATAAAGCCATATATGGAGAAAACTCAGCTGGACTCACTTCTGCTATCCAGGTCACACAGTCCTTCAGCGATTCGAGGACAATTTAACGCTGGAAGCTACCACTTCCCTCCCTGCACCAGGTCCAAATGAAAGCTCTTTTTGAGGCCACCTTTGAATTCGAAGGACCCAAAATCTGGATCAAACTCCCAAGCAGCTTACGCCAACTTCCCAAATACTTCCAATTCAAGAAGGAACTGAAGACACATCTATTTTCACCACACTGACTTACTTCAATGCATCCATCTGTGTAAAGTCTATCTGTATTAATTCTAATATAATGTGCGCTTAAGTTTATCTGAGGCTTTAGGTACCACACATTTGTGTCAACCAAATTAGAACCCCTGAGGAAGGCTGATTACACACTGAAACACGGACCGTGTAGGATCTGAGTCTTACTTTTGTGAGCAAGTGCTGATCCAGCGGTTGCTTTTATTATGATTTTAAACTGATTGTTTCAAATAAATCATAATTTTTCCTGGACATCCAGAGACTTGTGTTCTTCTTTGTGTTTTCGGATCATGATTTTGCCTGTGGAACACTGGTCCTTCTCCTTTGCCTGAATTTGATAATATACTGTACAGTATCTTTGGGAAATGGTATATATTCTAAAACTTTATCATCCATAGTATTGACACCCATAGCAAAAGTCTCATGATTAGATCTATCTAAGGTAGAGAATTATAGACCTGTAGCGGGAATACCTTGGCCTGTCAAATTATTAGATTTTTGTGTTAATTTACATTTTTCGGAGTTTCTGTTTTTAGCTGATGGTTTTCATAACTCTCAGCATGGATTCAGAGCTATTATTAGAATTAACATCAAAAATGAAATCTTTTTTAAGTAAGGGTAAACAGCCTATTTTATTGCAGATTGACATTTTGACTGCATTCAATACAGTGGATCATTCTTTGCTTCTCCTTAGGTTAAGTGAATAGGAACTTGAGAGTATAGTTTTGAAATGGTTTGCAGAGATTTGGGGACTATGAAGTCAGAAAGGTTTGCTGCAAGTCTCAAGTTTGGAGAGCATTTTATGGAGCGCCGCAGGGCTCTCCATTATCCCCTTCTTTATTTAGGCCCCCCTTTATCAAGCCATGTTAGGGTTTTTTATCACTGGCCACTGTAGCAAAAGCTCTGATGCTATGAGCATCGGAGCTTTTACCGCCGTGGCCTGCGATAAAAAACCTTAACGCAGCTTCATAAAAGGAGGGTTGTTCCCTCTAAGCTGAGCAGGTGTCCTCCAGCTGCATTGCTACCACTAGGGGGTGGAATATTTTCAGTCGCTAAGGACAGGTATGTTCCCTGGAGTCCTGCAGAACTTGCCTGTCCCTCACAATTGAAAAATGTGACAGTAAAACAGCACCCTCTATTGGTGAGACTGTGGGTGGAGGACTCCTGCTCAGCTTAGAGGGAACAGTGCCGGCTATAACATTTTCTCTTCCTCAAGTACAAATAGATAGAAGATCTGACATGTGGACACAGGAATTTCCTAAAGCTTAATAATTTGAAGACTAGTGGAGATTATAATTCACTTTCTTGTACAGAATTTGTGCAGATCACAGGACAGAAACTTAAGATTGAGAGAACACGAAAGGTGTTTGGTGTTATTATGGATTCTAATCTTACTTTTGTTTATCAGATTATCTGGTCAAGAAAGGTGGGTTTTTTTTAGATTAAGACAAATAAGGACAATAAGATCAGTATTAAGGCCCAGATTTGAAGAGATATATCTTTATAACTCTACATGGTTTCAGAATGTAATTGTGTAGCGTCAATTCATAGATTTTTTTTTCTTAATTTGGGATGACATGGACCAACATTTGGAATTGTTTCTACAGTGGTTAAATACTTTGAACATTCATTTAAAATTCACAATGCAGTTGCATGCTTAGTTTATTTCTTTCTTGGACACCAAAGTATTTAAAAAAGGATCTACTTAAAGTATGACTGTCTTTAAAAATTGAATGACTGGAATATTCTGTTAGAGTTTGGTGCTCATCATCTTTATAGATTAAAAAGCTCTTTACCTGTAGGACATGTTTCCATGGTATATGTTCTTCAGATGAGGAATTAAAAATCTATCAAGTTCTTTAACTAGTTGCCTTAAGGAAAGAGGTACCCACATAACATCAATAAGAGAGTGTGGTTTGCTCAGTGTCCATTATTATTATTAGGTTTGATTCCAGAACCTATGGAACATTCCTCCCCACCCTCTTTTATCAAGGTGAATTGTCGAGCAGCACAAATTATTTCTAAATCACCCATAGGAATAGATTGGGTGGCTTGGCATTTCGCTTGTGCCACATGACAGCGCAGCTTGATATAAGAGAGGGTTTATTTGCATGTTGAATTTTTCTACCTTGGCACCTCAGATATCTCAAATTTTGCAAGGCCACTAACATGTGCTGTCATTTCATTCTATTTTTCAGCAGCCTCCATGAAAATCTTATTCACAGAGCTACAATTTGCTTGATAAGATGGTTCATCCGAGTGAATACAAAGAAATTAATAATCAGATAATGTAGGACATCATGCATGCATTCAGTGGTGTTTTTACCAGCAATCTGTTGAATGTACAACATGGATAAATCCTGTAAATAAAAAACTTACCACGTATGGATGTCTACTTGTTAATCTACTACTTGGAAACTTCAATGTTTGTATGGTAGAATGTACATGGGGAGAACCACCAGGTAGATGGAGACCCAACTTGTTGAACACAAAAGTAGGCTACATTCTTCTATGATAATGACTCCCTTAGTACCACATTGTATAGATATAAAACATAGGTTTGAAGATCTTAATTAGTTTATAATTAGCAAGAAGGGAGCAATATTGGATACTAGCTGATGCCCCGGCGTTGCACGGGTATTTAATTATAGCAATAACACTGTAAATGGAATCAAATAAAGATACTTTATAGTGGTGAATGAAAATATTTAACAGCTTTATAAAAAGTACAATATTCAAATTATAATGTGAAATATTTGACAAAATGAATACAATACAACTAACACAAAACTTGATTATAAACAACATTTTTAGTTTCACCTCCAGGAGCAAGAACATATAAATTCTTGGGTGAACCCACCCTTGAGCAAGCAACATAGCGTTGTCCATGGGAAAAACAGGGAGATCTTAAATCCACTCCACAGTATGTAATAGTCTGTCCCTGTGAATTGTTGATTGTGATAGAGAATGCAAGTCTCACTGGAATTTGCAATCTCTTAAACTGAAAAGGAAGATCTGTTGGAATAAGTGGCATCCAAAAGTTCCAGTATTGATTAAAACAACTCAATATGTGGAAACTCAGGTTGAAAAGAAACTGCATGCAGTTGTTTCCCGGTTCAGAATGGAACCTGTGTTCCAAGTTCAGCATATGTGAGTACTCATGTAATGTAATAACATTATGAACTGGGGTGCATGAAGGAAATAGTTACAAACACAGTTAGAACATACAAACACTATATGTATGGTGTCCGTGGTAGAATGGAAACAATGTCCCTAGTGGTTATAGTGTCATAGAAAGTGTTTTATAGTTGGAATTATGGTGAGAATGGCAGCTTTTTATATCCTTTCCATTGACATGAATGGGTGAAATCTGATTGTCTGTTTGTAGTTCCGCCCACGTGTGCAGGTGGGCAGCGAGACCCCCAGAACATATCACCCCAGGTAGTGAGGGATCTGCATACCAAGTTGCGTTCAAATCGGTCAAGCCGTTTTTGAATTACTGAGAGAATGGCAGCTTTTTACATTTTTTCCATTGACATGAATGGGTGAAATCTGATGTTCTGTTTGTAGATCCGCCCACGTGTGCAGGTGGGCCGCGAGACCCCCAGAACATATCACCCCAGGTAGTTGGAATTACTGTGAGAATGGCAGCTTTTTACATTTTTTCCATTGACATGAATGGGTGAAATCTGATTTTCTGTTTGTAGCTCCACCCACTTGTGCAGGTGGGCCGCGAGACCCCCAGAACATATCACCCCAGGTAGTGAGGGATCTGCATACCAAGTTGCGTTCAAATCGGTCAAGCCGTTTTTGAATTACTGTGAGAATGGCATCTTTTTACATTTTTTCCATTGACATGAATGGGTGAAATATGATGTTATGTTTGTAGCTCCGGCCACGTGTGCTGGTGGGCCGCGAGGCCCCCAGAACATATCACCTCAGGTAGTTGGAATTACTGTGAGAAAGGCAGCTTTTTACATTTTTGCCATTGACATGAATGGGTGAAATCTGATTTTCTGTTTGTAGCTCCGCCCACGTGTGCAGGTGGGCCGCGAGACCCCCAGAACATATCACCCCAGGTAGTGAGGGATCTGCATACCAAGTTTCGTTCAAATCGGTCAAGCCGTTTTTGCGTGATCGCGGCACATACACACACACACACATACATACATACATACACACATACATATCTCCGATTTTATATATATAGATTTAAATTGAACAGTCACTCCATATGGATTAAATGAATTTATTGAATGGAATTTCATTATGTGACGATTTTTGAATTTGAATTGGTTTTACTTGTAATTTACACACACACACTTTTTTTTTTTTTTCCTAAGCTGCGGTAGAGATTTCTACTGCTGCCTGCATTAAATGCTCTGACACTCACAGAATTCCTATGAATGTCGGAGCAACATTGGAGCATGTAGTGCCCCCAGCCACAGTAGAAACCTCTACCCCGGCTTAGTAAAAGGGGGCCTTAATGATAACATATAAGTCAAAATAATCAAATATTGGAGAGAACAAGGACTTTTTCATGAAGTTTTCATTTTCTATTGTTTATTTATGCCTTGGGGGGGGGAAGTTTTTGCTGCCTTATGTTTAATCTCTAGACTATTTATGGGAGCTTATCAATGTTGTGTATCTCATGATAAATTTAAACCAGTTCAAAGATGTCTGTAGATTTGATTTAAATAAAATGACAATTGCAATGGCACCAATAAGAACATCATGCATGGAGCCTTCTGGGAGCTGATATAAAAACACTAGTGTGCCACTTTCTTGCAGGATCACGTTATTCTGTACACTGTGATTTTTAGAAGTTGGAAAAAACATGTGAGCTTTAAGATTGTCACCCGAATCCTTGAAAAAGTTATGTAAAATGGAACCCATTGTTGGGCGTTGGTGAAGAGTGAAGGGGCACCTACAGAAAGTCAAGAATTGGTTGGGCTTCACAACAGAGTATGGTCAATGTGACATGTTCTACAAAGCGATAAACAAGATAAGTGGTCAATTTTCATAATTTTAAGCTTTTATTTGTTCTTAAAAAAATCAAGAATCACAAGGGTGCATTGTTGAGTCTAGAATTATATTTAAAGTGTGTTTAGTGCACTAACCCCCGATTCTGTATACTGTGGCCAAAGTTCCATGCACAAATCTGTGTACATTGCCAATATGCACATGCAACTTAATTGTTTAATAAGCCAATCCATGCCAATAATTGCCAAATAACAAGCAATTATTGGTATTAATTAGCACTAATTAGAATTTACATAAAGAAATTTCTAAGCGTATTCTTTAAAGTACATAAGAACATAAGAAATGCCTTCACCAGATCAGACCTTAGGTCCATCTAGTCCGGCGACCCGCACATGCGGAGGCTAAGCTAGGTGTTCCCTGATGATTAACATGTTTACCCATATCCCTCAATGTGATTTGTAAGAAGGTGCGCATCCAACTTGCCCTTAAAACCTAGAATGGTGGTCTCCGTCACAACCTCCTCCGGGAGAGCATTCCAAGCATCCACCACTCGCTGTGTGAAGCAAAACTTCCTGACATTTGTCCTGGGCCTGCTGCCCCTCAGTTTCAGACCATGTCCTCTTGTCCAAGACATATTTGACAACGTGAATAACGATGATTCTTGCTCTATTTTGTCAAATTCTTTTAGTATTTTAAAAGTCTCTATCATATCCCCTCGCAGTCTTCTCTTCTCGAGGGTGAACCGTCCCAGTTTTCCGAGGTGTTCCTGGTAGCTCAAGTTCTCCAAGTTCTCTCTTACTAGCTGAAAAAACTGCCAGCCTTGGCAGTGATTCAGCTACATCGCCCACAGCTCCCCTTCCTGCTTTCCGTGTCTGCCTCTGCCGCAATCCACCAGGGCAGAAACAGGAAGTTGCATCATTGACAAATATGGAAAACAGGAAGGGGAGCTGCGGGCGACGTAGCAGAATCACTGCTGAGGCTGGCAGTTTTTTCAGCTTCACGGAAGGAAAAGGGCCATCGGACCGGAGAAGAGGCTGGGAACATGCTGGGCCACAGGGACTACCCAGAGCCTTGGCACCGGGCCATGAGAAGGGAAGTTCCCAGACCATGACTCCCAAGCCGGGAACACCCCCCTCATGGCTTGCACCTGGAGGAATATTACTAAAAATATTTTTTGACGGGGGGGGTCAAAAATAATGGCATGGGTGTCAAAAAACAATGGGCCCTGGGTGTCACATACCCTAGGAACGCCACTGGCTACAGCTATTAAATCCAATGCTGTATTAAAAACTTGTAGCAATAGCATTTAGTTAGCATTCAGTATTTGATAGAACTAGATTTTGAGGCAGCAGGAAGTATTATGTGTGAAATAATAACATAATGCCCATTCCCCCTTTTTCAAATCCGCAGTAGCGGCTGCCATGTGGCAAGTGCTCCGACGTCCAGTAAATCCCTATGGGCGTCGGAGAGATTACCGCAACAGCCCCTACCTTGGCTTTGTAAAAGAAGCCTTACGTTTGCTTAGGAGCACTGAACTGCATGACTGCTATTTTCTTTACATTTTTGATGAAACAGCAGTGGATTTTTGCACATGGCTGTATGCACATTAAAGTAAAGGACAAATTCAGGTATACATTGTCTCTGATGCACTGATTTCTTTTTTAAAGTGAGAGCAATTATTTTTAGAAGCTGTCTCACTCTGCTCTTAACCATGGCAGATGGTGTACAGGAATGGGTGGTGTGCAATTTATAGTAAACAAATTCTTTATCTCTGACGGGTCATGGGGAGAAGTATAATGGTCTCTAGTTAAGTAACTGAGCATTCTAAAAAAAAAAAAAAAAAAACAACCTAAAAAAAAAAAAAGCACTGCTAACATTCTCCAATTATAGTGAAATATCTTAAAAGCTTACATTATCTAAAACAAAAGGGCATTTTTAGGAAGACAGTCTTATGATCTAACAGCTTGACATAATTTCTAAATGTGCTACAGGTTCTCAAGCACCTGTTCTGAAGATGCCTTGTTTTCAGTTCAGAAGCCACAGTATCGACTTCGGAGCTTAATGGTCTCTATTTGTATTTTGGTTTGCTACAACAGTCATAAAGTGTTGACACTGACTAGATCTGGTGTTCTAGTATTCTAAAGAAAATAATGCTAAAACATATGGCCTCCTCAGCAAAAGAGGAGTAAAAGAGGCTTTCCTGCAGAATATAGGTGTAGGCAGGCGTAAGAGGTGCAGCCACACAGGGCCTCGTGCTCCCAGGGGACCCACAACCCAGCCATCCCCTTCCTGTTCTTGACCTGGCCCGGATCACTGAAATGATTACCCGACTCCCACCCCCGTGGGTCTGGTATCTTTCTCTCTCTTTCCACCCCCCCCCCCCCATGTGGATCCAGCATCTCCTTCCCTCCCCCCCTTTGGCCCTCCAAATGTGGCAGCAGCAGCTGGCTGGCAGAGGCAACACTCTGAACAGCATACTTGCAGCCCTTCACATCACTGTAGCCTTTCCAATAAGTATGTTTTCTTTGACCCTACCCACCTATTTAATTTCATAGCCTTTGAAACGTCTTGAGAAAGAGGGAACAACAGAGAAATAAATGTTTAACTCCCTGCCTCAGCTTACTAACTTTTCTTTTAGATTCATTTCTTAATTGTTTAAGTATCACTCATGTAAAGTCTTGGATCAAATAGTGGAGATTGCTAAATTGACGTATAGAGAATAGGATGATATTTTCTTTTGCTTCTGTTTAATGTATAAAGCTTTTTTCTTTATTTTAGCAATCTTTCTGTACAAGATGTATTATGCTTGTTAATAATATGTAAAATGATAAATATTTTTTTTTGTTTGTTTTTAAATTGAAGTGATCCAACACGGACCATGTTTCAGAAAAAACTAAAAATGCCTTCCTCAGGAATCCTCATGGGCCCTTGGCTGTCTTATGTATATACAATTAAAAAAAATATAAAAACCACATAAAATCCAAGCAGTTAAGAAGCTGCAAACAGGCAACACACGCATATAAACTTCCAATGTTGACTTATTAAACTACAAACTGGTACAGTACATTCATCTTCTGTTCTACAATTTTTGCTGTTTTTCTGCTTCATTTATCTTATGGTACCCTTTGGTGTCCTTTGCATTTTGTTGTTTTTAACATCAACAATGCACCATTTCTAGCATGCCCATCAAAAAAAGATTTTGTTTTATTACTGGCCATGTGCAAATGTTAGCATTAGCGTGTGAATTTTAAACAAGACAAGCCTCAGACTTGAGTGCATAGCAATTCAAAGGCTAATGCAACAGTATGAGAGCCACCATTATTATCACTGGATCAATATTATAAGCTGGGAAAAAAACAGAACAGTTAAAAACCTGTTCTGCAAAAACCCAACTTTTTAGAAAGCAGGTCAAAAAAAGCTCTAACATAAACAGCAATATAGGATTCGTAGTCAAAAAGTGAAATAACACCAGAACTCAAAGTTAAGTTTGTTCAGGCACTTATCCCAGTTGTTTTGTCGTTTTTTTTCCTGATGCAGCGGTTTGTGCGGTGAAACAAGGACTTTGAGAAATTTGTTTTTCAGCCACATAGCAGCACTGGCGTGAATGGATTGCGCCTTTTCATTTGTATCCGTGTATTTCTTTGAGAGGGAGCCAATGAATCGAGATAAATGATTAAACAAACTTAACATTGGAGCACAATATATGTACTTAACTGAGTTTTGATGTTATTTTACTTTTTGCCTACGAATCAAGAATTGCTGTTTATGCTAGAGCTTTCTTTGGCCTGCTTTCTAAAAAGTTGGGTTTTTTCAGAACAGGATTTTCTCAGATTTTTGGCTGAGCTTTTTACTGTTCTGTTTTTCCCAGCTTATAATGTTGAGCAAGTGATATTAACGGTGGCGTTCATATTGTTGCATTAGCCTTTGAATTGCTATGCACTCAAGTCTTTGAGGCTCGTCTTGTTTAAAATTCTTAAAGATATGACTCTTTCTGACATTGCAGTAATGAATAAATAAAGTAATTAAAAATAAATTAGAGTTTTGATTTTTGATTGATTTATTTTAAAAATTTCTTCACCACTTAAAGCCTATGCGGCTTACAACGTAATCTCACAAACCCTCGTACTTAACTCACTACTCTCACACTAACTCACAGACAGCCACCCCTTCATACACCCTCAGCTCCTAACTTCTTAATCTCTCAGACAATCCAAACCTTCACAACATCGCATTAATCTCTCAGATATCCTAATCTCTCAGACTCTCAGTTGGCTTTTTCTAACTTTCTCTCTCTTTTTCTTTCTCTAATTTTCTGACAGGCAGACCTAAATCACAACTTGGAAATGGCAGGGAGGACTAGAAGCGCCAAGGCTACAATCAATTCCAGCATTTCAGCCACCATGGGAATCCAGGAGGAGATCACGGATGGCGTGCAGAGGGAGGAGGATCCAGGACGATGGACAGAGGTCTCCGTGCAGACCGAGTCTATCCCTTGGCATTACACTACAGTCTCCACACAGACAGAGGAGGCCGCTCAGCTGGATGGGGCCCTCATGCAGGAACTGTGGAGCCTCAGGGAGGAGGTGGAACGCCTGAGGAGCATCCATGAGGATGAAGCCTACATCGACAGAGTCGTTCAGGAGTTGTCTCAAGTCACAGAACATGCCCACGACAAGTCCATTCTTGAGACGCCCAAATCATCAGCTTTCAAACCAACATTTGGGATACAGGCAATGGCCAGCGACAATGACACCTGGCAGCTGGTGACCTCTTCCACAGGCAAAAGCAAACAAAGGAGATCCCCCCTTTTTCAATCTCTTCATCCTCTTCTTTTTCTCCCCAACAGGCCAACC
This sequence comes from Geotrypetes seraphini, assembly GCF_902459505.1. Lineage (NCBI taxonomy): Eukaryota > Metazoa > Chordata > Amphibia > Gymnophiona > Dermophiidae > Geotrypetes > Geotrypetes seraphini. The sequence continues at coordinate 409,296,653 of NC_047085.1, forward strand.
CTACATCAACCCCTCACCTCGTCCTGAGAAACAGATTCCAGATTCTCCAAGAAGAAGCTGCCGATGACGAACAAGAACAGACCCAACACGAAGAACAGGAGCAGACCCAACAAGCAGTTCCATCTGATGACAGACTCCCCCCCCCCCCACAACGAAAGAAGCGCAGACTAATAGTCAATGGGGACTCCATGTTGAGGGGCACCAAGGGACCAATCTGCAGACCGGATATACTCTCGAGAGAGGTTTGCTGTCTACCTGGAGCCAAGATACGGGACGTCACCACTAACCTGGGTAAACTACTCACACCTCATGACCATTTTCCTATGCTTCTTATCCACATAGGTACGAACGACACTGCAAGGAACACCCAGGAGACCGTCGCCAGAGACTTCGGTGTGAGGCTGAAGCAGACGGGTGCGCAGGTGGTCTTCTCTTCAATCCTCCCAGTCAGAGGCAAGGGAAGAGCCAGAGATGAATGTATCCTAAGAACCAACGAATGGCTACAAGGATGGTGTCGGGATATGAACTTTGGATTCCTGAATCATGGAGAGGCGTTACAAGGACTTCTGGGACCAGACGGACTCCACTTGACCAGCAGAGGTAAGAACATCTTCGGACACCGACTAGCCCACCTGCTTCGTAGGGCTTTAAACTAGGTAAGTTGGGGGAGGGTACCTACTCATGTACTGGTGCGGAAAGGAACTATCCTGATGGGATGAGTTGACACTCTGCTTCCAAGGTAAGGGCACACATAACAAACAGTTCTCTAGGAGCCACACAGACTCAGGTGGAAAACTTCTTACAGCGACCTAGCAAACACAATGTGTGGAGGGCCATGTATATTAATGCTCACAGTTTAGGCAATAAAATTCTAGAGCTGGAAACTGAAATAAGGGATGCCAACCTAGACGTGGTGGCAATAACCAAAACATGGTTTACGGACTCACATGGGTGGGATATGGCTATACCGGGGTACAATCTACTTCGTCGTGACAGAGAGGGCAGGTTAGGTGGTGGGGTAGCACTATACATTAAAGAAGACATCAAAACCACCAGGATCACAGATGACAAATACACCGGGGAGTCCCTCTGGGTTAACCTGGCAAGAGGTGGCAATAAATGCCTGTATCTTGGTGTGGTATACAGACCCCTAAGACAAATGGAAGACATGGACATGGAATTAATTGAGGACATAGAGAATATCACTCTACGGGGCGACACTGTACTGCTTGGGGACTTCAACATGCCTGATGCAGACTGGAACACATTTTCAGCAACCACCAGTAGCAGCAAGAGGCTTTTGGCCTCCATAAATGGTGCACAACTAAAACAGATGGTAACGGAGCCCACTAGGGCCCAGGCGATCCTTGACCTGGTACTCACCAATGGGGAAAGCGTCTCAGAGGTCTTGGTAGGAGATACGCTAGCCTCCAGCGACCATAACATGGTATGGTTCAACCTTAGGAAAGGATTCCCTAAATCAATCACAAAAACAAAGGTACTTAACTTCCGGGGCACTGACTTCACACACATGGGAGATTTCGTCCATCAGACGCTGCAGGACCAAGCAGAGACCGGTAATGTGGAAGCTATGTGGTCGTACCTGAAATCATCCATACACGAAGCTACTAATCGCTACATAAAATTGGTAGACAAACGGCAAAGAAACAATAAACCCCAATGGTTCACTGAGGAGATCTCGCACCTCATTAAGGAAAAGAAAACAGCATTTCTTTCCTACAAACGTACGCAGAGAAGGGAAACTAAAGTAGAATATAAGACCAGGTCTGCAGCGGTCAAAACAGCAGTTAGGGAGGCCAAACTTCGAGTGGAAGAAACTTTGGCAAAAAACATTAAAAAAGGGGACAAATCTTTCTTCAGGTATATTAGTGATAGGAAAAGGAACACAGACGGCATAGTACGCCTTAGAAGACCGGACGGAAACTACACAGTGGCGGATTCTGAGAAAGCCGAAATACTAAATGAATATTTCTGCTCAGTCTTCACCTGTGAGGCACCGGGACACGGGCCATAGTTGATGGCAAAACAAATTGCGGAAGACCCGTTTCAGAATTTTGAGTTCACACCTGAAGACGTATACAGCGAACTGACAAGGCTCAAGGAGAACAAGGCCATGGGACCGGACAATTTACACCCAAGAGTGCTTAGAGAATTGAGAGATGTTCTGGCGGAACCGTTGGCCGTGCTCTTCAATCTCTCACTAAGCACGTGGAAAGTTCCGTTGGACTGGAAAACAGCCAACGTCATTCCTCTGCATAAAAAGGGTTGCAAAGCTGAGGCTGCGAACTATAGACCGGTGAGTCTCACTTCAATAGTGTGTAAACTCATGGAAACACTAATTAAGCATAAATTAGATACGGTCTTGAAAGAAGGGAATCTCCGGGACCCCAGTCAACATGGATTCACCAAGGGTAGTTCCTGCCAGTCCAATCTTATCAGCTTCTTTGACTGGGTAACAAGAAGGCTGGACTCGGGAGAGTCCTTAGACGTCGTATATCTTGACTTCAGCAAGGCTTTTGACAGCGTCCCACACCGCAGACTGCTGAACAAGATGGAATCGATGGGGTTAGGAGTAACACTAACTGCATGGGTTAAAGATTGGCTAAGTGGCAGATTTCAGAGGGTGATGGTTAATGGTACCCTCTCCAAAACGTCGGAAGTGACCAGCGGAGTGCCACAGGGCTCAGTCCTGGGTCCACTCCTCTTCAACATATTCATTAGGGATTTGACTCAAGGGCTTCAAGGTAAGGTAACCTTATTCGCTGATGACGCCAAATTATGCAATATTATAAACGGCTACAATCTGAAGGATACTATGGAACAGGACCTCCGTACTTTAGAAAGTTGGTCCTCTGTCTGGCAGCTGGGCTTCAACGCCAAGAAATGTAAGGTCATGCATCTCAGACATGGAAATCCATGCAGAACTTACATCTTGAATGGAGAAACTTTAACCAAGACTACGGCAGAACGAGACTTGGGAGTGATCATCAGTGCAGACATGAAGACTGCTACTCAAGTGGAGAAGGCTTCATCTAAGGCACGGCAGATGATGGGTTGCATCAAGAGAAGTTTCGTCAACAGGAAGCCTGAGGTCATGATGCCATTGTACAGAGCCATGGTGAGACCTCATCTAGAATACTGTGTGCAATTTTGGAGGCCACATTACCGTAAAGATGTGCTCAGAATTGAGTCGGTACAGCGAATGGCCACCAGGATGGTCTCGGGGCTAAAGGGTCTCTCGTATGAAGAAAGACTGAACAAATTGCAGCTTTATACCCTCGAGGAGCGTAGGGAGAGGGGAGACATGATTGAGACATTTAAGTACATCAAGGGACGGGTCGAGGTGGAAGATGATATCTTTCTTCTCAAAGGACCCTCGAACACAAGAAGACATCCGCTCAAACTCAGGGGAGGGAAGTTTCATGGAGACGTTAGGAAGTACTTCTTCACAGAACGAGTGATAGAGCATTGGAACAAGCTTCCAGTACAGGTGATCGAAGCCCGCAGTATCCCAGACTTCAAGAATAAATGGGATACCTATGTGGGATCACTGCGAGAGTCATACCAATAAATAGGGTCGCTAGGATATAGACTTAATAGAGCAGGTCAGTAGAGTTAAGGGGGCCAGTAGACTTAAAAGGGGGTCAATGGTATGGGCAGACTTGATGGGCTGTAGCCCTTATCTGCCGTCATCTTTCTATGTTTCTATGTTTCTAAACATACACAGTCATGTACACACACGCAATCAATAAAACATTTTTTTACCTATTCCTCCCAACTCTTCTAACTGTTGCTAAAACTAGCACTTAGCTAATAAAACTTAGATTAAACAGATTATCAAAATCTAAAACATCGCTACCTAGTAAAAAGCTTTCACAAACAAATATGATTTTAGTTGCTTTCTATAGGACATCTTATCTTCACATAGTCTTAAATATCCCAGTAAAGCATTCCATTTCAGAGGACCCACCACAGAAATGGCTGCTGTTTGGGTCTTTTTGTAGTGAGTTTCACCAAGCACTTCTATTGATAACCTCATAGCAGACTCTGACCTTAATGTTCGAGAAGATATGTGAGGGATAAGGGTTTATGTATTGTACCAATGATAGTTTTTAAGTGATGTATTTATTGTTATTTTGATTGAACATATATAACACTTATTGTAATTTTGAAAATGAATAAAGAATTATTAAAAAAATAAATAAATAAATAAAATACATCAGATTGGCAGCCAATGGAGACTTTTCAATACTGGCATTATATGCTTATTCCATGCTACCCCTTAATCATTCTTGCTGCTGCATTTTGCACAATCTGGAGTGAATAGCAAAGATCCAGCCTGGACAGCACCATGCTCTGAACCACAATTTGGAAGTCTAACCTAGACATCATATTTCTCACTCTTGACAATAATCGTAATTGAAAGAAAGCTCCTTTAACGACATGCATGATTTGTGTCTGCATAGAAAGCTACGCATCCACAAGCACACTTAGCATCTTAATGTGTGATGTTATAGTGAAGATTCACATCTCGAATTTTCAGTTCTCCCAACCCTAACAGTGTTTCATCATTTCCAACAAACATCAATTATGTCTTTTTTTCATAATCAGAACCAATTTATTGTCATGCATCCACGATGTTATTCTCTCCATGCATTCGGTCAATTTCCTCTCTACTTAATGTACTCCTTCAGTTACTGGGAGGAAAAAAATGGATATCATCTGTATAAATACAGTAATGGACTCCAAGCTCCTGAAACACTTTTCCTAATATAACCCATATTAGTCATATTATAAGCATTACCGTGTGGCCATTTAGTTTCTTTGCTCGGATATCCATTTTGTGCTGTATCGTCAGCCCGTTGCACATAGAGGCGGTTGTTCTTTACCCATTTTAATTGCGGTTTGTTGTTTATCTTACTTGCCATGGACCCCTGAAGAAGGCGTGTTTTCCGAAACACGGACCGTGTTGGATCTTATGGTTTTTAAAAAGGTGGTATTAGTTATGGCATTTAACATTGGATAAAATAAACATAGCCTGCATCTTGCAGGTTTTTTTTCCTTTGTTTTTTGCTTGCTGTTGTTATACTGCAGACACTGTTGGGGTTTTTTTCTTTGTTTGATTTTGCCATTTAGTTCACATCATTTTTTTATTGATGACAAAAAAACCCATCAAAACCACACTACAGAGGACACACAACAGGTGCCCTACTTTAAACAGCGATATACATCATAGAGCCAGTCATCAAAAGTTTTCAAATGGTAGTTACTCCCCACCCATTCCCCCCACTTCCCCCTCCCCCCTCCACACAAACAGTTTGAAAATGCCGCTATGTATAGATCCCTAACCACCCCACCCCCCTCCCTGTTACCATAAAGGTGTGTAGGGAGCTTCAGTTTCTAGTGACAACCAAAAATAGCAGCAGTTAACAAACCCCCACTTAACACAACATACAAAATTAAATAAGTACTCCCAACTACCCCCAACTCCTAACCCCAAAAAGGTCATCTACCACCCTCCCCCCCAAAAAAAAGCAGTAGAAAGCATCTTCCCCTCCCAAATTCCACCTTCTGCCCTACTCCCCCCTCGTAGATCCATGCACACCCGTTTCCACACTCCACATACCACATCCACACCCCAACCAACAAACAAACCAAGATGAGTACCAGAAATCAAATAAGAAAAACCAAATTAGAATGAATTCAGAACTAAACTGCGAGCCCTAGGCAGACAAAAACTGAATATAAGCATCCAGGAACTGTGTGGCCATTTAAAAAATATTAACATAGGAGCAATTATCATCTCCTATTTAGGAGCGCTAAGGGCTCCTGCATTATGGACGTGCTAACCAGCAGTAATGTCATCACACTAGCTGATTAGGGCATCCACGCCCATTTTCTGGCCCTGACATGCCCCGTTCAAAATAAATAAAAACTGCATGCTTACCCTCAAATTCGATATACAACACCTTAATTGGTGCATGCAAATCGCTGCGATCCAGCTGATTTGCTCACACAACTTAATTGATTAATTAACCTAATTGGAACAGATAATTGGCAATTAACACCTCATAACTGACACTGGCACGAATTAAAAGTTAAGTGCACAACTCGGAAAGTACAGTTCTACTGTATAAAAAGTATACGCCAGTTGTCGTGCGCAAATTTGAAAAGGAGGCATGTACAGGGGCGGATAATGGGTGTTCCTACAAGTTATGTGTTTTGTTATAGAATACACCCAGTCCACGCACGGCTTAGGCACAGGCATTTCTAAATGGGTGCACCTAAGTTATACGATGAACACAGGCGCTAAGTATGATTCTATAACAGGTATATGTACCTTGGACACCACATACCATATTTGCCGGCGTATAGGATGCAGCAGCGTATAGGACGCACCCCCTTTTTATATACATTTTTAAGAAAAAAATAATTTTCTACATTTTTTCATGAATTTCCATAATGATTTACTGTACTAATTTTATAGTTATTTATGTCTACAAAAAATGTAACTAGGGAACACTGTAGTTAGGTACCTTTTAATCTTCATCCTCAAAACCCAGAAACAACCTGATGCGCGTGTACGGTGTGTACTTGTGAGAACTCACAGCATCCTAGAGAGAGCAGAAACAACGTGGCAGTATATTAATATAAACCAGTTTTAGACTGAAATTTCAACTCATAATTTTGATTACGGCGCATAAGACGTATCCCATATTTTAAGCGTATTTTGAAGAGAAAAAGTGTGTCCTATACGCTGGCAAATACGGTATATAGAATCAGAGCCTTAGTGTGCACACATGACAAAATTAACACAGAACATTTTAGCATGTCCTGTATTAGGCCATTTTTACAGCCTCAGGCACATGTTAGAGCTTAACGCCATAGTGAAAGGATCCCTCAAGAATCTTACTTGTCTTATTGCATAATCCTTTTGAAATAATATTAAATGAATTCAGATTTCTTACAGGAAAAAAGGAGCCTTCTGAGTTCTTGACATTGCCAAGTACTGTATCTTTGCAGATCCCACCCTGCTTGATTTGATACATTGCTATCAGAATGATCTGAAGTGGAGCTGCATTAATATCATCCGTGTATGACAGGCAGTTGTGCCTGCAGAGCATGTGGATTATTGATGTACTCTGTGTTAATGTCATTTTATGGTGTTGGACTGGCAGGGCTCTTTCATTAATCTGGGTTAAAATATGTGAGCTGTTTTATTGTTAGCGGCTTGCCTTACAGAATGCGTGTAAGAAATAGGCTATTTCCAAAGGAAAGAACATCCTAACCTTTTTGTATAAGGGCCTGGGTTTTATCCCTTAGAATTAACAATTTTCTGCCACTATTAGCATCAAAACTATCATGTTGGATTTACTGGCGCCTAAGTATGCCTATCTGAAAAGTGGACATAGTTAGGGGCAAAGAATGGGTGTGGTGTGTCTTAGGCATCAGTAAATTAGGCCAGGAAAACTCTGGTCTAATATAAAGGTACCTAACATTATGAGGTCTACCAGGACCTAAGTTGAGTTAAGTGCTAGTAGGTGTGATTCTGTAAATGGCACCAGCCTTGGCGCCATTTATAGAATTAGGCATCAAGCCAGTTTGTTTGGGGAATTCACTATTTACTCTTATAGACGGCTTTGGAAATGATCCCATCCACACACATAGCTTGTATTACAGGCGTATCTTATGCACATTTGCTGAAAGCCGACACTTGCACCTCCCCTCCCTTCCCTTCCCCTTCATCCAATAATGCTAGTTCATATGATTGACATGATGACATAGCGTTTGCTGGTAGGTCTCTGCCTCTCATATGGCATGTGCATATATTGTTCTCCAATAAGGCATGCACACAATATATGTGCCCATGGCGTAGCTTTTCCCGTCACAGGCATACATGTACGCCTCTTACTGTGGTCTATTCTGCACATGTGCCGATTGTTATCACCAGCGACTCATTTCATGTAAATTTGGCGACCCTCCATGAACCTCTGTGAACCTCATTTGCATGCGCAGTTTTTTGAGAAGGACTAGTCTTTTTGAAATCATTATATTTACAGCCGTGACAGCAGCCTGTAGGATTTTACCGCCAATATTAGAGAATCTTCCTCTTGGTCACAAATACTTGGCAGAAGCACAAATAGTAGCAACATTCCATGCTACCTGCTCCCAGGATTAGATCACTTACAATACAGTACAATTTAAATTTTATAAAAACATAAGAACTGCCATCTCCGGATCAGACCCTATGTCCATCAAGTCCGGTGATCCGCACATGCGGAGGTCCTGCCAGGTGTACCCTGGTATAGTTTTAGTCCCCATATCACTATATGCTTCTCAAGGGAGATGTGCATCTAATTTACCCTTATCCAGTGGCGTACCTAGGGGGGGGGGGGGGGGGCGGGCCGCCCCGGGTACCAGCCCTGAGGGGGTGTTCCCGGCCTTGCCGCTCAGTCCCCCCCACGCCCGAAGGACCGCTCGCCCCACTGACCTTCCAGCACACCTATGAAGCAGCCCGCAGCAGGATCGCGACGTCAGCAATCCCTCAGCTGCTTGGGCGCTGCTTCCTGCGCCGCGGTCCCGTCCCTCCTCTGACGTCAGAGGAGGGGGCGGGACCGCGGCGCAGGAAGCAGCGCCCAAGCAGCTGAGGGATTGCTGACGTCGCGATCCTGCTGCGGGCTGCTTCATAGGTGTGCTGGAAGGTCAGTGGGGCGAGCGGTCCTTCGGGCGTGGGGGGGGGGCAGTAGCTTAAGGTAGCCCGGCGCAGGAAGCAGCTCCTAAGCAGCGCAAAGATAGCTGACGTCGCGATCCTGCTGCGGCTGCTTCATAGGTAGTGCGGGGAGGCCAGGGGGGCGAATGGTCCTTCGGGGTGGGTCGGGGCATCAGGCCTTCAGGGTGGGGCGGGCGGGCGGGCAGGCAGGCAGACTTTCAAGGGGGAGGGGGGTGACAGGCAGGCAGGCAGGCCTTCAAGGGGGGGTGCGGGTCTTCGGGGGGGGGTGCAGACCTTCAAGGGGGTGCAGGCCTTCAAGGGGGGGACAGGCAGGCAGGCCTTCAAGGGGGGGACAGGCCTACAAGGGGGGGGGGGGACAGGCCGACAAGGGGGTGCAGGCCTACAAGGGGGGGGGACAGGCCGTCAAGGGGGGACAGGCCTTCAGGGGGGGTGCATGCCTTCAGGGGGGGTGCCGACCTTCAAGGGGGTGCAGGCCTTCAAGGGGGGGACAGGCAGGCAGGCCTTCAAGTGGGGGGACAGGCCTTCGGGGGGGTGCAGGCCTTCGGGGGGGGGTGCAGACCTTCAAGGGGGTGCAGGCCTTCAAGGGGGGGACAGGCAGGCAGGCCTTCAAGGGGGGGACAGGCCTACAAGGGGGTGGGACAGGCCTTCAAGGGGGTGCAGGCCTTTGGGGGGGGTGCCAACCTTCAAGGGGGGGTGCAGGCCTTCAAGGGGGGGGGACAGGCCTTCAAGGGGGGACAAGCAGGCAGGCCTTCAAGGGGGGGACAGGCCTACAAGGGGGGGGGACAGGCCTTCAAGGGGGTGCAGGCCGTTGGGGGGGGTGCCAACCTTCAAGGGGGGGACAGGCCTTCAAGGGGGGACAAGCAGGCAGGCCTTCAAGGGGGGGTCAGGCCTTCAAGGGGGGGACAGGCCTACAAGGGGGTGGGACAGGCAGACCTTTAAGGGGGGACAGGCCTACAAGGGGGTGGGACAGGCAGACCTTTAAGGGGGGATAGGCCTTCAAGGGGGGACAAGCAGGCAGGCCTTCAAGGGGGGGGTCAGGCCTTCAAGGGGGGGGGGACAGGCCTTCGGGGGTGCAGGCCTTCGGGGTGGGTGCAGGCCTTCGGGGTGGGTGCAGGCATTCGGGGTGGGTGCAGGCCTTCGGGATGGGTGCAGGCCTTCAGGGGGGGACAGACCTTCGGGTGGGGGGTACAATCCTTCGGGGAGGGTGCAGGCCTTCAGGGGTGGGGTTTAGGCGTTCAGAGGGGGACAGACCTTCGGGTGGGAGGTAAAGTCCTTCGGGGGGTGCAGGTCTTCAGGGGTGGGGTGTAGCCCTTCTGAGGGGGGACAGACCTTCGGGGGAGGGGGGTCCTGGTGTAAAAGTACACAGAGGGAGAGAGGGAAGGGGGGGTTCAAAGATACGTGCATATGCCAGACTTTGGGGGTTAGAAATAATGGGTCTAAAAACAGAGGAGTGGGAGAGAGATGGTGCATAATGGGATTTAGGGAGGGAAGGAACAGAAAGGGAGAGAACTTGGAAACAGGGGACGGTGTGGAGGGGGGATAGAGATACTGGATAGGAGGATAGTTGGGAACAGAAAGGGAGAGATGGTGGATCCTGGGGTGGTGGGGAGTTGAGAAAAGGTGAATCTGTGGATGGAGACAAAAAAAAGGAAAGATGCCAGATCTCCGGGAGAGGGAAGGGAAACGGAAGGGGAGAACAGAGATGGCAGACGGATGGTTAGCACGGAGAAAGGAGACCCTGGCAAGCAAGACAACAAGAGCCTGGGACCAACAAGATTTGAATATTGATCAGAGAACAAAAGGTAGTAAAAATAATTTTATTTTCTGTTTTGTGATTACAATATGTTAGATTTGAAAAGTGTACATGAGACAGCTTGAAATGGGAACTTTTCTATTTTTGTGAATGGCAAGGCTGAGTTCAGTTAAAATATATGCTTTATAAGAAAATATAATAATGTGTTTTATAAAGTTTATAAGCATTGCTGGCATACTCGGTGAGGTGTTCCTAGTGTTGGTGGTGGTGGTAGCATGTCAGTGTGTTGAGAGGAAGAGGTAGTCTGGGAAATTCTGCTGAGCAAACTCTGGGCCCATTTCCACCCCCAGTTAGTCCACTCCACTCAACTGGTTCACACACTGAGTGGGTCTTTGGGTGTTATTTCTGGGTAGTTGTTTTAGAATCTCTTCCAGTGGTTTGTCAGTATCTCCTTCTGGTCCAAGGAAGGAAACTTTGTCAACCTTAGCATTGACCTTCAGAATATGTTTGTAACAGCGCTGCTTGTGTGGCATTAGGCTATGTAGTGATCGAAAGAAAAAAACAGACCTTTGCACATTTTTGCACTATATGGTGGGTGTATGAGGAGATTCATTTCCTGCACAGTTAAGTCCATGTGAAGTTACCTTGTGCTGTATTTGACATCTAGCAAGGTCTCTGTTTGGAAGGAAAGATCTAAGCTTAAAAATGAAGTGGCCAGAAGTTATGTTAAAAGTAGATAGCGTAGCTGGTTTTAAGAAAGGTTTGGACAAATTCCTGGAGGAAAAGTCCATTGTCTGTTATTAAGACATGGGGGAAGCGTCTGCTTGCCCTGGATTGGTGCACTCAGCAGCAACAAATACTAGTTTTGGATGGCTCTTTCCCCGCATTTCTCCTCTCTTCCCCACGATTTAATATCCAGTTCAGGCAGTAAGTAAATGCATCGGCAGGGGGGGTCTGGTAAGTCTTGGGGGCTGGGGATGGAAGGTGAGAATCAGTTCTGTAGGCTATCAGAAATTTGCTTAATTATCTACTCACACAGAAAAGCAGTAAAGTCAATAGGTTCTCTGAGTGGGAACAACCTGTTTGATCTTGCACTCTTGTGATTGACCAATTGTTTATCACTGTTTAATTTATCACATTGATTAATTTGAGCACACCTGAGGTGTCCTATGATGGTGTGCACTGCAGGCAGAGGAGCCTTATTGTGTAAAGCACTGGAGAATTCTCTCCTCTCGCTTACCTCTCACGCTGAGGACACCCTGCTTCAGTATAATCATTTATATGATTTATCTTATAAACATTATTACGTGGTCTTTTCCTCAAGTGCTGAGACATCAGGTTGTTCCCACTTGGAGAACCTATTGACTTTTACTGCTTTTCTGTGTGGCTTTAACATTTTTGCTATTCAGTATACCTAAACTATTATTCAGTAGAAAAAATATGGTTTGTTCAATCAAATCCTGTGTGGACATTGGACTTCTATGAGTGAATGTTCTGCTTGATTGAACAAACTAAATTTTTTCTACTGAATAATAGTCTAGGTACAATGAAAGTAAATAGCAAAAATGTTTGAGTAGATAATTAAGGAAATCTTTTTCATATTGCTTGCTTATGGACTGGGAAAAAAGACTGTTCAAGCAAATGTCTCCAGAACTGCTTTAATGGAAAAATGTGATTTTTTTTTTTTAAGTACTTTGTGAAATTTATTGTTGTTGTGAAATTTATTGTTATACTTTGTTTAAACTTAAAAAGCGGTGTCATTAACAGTGAATCTAATCGAAAAATCGATTCAACAGGGTGAATCGAATCGAATGAAATATTTTTCTCTGAATCGGGCAGCACTATTGGCTACCATGAGAATGGGCTACTGGGCATGATGGACCATTGGTGTGACCCAGTTAGGCTATTCTTATGTTATGTTCTCATCTGTAGGGGCCTTTGTTTTCACTTCTTATTTTAATGTATTTTTTTCCTGGGAACTTATCAGTGTTTTTTTATAATGGGAACAAAAATGGAAGAGAATTAATGTGTGTGGAATGGGGGGGTAACTAATTTCTTCAGCTAAATAATTCAATCCACTTCAAACAGACATAGGAGAACTCACGCACCATTCACACACCCTCCAACCAAAAACGTCAAAAGAAAAAAACTGTTCGACAACCTCCTAGCCATTCGAGCTGCAACACTTGACCCCCAACTCTACAACCTATTGACCTCGACCACAAACTACAAAACCTTAAAAAAAGAAATAAAAACCCTTCTATTCAAAAAACACATAAAACCAAACTAACATAATCAGAACTGTCCCAAGCATCACCTGCAACTACTCCATATGTACTTCTGATGTCATGACAATTCCGACATAATTTATGTTATGTTATGTTTGGAATAATGGTTACATAAATGAGGTTCAATAAAAGAAAATTTTCACTGCCTGTTTCTATTCTGACCATTTATTCCATTTCATGGTTATTGCAAAAAAAAAAAAAAAAAAAAAAAATTTCCATGGGGGGGGGGGTGTCAAAAAATGATGGGCCCCGGGTGCCACATACCCTAGGTACGCCACTGCCCTTATCCATATCACTTTATGCCACTCTTAAGGAGATGTGCATCTAATTTACCCTTAAATCCTAGAACGGTGGATTCTGCAATTACTTTCTCTGGGAGAGCATTCCAGATGTCCACCACTCGCTGCGTGAAACAGAACTTCCTGATATTCGTCCTGGACTTGTCCCCCCTCAGCTTCAGTCTATGTCCTCTTGTCCGTGTCACATTGGACATTGTAAATAACTGCTTTCCCTACTCCAATTTGTCGAATCCTTTCAGTATTTTGAAAGTCTCGATCAGATCCCCTTGCAGTCTCCTTTTCTCAAGGGAGAACAACATAAATGTCGTTCCTCTAAGTCCATACCTTTCACTAGCTTCGTTGCTCATCCCTGCACCCTCTCTAGCAGTTTTATATCCTTCTTTAGGTATAGAGACCAATGCTGGATGCAGTATTCCAGGTGCGGTCTGACCATAGCTCTGTACAGCGGTATTATAACTTTCTCTGATCTACTCGTAATTCCCTTCTTTATCATGCCCAGCATTCTATTTGCTTTCTTCGCTGCCACCGCACATTGCGCTGACGGTTTCAGGGTCCTATCTATCAGTGCACCCAGGTCCTTTTCCTGTTCAGTCTTTCCCAGAGTTACACCTGACATACTATACTTGTGATCTTTATTTTTTCTGCCTAAATGCATCACTTATACTGCAATTACCCAACCCCTTCAGATATCTAAAGCATTAATAGGAAACTAGCACATTCCATTTCATACTAACTCCTCCTTGGCAAGTCAAACCTGTTAATTCTTTAAAATAAAAGTACATTCATTAAAATAGAACCTGACGTATCCACCTCCCTTTAAATGTAGTATCCCCATTCCTGTTCTTCTTCTCCATGATAAAAAAAAATGCTGAATCTATCATTTCTATATCCACAAAATATATGTTACCGTCCATAAAGATCTCCCAGTACAGAACATGCAAAAGTTTCAGGATGCAACCTTAACATATAATCTGAAAAGCATTTGCTAAATCAAAACTGAATCAATGGTGGTAACAGTAAATTATGGTTTTGTGTGTTGTAGGTTTCTGGGTCTCGCTGCGTCTTGTCAGACCTGGAAACCTGCAACAAACATGAAGCCAGTTGCAGAAACCCTGAAAGAACAAATTATGGTTTTTATTTCAAAAAGAATTGCATCTTTGCTAGCAAGCTTGGTAGTCGATGCAAATGATTTCATTATTCTTTGATTTTCCTGCAGAGGTGTACTTGAAATGGTGCAGCTAATTATTCTTTTTTGTTTATTTTATGTTACTTAGTTATTTATTTCTAAGGCAATAACATGCCTCACCAAATAACCCAAAGTGTGTTCAAACTCAATAAAGACATAATAACAACACTTCCCTTCTCCCACTCATCAAAAATTACAAGGACTAGGGGACACTCGATGAAGTTACAGGAAAATACTTTTAAAGCCAATAGGAGGAAATATTTTTCACTCGGAGAATAGTTAAGCTCTGGAACGCTTTGCCAGAGGTTGTGGTAAGAGCGGATAGTGTAGCTGCTTTTAAGAAAGGTCTAGACAATTTCCTGGAAGAAAAGTCCATAGTCTGTTATTGAGAAAGACATTGGGGAAGCCACTGCTTGCCCTGGATCGGTAGCATGGGATGTTGCTACTCTTTGAGTTTTGGCAAGGTACTGGTGACTTGAATTGGCCACCATGAGGATGGGCTACTAGGCTTGATGGACCATTGGTCTGACCCAGTAAGGCTATTCTTATGTTTTTATCTCATCACTAATCTATTCTCATAACCTGCCCCTCCCAATTTCCCATAACTTACTGCATTCCTATACCCACATAACCAAAACCCCAACTGAAAAATCATGGCATTTATCTAGGCAGGAGTGGCTCCTACCTGTATAAGTGCCACTCACCAAGGCCAGCCACTGATTTTCAGCATCTTTATCTGGATAATGCTGCAGAACATCTTTACTGACCATCCCAGTACTATCTGGACAATGCCAGTGTACTCCAAGGGTGAATAGAATAAAGAGATGAAAGTCATCTGGGTACCACCGATATTCAGTTCCAATACTCAAAAATAGTGACCCTAACTTAGCTATGTACCAGCATTAAACATTGGCACTGCCTGAATAACTTCCAGCCACCTAATACATAATTGACCTTTTGTGTTTCCACCCCTACACAAGGGATATTTTTCTAAAGTGAAGCAGACAGCTGTTCCTCTATGTGTCAGTGTACGTTGTGCTTTTTTTTTCTTTTTTTCTGACAGTGTGCATTTTTAACACTGCAGTAATTTTCATGCCATTATTTTACTGCATAAGAAGCAATTCAGTACTTCATCGAGGCCACAGTATGCATTTAATTATATTTACAGCATACAGTTTAAATATTTTGCTGTTTATTACGATCTCTGAATGATAATAGGGTAGTTGTCCCTCACATTTCAAAGGCACATCTTGCGTCAACTAGAGATTGTACATCCTTATCTTTAGTTCCGCGGTTATGGAATAACCTGCCCATAGACTTCAGAAAAGAAGAATCATATATAAACTTTAAAAGACATTTAAAAGCAGAATTTTTTCCAACTGGCCTTCTCAATTTAGAACAGAGTTTGGGACTGTGATCTGTGTTTGTGTAATGATTAATTCTGTATTTAAGTAATGATTAATTGTGTAATAGATAATTTTTAGCTGCAGGTATTAATAATGGCTCATTGAGATTTGATTGTTTTATTGTTTTATTATTAGAATTGTTATTGTTGAGATGTTTGCTATGATATTTTATGGAAAAAAAATTAACTTTTGCTCTTATCCCCTCTTCTACAAAGCCGCGCTAACGGCTACCGCGCAGCAACGGCCCCGAAGCCCTTTAAATCTCTACGGGCTTCGGGGCCATTACTGCTAGAATGGCTTTGTAGAAGAGGGGGTTAATCTTTCCTTTTCTATTTTTAATGGAGTTTTTTTCTTGATGAATATGAACTACGTATTGTCAACCGCTTGGATCCTGTTAGGCTGCTATGCGGTATATAAAGATCTTAAGAAACATAAACATAAACGCCCACTACTTGAAAATAACTATAGATCCTAATCACCGAGACTCAAAACCTTTCCATCAATCCGCAGTGAAGTGGTGTGGTGGCTGTGTTAGTCCTCTCTTCAAGGTAATATGTAGAAATAAAACAAAAACATAAAGGAAACACTAATACCTCTTTTATTGGACTAACAATGTAGTTTATGCTAGACTACATTAAGGCCCCCTTTTATCAAGCCGCGTTAGGGATTTTTATCGCTGCTGCGGTAAAAGCTACGATGCTCATAGAAGCTTTTACCGCAGGGGCAAGCAATTAAAAAAAAAAAAAATCCTAACGCGGCTTGATAAAAGGGGGCCTAAGTTAGTCCAATAAAAAAAGGTACCTTTTTTTTTCATTTATGTTTTATTTCTACATCAACCCGCAGTAAGAAGATGCTACAGTGAGACTGCTCATGTTTTCCGGTTTGGCTGCCCCTGTTCCTCTTATACTTCTGAAGCCTTCCTAGCTACAGTGAAAATATATAAATGATTCCTTTCATCAAAAACTGGCAGACCTAACAAAAAAAAAAAAAAAACTGCTGCTTGATTGCACAGACCTAAGATTTTCCTAATATGTAATTCTTGTACAAAAATGTAACTGGGAAGATCGTTCCTGCTGGGCTCTAATGTGCTTATTTTTAAAACTTTTTTTTTCAACTTTTTTTTTTCACAGCCATCATGCGGATGTACTAACATTATGAAAATTAATTCCAAAGCCAATTCTGTCTGTCAGCGCATCCTAGCTAAATGCTCAGACGGATGATGAGACACAGCATGTAGGCAACATAGATTGCCTATCAGAATGATGATATTAAAGGAAGGAGAGCATTTCTGACATCTATTTAAAGATCATATGGGTTGTATATGTAAAACCTTCAGGTCAGAAAAGGGCCCATGGACAAGGGAAGGGAGGTAGGAGTATTTCTAACAGTAGTTGCATGTTTTTCCAAAAGCATTTTGGCCCAGATTCTCTAAACGGCGCCGTTATCAGCAGCCACTGATCGCATGTCATTCACGCGAAGGAACCATTTAGAGAATTGCGTCTCCGGCAAAGATAGGTGCCAGAAATGTTGGCCAGGATTTTACAGGCCTACGTTTGATGTAAAGTATGATGAGGTTAAAGTATGGTAACATCATAAAATCCTCCTTTTCTGTTGCAGGACCACTTTTGTGGAATGGTATATCAGGAATAATTAGATTGGGCAAGAATGTGTTACAATTTAGGAAATTATTTAAAACCAATAGGAGGAAATATTTTTTCACTCAGAGAATAGTTAAGCTCTGGAACGCGTTGCCAGAGGATGTGGTAAGAGGGGATAGCATAGCTGATTTTAAGAAAGGTTTGGACAAGTTCCTGGAGGAAAAGTCCATAGTCTGTTATTGAGAAAGATATGGAGGGAAGCCACTGCTTGTCCTGGATCGGTAGCCTGGAATATTGCTACTCTGGGTTTTGGCCAGTCACTAGTGACCTGGATTGGCCACCATGAGAATGGGCTACTGGGCTTGATGGACCTTTGGTCTGACCCAGTAAGGCTAGTCTTATCATCTTATAACTTCATCAAGTGTCCCCTAGTCTTTGTCATTTTGATGGAGTGAAAAAAATCGATCCACATGTACCTTCTCAGGATTTTGTAGACTGCAATCATATCTCCCCTCAGCCATCTCTTTTCCAAGCTGAAGAGCCCTAACCATTATAGTCTTTCCTGATAAATCTAAATCCTTCCTTCCCTTCATGCATTGAGACTCGGGAACTCTGCTTGCCTCTTGGATCCTGCACATGGATCAAGGAACATTTCTGAAAATGCTACTCTGGATAAAATCTGAATTTGACTTATTCTGTTTCATGATACCCTACTATATTTATCAGTACTTTCAGATACTTATAGCAATATGCTGACTTAAGAGGCCAGGTCTTATGATTAATAAATAGATTCTCTCTAAAAATATGTATAATCTATCCAACTGTAATTATAGAGCAGTGGAGAGAACATATGCTGAAAATCTGGTAAAACAAAGAAAAGAGGATGAAGTCACATGTTTGAAACAGGGAGCGTAATTTATCATCAAGGATTGCAACTTTTTTCCTATCCAATCATTTACCTCCTGGAAGCGTTTTTCCTCTTCTATCAGCTGATAAACCTAAACAGGAGAAGGCCTGGATGAAGGAAGACTTTCATGGCAAAATGGAACAGCAGTTGAATTTCACATTTTTGTTCTTACTTAGAGAATTTGAATTGAGTGCTACATGCCTTCTGCAAAAGGGAGCCAGAAAGCTGGGAGGATCTGAGAATCAAAGCAATATGAACCCCAAACCCCCTGCACATTAACAAAAAGTTCAAATCTATTCCATACCTCTTTCTATAGCATCACAAGGAAACCTTGGTCTGTCAAGAGCCAATTTTCATTTTCACTCAGTTTTTGTCAGTTCCCTTAGGGCTCCTTTTACGAAGCTGCGTTAGGGCCTTAACGCGCAGAATAGCATGCACTAAAATGCCACGCGCGCTAGCCGCTACCGCCTCCTCTCGAGCAGGCGGTAGTTTTTGGCTAGCGTGCGCTAATCCGGTGCGTGTGCTAAAAATGCTAGTGCACCTTTGTAAAAGGAACCCTTTGTTTCAAGTTTAATTTAAATTTTATATACCACCAAATCAGAATACAAGGCGGTTTAGAAAGATAAAATAGAGTAACGTATACTAATACATAATCCAAAGGACAAAAGACGAATAACGATAGACAATAATAAATCACAAACAGGAATGAAACGGTAGGAAAAAGGGCAGAACTACAATTTTTAAAGAGAAAAGAAGGAGAAGGGCAGAACAAAAGGGGAGGGGAAAGAAAACAGCTAATAATAATGCGAGATTAAAATGCATCTAAAAAGAAACGCCCTTAAAAGGACAATTATAATCCAAAAGCATCTTTGAACAGAAAGATTTTTAAATTAATCTTGAAGGAGTTTAGAGATGTCTCCTCTCTTAGGTGATTAGGTGCAGAGTTCCAAAGAGTAGGGGCTGTTACTGAAAAAATACTAGATCACATTGTATTAATATATTTCACTGAGGGAATTGAGAGCAAGTTCTGGGTAACGAAACGAAGAGAGTGTTGAGGAGAGTAAGGAATTAAAAGCCTGTCAATGAAATCCAGTTGGCCACTGATTCTAGTTTTGAAAGTAAGTTAGGGTGGTGAATTTCCAGTTCTCCTCCACCTTGTTGGCATGCACAGTCTGCAGCAACATTTTCGTAGAATGGTCCATTAGTCAATTTTCTCAATGTGACAGACTGTCCCTAGGCCACACAGCTGTCATTTAGAATTCTCACTTGTGTTCGACAAATTAAACAAAGAAGTGAAGATTTTGTTTTGTTCTGCTTGAAACAGAAGTGAATGCAATGACGATTTGTCATGGGGGTCATGCTTTTGAAGAAAGTGCTGGCATTAAACCAAAACTAATTGAGCTGTATGTAGAGAATTTCCATATATTTTTCTTTGGAACAGAGAGTTCGAATTAGATATTAAACAGAAAGATCAGCGGAATCAGATCTAATTGCGGGGGAGAACAAACAGCCCCCCACACAGCACAAATCCCCAACCTTTTACTCAACAGTCGGAATGCTAAACTCGTTTTTAATTTGTCTACAGCCATTCATCTAAGTGCTACAATTTCTAGGAACTGGAAAGAAGAAAAGGTTGTAGCCCTCTGAAGTCTAGAAAATGAAAAGAACAACAGGCCTTTTTGCCCCTATCAGCAATATATAAATTGATAGACTGTGTATGAGTGCCATACATCTCACATACAAGTGAGAAAGTAGAAATTGAGCAAGCTGAATTTTGACAAGCAAGTAGTTGCTGTGAAAGAGTTTCTCATTCCTGCATTAATTTTAGCTGTCAGCAAAAATTTTGGATGCCATGGCAAATTTATCATCTGTAATCCAATTAAGGCTGTTACGTACTGAGGTAACATGCTGAGGTAACGTGTGGAGAGAAGTCCCGCATATTTGAAATTATGCTGGAGGATTAAAAGTTAATTCCCAGGTTGTTTTTTTTTTCCTTTTGTGTGCACCTGATTGGCGGTTTCTCATTGCTAAACTTTGCTGTTACCAAGTGGGAGTTTTTTTATGCCAATGATATTACTGCAGGGTTGCTTGCTGTTTATTGATTGAACTGTGCTGCTACATTACTATGAGGATTTTTTTTCTCCCCTTGTTTTGTGGTTTAGAGAGAGACTCCTATCAGTGACCACGTAACAGCCTTAATTGATTTGTATTTGCATTTAGCATTTTGGGCTGTTTTCCCTTTTGAGTATGTTTGAAACAAATTTATCATCTGTCAACGATAAAATCTGGAGAAATGGGCTTTTCCATTTTTAGGCATTCATCAATATTTACGTAGCAATTTTAGAAAGTTTGCATGGTATATGCATGTGTAAGCAGCAGACATACACATGTAAATGGCCCTATACATGCAAGCACCACTTATAGAACCAGTAATATATATACAAGGAAGCACAGTGACATATAAGTTACAACCACTATGGGTAATGCAAGTTTGGGATGCTTCTGTACAGGTAGATTATACGTGTTCAATATTCTATAAAACAATCACTCCATTTGGTCAGTACACACCAACATCAGAAAAAGTATTTTACGGCAAAAGAAAAGCCTCAGACATGGAGAGGTGTTCCCACTCTCTTCCATCCAAGCATCATTGGCAAAAACTTTTGCATATAACTTATTACTGGCAGGTGGGAGCCTGAAAATAGTCAAAACTAACTAGAAAAAATAAGCTAGTTGGAAAAGAGCCAGGCCGATGATTGTTTTGTGGCTTTTAAGCCACTGCTTCAGGGCCATGACACCAATGCTCCAGACTATCGATTCACAGTTTTACATTATTGGCAATCAAACAAGATCCTGTGATTGAAGGTATTCAGTATGACTCAAAAATGTATAAATTGAATGCATGTGTGGATGATATATTGTTATATCTTACGAATCCATCTACATCTATTCCAGAATTACAAGGGGGCCAGCCAGTTTAAGCTGGGTGGCTAATAACATTGGGCGAAGGCAAAGCCCACAAAAGAAAACTGAAAAGGGGAGGGGGGAGGTAGGAAAGAGCAAGGTTAGGATAGAGACAGGAGAAGATGAATTTGATTGGCCAAGGAGTAGGAGATTGGGGATTGGTTAGGAGTGAGGGGAGGAAGGAGAAAGAATAGGGATTGGTTGTGGCTTTTGGGCGGGTAGAATTTTCGGTGTGTGAAGAGGGTGGTGCGAGGGAGTCGGCGTTCGTGTCGGCTTCCATTAGTGAACGGCAATTAAAAAAAAAAAAAAAAATTTTTTTCGTCGACGCGGCTTCGGGGAAGAGGAGGGCTTCGGCGGTATTTTTCATCGGTAGTCAGTGGAGCAGTGAGGTCGCGGCGGCGTGCGAGGTAGGAGGGGCGGTCTGGTGCTGCAGAGTGTCGGTGCTGGCTGTATTGCAGGCAGCCTGTTAGTTGTGTCAGCGCGGTTTTAGTCTGCTGTTGGGAGCTTCGGGTGGGGGGGGGGAGAGAGAGAGAGTGAGCAGTGAGAGCACTGCTTGAACATTTTAATATTTGGCAGCAGGGAGTGGGTGGTTGGTGGCAAAATTTGTTGTGGAGGTAGGCTGGGGAGGACAGTTGTTTAGAAGTAGGGTGGAGTGGCGGGGAGTGGACAATTGATAGTCGGGGATGACATGGTAATGAACACTGCATAATTACATTCTTTATTTTGCACATAACTGTTGAGCTAATTACTTCTCTTGTTTCTTTTCCCCTGCTTATTATAGTGGAGTGTTGGTAGGGGAGGGTTATCTTTTGGTTCATTCAATTATAGGCCGGGGGGTAATTTGGTTGGGGAATTGAGATGGGGGGAGTAAAAAAAGGTGGGAGTGGGGGTAACAAAGCAGGGCAGAAGATTGGGGCAAAAGACAAGAGTGTGAAGAAGGGGTCAAGTGGGGGAGTCCGTAAAGGGGTTGGTAAAAAGCAGGGTACGGGGCGGAGTACGAGTGTTAGGGGAATGGGAGTGAAGAGGGCAAGTAAGAACACTAAGTTGGTGGCAGGGGCTGTTAGTGGGTCTATTGAGGCTTCCCAGGTTCCAGATTTGTCTTCGGCGGTAATGTCTGTCCCAGACACCAGCAGGACTCCGGTGAGAGAAGTTGCCAGTACCAGTGTTGCAGCGGCACCGCGGACATCTGGTGAGTTGGTACAATCTTTACTGGAGGTTTTGGGAGATGTGCGGGGTGATGGAGTTGGTGAGGGCACTATAGCGGGTCAGTCTTTGGGGGAGCAGAGATCGGGGTGCCAGGTCATTCGTAAGAGTTTAAAGGATAAAAAATTTTTGAAGCGTTTGAGGCACATAGTTAAGCGTATGGATTTGGAAAAGCGTAAACGGCGAGCAGTAGGGGGCGCTCCCCTAGCGGTCTGGGAGTCCTCTGATTCATCTGATTCCTCGCAGTCTTCCTCTTCCTCTTCCTCGGAAGGAGAGGATGGGGCTGGTTTGAGTAGGGGTGTTTCTGCAGGGCTGCCGGCGAGTGCAGAAGGAGCACCTGGAATTTCTAGAAAAGGTCATACATTATGTGCTATTGCACCTTTAGATTGTCACATTTCCCCTAAGTGGAAGCGGAAGATTTTGCGGGGCAAATATATTGATTTTTTTAGTTTGTTAGGTAGAGAACAGGAGGGACAGGGGCCTAAGGATGGTAATAAAGCGGATGGAAAAAAGATAAAAGGGCGTGTAGCCAAAAATATTTTTAATTGGTTGTTGGGTTTTAATGTTTTTGCCAGTGTATTAGGTGAGGTCAGGCCGGACCTTTATTCTGGTTTATTACGCTATGCGGATCTTATATTACGCGCTTACCGGACATATGGTGGCTGGTTTTGGCTCAATTATGACGAGCAATTTTGAAAAAGTTTAGCGCGGGATAAAGCTGATTGCTGGGGTGTGAGGGATGTGGATTTGTGGTTGGCAGAAATGACGCCATCTCGTGGGTCTACCTTTCGACCAATTCAATCCACAGTTGGAACCTTGACGGGTGGTTTTTCATCTGCGGGTGGAAGAGGTGTGGGGAGTCCCAGATGGTCTCACCCTGGTGTGGTATCGGGGGGAGATGTGGGTCTCGGCCGGGGGGCCAGTTTGCAGGGAGGATCATCTAGTGCAGCTTGTTTTCAATTTAATGCGGGGCGGTGTAATCGGACCAACTGTCGGTTTCGACACTGCTGCAGTCAATGTTCTGGGGGACATCCTGCCTTTCGTTGCCCCGGCGGAGGGCCTTTCGGTAGAGGCCAGTTTCCAGGTTCCGGGTTCTTCACGAATAGGATCCCTGGTCAAGGCGCCTTCCCCCATTAAGTTGCATGAGTTAAAAAAGTGGTTGTCTGGCTATCCACACCGGGGGGATGCTTATCTTTTAGACGTTGGGTTTTCTGAGGGTTTTCCTATACCATATGAAGGGCCACCATTGGTACATCGTTCTGTTAATGCTCGATCAGTGGGTTTGCATAGGGAGGTGGTTCTGAAAAAATTGGATAAGGAGCTAATTTTGGGGCGTATTGCTGGGCCTTTTGTGGTACCTCCTTTGGAGAATTTTGTTGTGTCTCCTTTGGGGGTTATTCCAAAAAAGGAGCCTGGTAGTTTCAGATTGATCCATAATCTGTCCTATCCATCTGGACTCAGTGTTAATACATTTATTGATCCTCAGTTCTGTAAGGTTCAGTATGCTTCACTTGATGCGGCAGTCACTCGGTTACGTGAATGTGGTTCGGGTGCTTTGATGGCAAAAGCAGACATTGAGGCTGCATTCCGTTTGTTACCTGTCCATCCGAGTGCATTTCACTTATTAGGTTTTCAGTTTGAGGGCCAATTTTATTTTGATAAGTGTATGCCTATGGGGTGCTCCATTTCTTGCACTTATTTTGAGGCTTTTTCTACCTTTGTACATTGGGTAGTGGTGCAAGTTAGTGGTCTGCATTCAGTTGTTCATTATTTGGACGATTTTTTGTTTGTTGGAGCATCAGGGTCTGGGGAGTGCGAGAGTTTGATGGCTGCTTTTCGCATCATGGCGAGACAATTGGGAATACCGTTGGCCTTGGACAAATGTGAGGGGCCATCTACTCAGTTGACCTTCTTGGGAATTGAGTTAGACTCTGTTCGCATGGAGTCTCGTCTGCCCGCAGTGAAGGTTCAGGCTTTGTTGGAGGCAATTGGGGCAGCTTGTCAGAAGCGAAAACTGAGCTTAAAGGAAATTCAATCATTGGTGGGTCATTTTAATTTCGCGGCACGGGTAATTCCAATGGGGCGAATATTTTCCAGGCGTTTGGCATTCTTGTCAGTAGGTTTACGCCGTCCGCATTTCATGGTTCGTTTGACAAAGACAGTACGAGAGGATTTGCAGTTATGGAGGTCATTTTTGATATCTTTTAATGGCATCTGTGTCTGGCAGCAACCTAGGGTGTCGAATGTTGATTTACATTTGTTTACGGATGCCTCTGGAGAGATTGGCTTTGGGATATATTTTGGGGGTGCTTGGTGTGCCCAGGGTTGGCCCGAATGGTGGAGGTTGCTGGGTTTGTGTTCCAATATTGCTCTTCAAGAATTGTTTCCTGTGTGGGTGGCTGTGGAGCTTTGGGGGGGTCAATTGGCAAATAGAAGAGTGGTTCTATTTTCGGATAATTTGGCAGTTGTGCATGCCATCAATAAACAGTCTGCTCACTGCCCATTGCTTGTGGAGTTGTTGCGTTTGATTGTGCTGGCGTGTTTACGGCTTAATCTGTTCCTGTCTGCTAGGCACGTACCTGGGGTCTTGAATGAGATCGCTGACTCTCTCTCTCGTTTACAGTGGTCTCGATTCCGGGCGTTAGCCCCAGAAGCAGATACCCTACAGAGATGAGGGAGGAATTATGGGCGCAGTTCCGCCGCATTGTCGATGGCTGGTACAACAATCGTTAGCTCTCAGCACGTGGAAAGCTTATGATGCGGGTTGGAGGCGTTTGATGCTATTTCTACAACAGCGTGGGGTGGATTCTTCTATCCCTATTTCTGAACAATTGCTCATCGATTTCATTGTGACTAGTACGCAACAAGGATGGTCTTTTGCCATGGTTTCACAAGTAGTTGCTAGTGTGAATTTTGTGTCACAATTGTTACGATGGAGTAATGTTACTGGGTCATTTCTGGTAAAAAGGCTTTTAAGGGGTTATGCCCGTGCGGGGCCGGTTTATCGACCTCGATTAAGACGTCGGCCTATATTTTATGACTCTTTGGTTGAGTTATGTGGTCGATTGCCAGAAGTTTGTTTTTCCTCTTTTGAGGTCATCTTGTTCCAGTTGGCATTTGTCATTGCCTTTTTTGCTGCTTGTCGGGTGGGTGAGCTGGTGGCACCATCCAGTCATGCCCAGGGTGAGTTGGGTTTACAGGCACAGGATGTGCACTTGGATGTGACCTCCTTGAGTATTTATTTCAGGCGGTCTAAGACGGACCAGGAAGGAAAAGGTGTGTGGTGTGTGTTGCGGGGTCAGGACATGCTTCCAGTTTGTCCAGTACGTTGTGCCCTGGTCTATAGAGACATTAGGCCCCGGGGAGGTATTTATTGGTTGGTACATCAAAATTGTATGCCCATGACTCGATATCAATTTGCAGCGATTTTGCAAAAAACTTTGGTGGCTGTTGGATATGACCCGGGTGAATATGGGACGCATTCTTTTAGGATTGGGGCCGCTTCCACAGCTTCGGCAGCTGGTGCGGCGCCTGCCTTAATTAAGAGGGTAGGTAGATGGCGTTCCAATTGTTATAAGAGATATGTGCGGGTATGATATTGTATGGCTTTTGAGTTTGTTATTGTCTTCAGTTTCTTTTCCAGATCCCAGGCATCCTGTTCATCTGCCTCCTGATATATGCGTCTGGGTTTGTGGACACTCGCTCATATTTTGGGCGCATAAGCATGCTCAAGAATCCCGTTGGGGGAATAATCTGGGACTGGTGGAACATGGGATTCGGCTATGCTGGTTGGGTATTCGAGGCATGTATTGGGACCAGCTGTTGCCTACTTTACATCAAGCTAGTTGTTTTTCTGCACCTGTCCTTATTTTGATTCATTTGGGAGGCAATGATTTATGCAAAGTAAAAGGGGTCCATTTAATACGACAGATGAAAAGTGATTTATTGTTTGTGGCCTGTACATTTCCTAGGGCCCGCATGGTTTGGTCTCATATACTCCCGCGGCGTTGCTGGAGGGATGCTCACAACCCGGCCGCCATAGAGCGGCTTCGCAAGAGGGTGAATGCTGAGATTTCAAAATTTGTTTCAATGTTGGGGGGGTTAGTTTTGGTGCATGATCTCATTTCCGTTGATTGTCCGGGTTTATTTCGCCCGGATGGGGTTCATTTATCTGTTATTGGGCTGAACATTTTCCTGAGTGTCCTTCAGGATTTGATTGGGAGTTGTTTTAAGAGATAGTTGGTCGCAGTTTCTTTTTTTGGGGGGGCAGTGACAAGAAAGAATCTGTCACTGCCAGTGGCCTACAGGGGAGCATTTGATTACAAATGATTTGAAAATTTATATAAATGAGATGAGTTGAATTATGTCCTCGTGGGCGGCACCGCCACGAGTTGAGGTGACTTGACGACACCGTGGGTCACCGGAGAATGTAAAGGAGAAGACGGGGAGACTGGGGCTAGATCGATACCGATTAGCTCCAGGAATTGATTCAAGGAATGTTGGAAAATTTGGTTGAGAATTGTTACATGTTAAAATGTTATAATCAAATTGATTTTTGAGAATGATGTTAATTAAAGCTGCGGCCAACTTTTGCCAATTAAAAAAGTGTATTGGAATTATTTGAAAAGAATGGGGAGTATGTGATATATGAGAAGTGTGGCTGAAGTACGAGTCCCAATGTTAAAGGGGGCCAGCCAGTTTAAGCTGGGTGGCTAATAACATTGGGCGAAGGCAAAGCCCACAAAAGAAAACTGAAAAGGGGAGGGGGGGGGGGGGTAGGAAAGAGCAAGGTTAGGATAGAGACAGGAGAAGATGAATTTGATTGGCCAAGGAGTAGGAGATTGGGGATTGGTTAGGAGTGAGGGGAGGAAGGAGAAAGAATAGGGATTGGTTGTGGCTTTTGGGCGGGTAGAATTTTCGGTGTGTGAAGAGGGTGGTGCGAGGGAGTCGGCGTTCCCCTCCCTCCCACCCAAGTTGGTAGGAGGTGGGGGGGTGTACAGGGTGGAGACGGGTGTATGGATTGGTGGGGGGTGGGGTCGCAGCTGGAAGAAGAGCCTACAGGGGAGCATTTGATTACAAATGATTTGAAAATTTATATAAATGAGATGAGTTGAATTATGTCCTCGTGGGCGGCACCGCCACGAGTTGAGGTGACTTGACGACACCGTGGGTCACCGGAGAATGTAAAGGAGAAGACGGGGAGACTGGGGCTAGATCGATACCGATTAGCTCCAGGAATTGATTCAAGGAATGTTGGAAAATTTGGTTGAGAATTGTTACATGTTAAAATGTTATAATCAAATTGATTTTTGAGAATGATGTTAATTAAAGCTGCGGCCAACTTTTGCCAATTAAAAAAGTGTATTGGAATTATTTGAAAAGAATGGGGAGTATGTGATATATGAGAAGTGTGGCTGAAGTACGAGTCCCAATGTTATGGAGGTTATAAATGAGTTTGGTGTATTCTCAGGATACAAAATAAATTGGTCCAAATCAGAGTTTATTCCTGACAATCTACTTAGGGCCTCTTCCATCAAACTGCACTAGCAATTTGTAGCGTAGAGAGCCGCGCTGAATGGCTCACGCTACTCCCGACACTCATAGGAACTCTATGAGCATTGGGAGCAGCGTGGGCCATTCAGCACAGCTCTCTGCACTACAAATTGCTAGCGCAGTTTGAAAGAAGAGGCCCTTAGTGTTAAAGATATCTTTACAGAATTTCCGTTTAAATGGAAATCTGATAGATTCAAATATCTGTGAATACAAATCCATTCTTCTTTGTATGAAGCCATCAAAGCAAATGAAAAGAAACTGCTGCTTACAGTTAAAGAGTTTATAAGAAAATTGACACCAAAATGGCTATCTTGGTGGGGAAGAGTTGAAACAGTAAGAATGACCATAGCTCCTACTATTATGTACTACTTGAACATGATTCTGATCTATATTTCATCATCTACATATAAGGAATTGGACAAGGAGATCAGCAAATTTATTTGGCAAAATAAACAACCTTGCAATTTACCAGAGATTATGGAGGCGTAAATTTACTATACTTTTACAAATACCACTGCGCTTTTATGTTGAGACAGGCCATATATTGGTTAATGCCAGAGCAATTCAATCTGCCAAGCTGGTATACTCATGAACAGGATATGCTTTATTTGCTTCGTCCACAGGATGCAATAGGAACTGAATTATCTGTGCATTTGAAATTAAATTCTATTATAAATTCAACTCAAAAGGTCCTCATCGATTTGGATAGACAAATGAATATTCCATTTGGAAACAAGCACAGATGCCCATTATGGGGAAACAAGAATATCCGTATTGATGGTGAACAACTCATGTGGAAAGAAAGAATGAATAAAGCTGGGCATCTACACAATTGAGGATGTTATTATATCGGATAAGCTCAAGTCCTTTTCAGAATTAAGAGACAGCCATCAAATTAAACTTGCACATAGCTTCAAATAGTTACAACTTCGACATGCAATTGATTCCATCAAAAATTCATTGAAATCATCTGGGCCAAATATCTGTCACAATGCAAAAGAATTATGGGCCTAGGACATGAAGCATCTAATTGGTATAAGGTCCTAGTCCTTAAAGAACAACAAAAGCGAAGAATAAATGGACTAAAAGATAAATGGGCTCATGAGCTGAATGTGGAAATATCTGATGGACAATGGGATCTTATACTACTCAAACGTATTAGATGCTGTCAATCTGCCTCCATGAAACAATCATTGTATTTTATTACGAGACGGGTTAATTGGACTCTGGTTAAGCTCAACAAAATCAATTCAGAAAACTCTCCTCTATATCTATGCTGGTCTTGCAAGAATGAAAAAGGAATGTTGGAACACATGCTTTTCCATTGTCCATTGGTACTGTCATTTTGGAAACAGATCTGGAGTCATGTTCAAATATTATTATCCACAAATATACCTTTAACATATGCAGGTGTTATATTTAATATCTTTGATTATTCAGGTGTTATATTTAATATCTTTGATGATATTTAATATCTTTGATGATTCGGTTGACATAAGCAAAAATAATATTAGATTAATAGCCATTTTGACAGCGGTAGCTATTCATTCAATTTTTAAAACGTGGAATGATTCAAATTTACTATCATTTGCTTTTTGGTGGAACAAAATATGCATGATTGGGAAATATGAAGCTCTGCTGCATAACTCATATTCTACCAAAGTCATTATGCTCATATCACACCTCTCTTTAAATCATTTCACCGGCTCCTCATTCATTTCCAAATACAGTTAAACTCTTCTTGCTCACCTACAAGTACTTCTACTCTATTCTGCAGCCCTCCAGTATCTTTCCTCATTTATCTCTCCCTATGTGTCCCCCTCCCCAAGAACTTCATTCATTGGGTAAGTCTCTTCTACCTTCACCCTTCCCCCTCCACCGCCAACTCCAGACTATGCCCCTTCTAGCTCCATTTCAGGCTGTATTCAAATCCAGGCTAAAAACCCACTTCTTCCATGATGCCTTCAACTGCTAGCACACATCTTAGCTTTAACTTCTTCCACCCCCTGTTGTATGTCTGTGTTTTTTTGGGGGGGGGAGGTTGTTTTGTTTGTTTTTGTTTTTTTGCTTAAATTGTAAGCTCCCCTGTTGTCTGATTTTGCTTAGATTGTAAGCTGTTCGAGCAGGGACCATGTCTTATATGTACTAATGCAGGACTGCCCAAGTCCGGTCCTCGAGATCTACTGGCAGGCTAGGTTTTCAGGATATCCACAATGAATATGCATGAGAGAGATTTGCCTGCACTGCCTTCTTGGTATGCAAATCTCTTTCTCATAAATATTTTTTCTGGATATCCTGAAAACCTGGCCTGCCAGTAGATCTCGAGGACCGGACTTGAGCAGCCCTGTACTAATGACTATTGTACAGCACTGTGTATGACCTGTAGTGCTTTATAAATGCTTAATAGTAGTAGTAAAGAAGTTAATGTAGCCACTTTGCCTAGTACAGTGATTCTCAGCCTCAGGGCACACCCAGCCATCTGGACTTTCAGGATATCTATCATGAACATGCATTAAGTAAATGTTCATACATTTATGTGGGAATCCTGAAAACCTGTCTAGTAAGGTGTGCCCTGAGAACAAGGCTGAAAAGCACTGCTCAAAATTTGATTTTGCTAACAATAGCAGGACTCTGTTCTATGATGCACACATTAACTAATTTTTTTCTAGTTTTACACATAGTAACATAGTAGATGATGGCAGATAAAGACCCGAATGGTCCATCCAGTCTGCCCAACCTGATTCAATTTTTTAAAATTTTCTTCTTCTTCTTATCTATTTCTGGGCAAGAATCCAAAGCTCTACCCAGTACTTTGATTGGGTTCCAACTATTCAAGTCTCCATCAAAGCTCACTCCAGCTTATCTACACCCTCCCAGTCATTGAAGCCCTCCCTACCCATCCTCATTCAAAAGGCCATATATAAACACAGACCATGCAAGTCTGCCCAGTACTGGCCTTAGTTCTTCAATATATACAATTATTATCTGATTAGCGATCCTCTGTATTCATCCCACACTTTTTTTTAACTCTGTCATCATTTTCCTCTCCACCACATCTCTCAGGAGCGCATTCCAGGCATCCACCACCCTCTCTGTACAGTAGAATTTCCTTACATTGCTCTTGAGTCTTCCACCCCTCAACCTCAAATTATGTCCTCTGGTTTTACCATTTTCCTTTCTCTGGAAAAGATTTTGTTCTACGTTAATACCTTTCAAGTATTTGAACATCTGAATCATATCTCCCTTGTCCCTCCTTTCCTCTAGGGTATACTGTATATATTCAGGGCTTCCAGTGTCTCCTCATACATCTTCTGGTGCAAACCTCCTATTATTTTCGTCACCTATCTCTGGACCACTTCAAGTCTTTTTATGTCCATCGCCAAATACGGTCTCCAAAACTGAACACAATACTCCAAGTGGGGCCTCACCAATGATCTGTACAGGGGCATTAACACCTTCTTTCTTCTACTGGCTACGCCTCTCTTTATACAGCCCAGCATCCTTCTGGCAGCAGCAACCGCCTTGTCACACTGTTTTTTTTGCCTTTAGATCTTCAAACACTACCCACGCAAAGTCCTTCTCCCCATCCGGGCATATCAGCTTCTCACTTCCCAGCATATACAGTTCCTTCCGATTATTAATCTCCAAATGCATTACGCTGCATTTCTTTGCATTGAATTTTAGTTGCCAGATATTAGATCATTCCTCTAACTTTTGCAGATCCTTTTTCATGTTTTCCACTCCCTCCTCAGTGTCTACTCTGTTATAAATCTTGGGATCATCCTCAAAAAGGAAAACTTTTCCTTCTAACCCTTCAGCAATGTCACTCACAAACATATTGAACAGGATCGGCCCCAGCACCGAACCCTCAGGGACTCCACTACTCATCTTTCCTTCCTCCGAGCGACTTCCATTAACCACCACCCTCTGGCATCTGTCCAACAGTCAGTTTCTAATCCAGTTCACTAACTTCAGCCTTGCAAGTTTGTTCAACAGCCTCCTATGAGGAACCGTATCAAAGGCTTTGCTGAAATCTAAGTAAATTACATCTAGCATATGTCTTTGATCCAGTTCTCTGGTCACCCAATCAAAAAATTCAATCAGATTCATTTGGCATGATTTACCTTTTGTAAAGCCATTTTGCCTCGGATCCTGTAACTCATTTGATTCTAGGAAGTTCACTATCCTTTCTTTCAGCAACACTTCCATTATTTTTTTCAACAACCGAAGTGAGGCTTACCAACCTGTAGTTTCCCACTTCATCTCTGTGACCACTTTTGTGAATAGGGACCACATCCGCTCTCCTCCGATCCCCATGAACCACTCCCATCTCCAGAGATTTGTTGAATAAGTCTTTAATAGGACCCGCCAGAACCTCTCTGAGCTCCCTCAGTATCCTGGGATGGATCCCATCCGGTCCCATCGCTTTGTCCACCAACAGTTTTTCAAGCTGTTCATAAACACTTTTCTCCGTAAATGGCACAGAATCTATTCCATTTTCTTGTGTTACTTTGCCATCAATCTCGGTCCTTCTCCAGGATTTTCTTCCATGAACACAGAACAGAAGTATTTGTTTAGCACGTTTGCTTTTTCTTCATCACTCTCCACATATCGGTTCCCAGCATCTTTTAGTTTAGCAGTTCAATTTTTCATCTTCCTCCTATCACTAATATATCTGAGAAAATTTTTGTCTCCCTTTTTTACATTTTTAGCCATTTATTCTTCTGCCTGCACTTTCGCCAGACGTATCTCTCTCTTGGCTTCTTTCAGTTTTATCTGGCAGTCCTTTCTGTATTCCTCTTCTTAGGATTTTTTATATTTCAGGAATGCCAACTCTTTTGCCTTTATTTTCTTTACCACTAGTTTGGAGAACCATATTGGTTTCCTTTTTCTCTTGTTTTTATTTATTTTCATCACATAGAGGTCTGTGACCATTTTTATTGCTCCTTTCAGCTTAGACCACTGTTTTTTTCACTTCTCTTATGTCCCCCCATCCTAACAGCTCTTTCTTCAGGTACTCTCCCATTTTATTAAAATCTGTACGTTTGAAATCTAGGACTTTGAGTATTGTGTGGCTGCTCTCCACTTTAGCTGTTATATCAAACCAAACCATTTGATGATCGACACTTCCCAAGTGAGCACCCACTCAAACATTAGAGATACTCTCTCCATTTTTGGGGACCAGATCCAATATCACTTTTCCCCTCGTGGGTTCCGTCACCATTTGTCTGAGCAGAGCCTCTTAAAAGGTATCCACAATCTCCCTACTTCTTTCCGATTCCGCAGATGGAACATTCCAGTCTGCATCCGGCAGGTTGAAATCTCCCAACAGCAGCACCTCCTCTTTCTTTCCAAACTTTTGGATATCCACAATCAGACCTTTATCAATTTGCTGCGATTGAGTCAGAGGTCTGTAGACTACACCCACGTAGATAGAAGTTCCATCTTCTCTTTTCAGAGCGATCTATATTGCTTCTTCCTCTCCCCAGGTCCCTTGCATTTCAGTCACTTGGATATTGATCTTTACATAGAGAGCTACTGCTCCACCTATTCAACCATCTCTGTCCTTCCTAAAAAGATTATATCCAGGTATGTTTACATCCCATCCATGGAATTCACTGAACCATATCTCTGTGATAGTGACAATATCCAGATCTGACTCTAACACCAGGGCTTGAAGATCATGAACTTTGTTGCTTAGACTGCGAGCATTTGTAGTCATTGCTTTCCAGGTATTTTTCAGTGGTA
Organism: Geotrypetes seraphini; assembly: GCF_902459505.1. Classification (NCBI taxonomy): domain Eukaryota; kingdom Metazoa; phylum Chordata; class Amphibia; order Gymnophiona; family Dermophiidae; genus Geotrypetes; species Geotrypetes seraphini. The sequence continues at coordinate 409,330,310 of NC_047085.1, forward strand.
ATCTCCTTTTTCATATAGTTTTTTGTTTCGTTTCACTTTCCGTTGCAATACTAAGAAGTGAGTTGCTGATACTGTTTATGTTGCAATCTTAACTACCATCATATCTTGTCTTTTGCTGGGGGTGGCCTCTATAAATGTCCTTCATACATACGCTACCACCACCCTCTCGTTTAAATGCCTAGAAACATATTGTCAAAATTTCTCTGCAAGGTTTATTTTTCCATCAGTGCAATTTAGCTTCTTGTCCTTCCATGTATTTCCCCATCCTCCTATGTACCTGAAGCCTTCTTGATGATACCAGGCTTTGAGCCATCTATTAAAGTCCTCTATGGTTTTTACTCTTTGCTCTCCCTTTCCATATGCAAGCAGTTCTTCTGAAAAAGCTACCGCATTTACAAAATGATTCAAGCCCTCACCTAGCTCTCAAAAAGCTCTCTGCACTGCAAGTGTGGAGTTGTTGGCCAGATCAATTGTTCCCAGATGGATAACAACATTGGTGTTAAAATCCTTAGTTTCTTCCTTAATTATAGCCATTATTTGCCTGGAACTCCTGGTGGCTGAGGATCCTGGAAGACATTTCACTATTTTGGTCTCCTCGCCTTGTGTTCCAAGGTTAATGCCTCTGATGTTGGAATCCTCCAACAGCAATAGTTTTCTGTTTTGGGCTTTTTTATTTGTGCTTAGTGTGCGCTTTTTCTCTCGAGTTACCTTCATTGGTTCCAGTCCCCCTCACTTCTGTTTCCTTGAGTATCTCAGTGAACTAGTGGAGCAAAGAAATTCTGTAGAGGTAATATTTGTGAAGGTGGATGTTTCTGTGTTACATGTCGCAGTCTTCCTGAGCCTACTGTGACCCATTTATTTCAATTAAATATATCAAGATGATCTGAATCTGGTGCAAAAAGGACATTTGGTACTGGTTCCTTGGCCTCCTTCCATGCTGATATCTAAACTGAAAAAGTGTGCAGTGGAAAGATGTCTGCGGCATGATATGAAAGGGGAGAGACCTTGACACAGCAACTTTATGGAAACTTGCATGTCGGTCAAGGTATCCCCGTAATGAAACTCTGAAGATATTTCAAGATGAGTGCAAATTATTGAAGATAAGTGGGTTTAGATTAAATATTAAGACAATGTAAATGAGATATATATGAATTTTGAAGATAAAGTGGGGCTGGTGACGATTTGATGTTTAAATCCCTACCAGTAATGAGAAATTGAACTGGTACGGGTGGCATCACTGAGGCTCCTGAATAAATTGAAGATTGTGTTGTTTAAATTTGGGATAAATATGGTATTAAGCAGTAATTTTGGTGATGAGTGAATACATTGAATATACTGCTTTTAATATTGATGAGCTGAATTTTTTGGTGGATATTAGAATGGAGGCATGCTTAGAGTGCTCCCTCTCCACTTCTTCCAGATATGCACAATGTCATCAGGGGGACATGCATGTCAGAGACAGGGTAACAAAGCCCACAAGATCTCTAATGTATTGTTTTATTTGTAGAAAGTGTCACCCCATAAGCCTTATAAAGGAGCTTTACACAACACTTTTCAGTCTAAAACATAGGATCCATTTTTTTATTCCTGAATTCAGACTGAATATCTCCTTGCCACAGATTTTTCCAAGTCCTGTGTGTGAGTGAATTGAGTTTCTATTCATATAGTATTAAAGAAATAAGTACATTATTTTAAAAAATCTAAGATATGCATTTAGCAGAATATAGCAGCCTAGGGCATATTCCTCTGCATGGTGACACTAATTACTGGCAGGGTTAAAAGAATTGTCAGCAATTCATCGCATGTCTTTCTACTTTTGGAAATAAAAAAATGCCAATATTATATAAGATAACACCATGATAAAGATGGAAAGAAAGAACTGCTTGAGACTAAATGAGAAATGTCCTTAAAAATCAGGGATGAGTGAAAGGCATGGCTTGGGGCTAAAGCAGCATTCAGAGCATCCCATTAATAAATGTTTTGTACCAGCACATTTCAACATACAGTAAGTCCTATTGCCTGGGGGGGAATAGCAGAATGAAAACCAATTGGGAAATCTCATTAAATGCTGCAAACAGTGACAAGTCATTATACATTTACCAATATAGAATCCAATAATCACATTATGTTTTGAACAATGCAGTTAACTGCTTTGCCAAAATTAACTGGGAAAGTGAATTAACTGCACTTAACTATTTTTATATAGTGACTACAGGAAAATCAGTTCACAAAGGAAGAAAAATGCTTTCGTCTTAAGTCACAAGATCCATGACTGTATTATGTTTCTCAAAATGTTTCCTGAGACATTTCAAAATATAAGTTAAAAAAAAAATCAGAAATATCACAAAGATACAAAACTGTGAGGTGTGAAGACAAAAATATTACAGTACAAAAGAAAAATCACCCCACAAAAAATTCAGAACAAAAAACACCACAGAAATTAATGCTAAATGAAAGACCCTACCATCTCCCCATCATAGTCATAAAAAACCTTTCATATATGCATAATTTCAAAATGATGTGAAAAAAGTCAGTGAAAATATATATACTGATAAAAATAATGCTAGTGTAGCATGCAGGATTCAATCACAGGGTGGGTCAATGATCGTTTCGTGGCATGCTGCCACTGCCTCAGGACTGCAAAAACCTGACACATATACCAACTTTTGAGCAGTAAACTCTCTGCCTTTCACTGACTTTTTTCCCCTTCATTTTGAAATTATGCATTTATGAAAGTTTTTTTATGCCTATGAGGGGGAGGTGGTAGGGTCTTGTGACTCACCTGATACTAAGGGCTCCTTTTATTAAGGTGCGCTAGCGTTTTTAGCGCATGCAGGAAATTACCGCATGCTACGCTTTTAGAACTAACACCAGCTCAATGCTGGCATTAAGGTCTAGCGCACGCGGCAATGTAGCTTGCGCTATTCTACACGTTAAAGCCCTGGCGCACTTTAGTAAATGGAGCCCTAAGGCTTTGTCTTTCATTTAGCATTAATTTCTGTGGTGTTTTTGTTCTGATTTTTTTGTGGAGTATTTTTTAATTTTGTACTGTGTTAAAAAAAATCAGATACATTTTTAAACATAGAATAAATATAAGTACCCACCATTCACACAAAAATCAAAGGGATGCATTTTCAGCAGGCCAGAACTAAATGGATAACTTACCTGTTTAGGAAGTGAATATCACATTACATTAGAGATTTCTATTCCGCCATTACCTTGCGGTTCAGGGAGGGTTACAAAAGATTTATGAATGGAGGTTACAATAGAAGAACATTTGTCATTTCTAGAGTTGTGAAGAGTAGATCTTTTGTCATTTCTTGAGTTGTAAAGAGTAAGTTCATTTGTCAGTTCTCGAGTGGTAAAAAGTGGTGAAGAGTAGGTAGATATTTATGAATGGAGGGTAACAAAGGAAGATCATTTGTCATTTCTCAGGTTTTACAGAGAAGGTCAGGTAGTTTCAGTGTGGCAGGAGGAGGGAGGGAGGAATGACGGAGTAAGTGAAGTTAGGACTGTTTCAGGAATTTCTTGAAGAGTATAGTTTTTATTTCTTTTCTGAATATCTTATAGTCTGGGGTGGTTATCAGAAGGTTGGAGATCTGGTTATCTAACTGACACTAACTGGTAGCAATTAGAAGTTACACATACAATTTGGTAGATGCATTGCACAAAGTTTTATAACTTAGGCGCAGGCATTTAGGCCTGGCTTTAGCTGGCCTAAATGGATGCGTCTAACAGTTAATACTGTATCCATGACATCCTGTTTGTCTGTCTTGCCTTTTTAGATTGTAAGCTCTTTTGAGCAGGGACTGTTTTCTTATTCTTTGTGACTCTTCAGCGTTGCGTGCTTCTGGTAGCGTTATAGAAATAATTAGTAGTAGTAGTACTTGCACGGGCACTAACTGTGCTTCCATAAGGTGCGTGTAACTTTTAGGGAATCACACTTACCACTGTACTAGTTGGTGCTGATTTTTTAGGTGCCATATACAGAATCAGGCCCTAAGGGCCGGATTCTGGAAATGGCACCTGCCGCGGTACACACTTGCAAAATGGAT